>NC_035441.2:189018774-189353820 GCF_002127325.2 Helianthus annuus | reverse complement strand
GATTATATTCCGTTTAGATGTCAAAGATGGTTTATTTAAAAACCTAGGCAAAACATAATCAAATAAATTTAATACTATCTATTGCCTATATGGTTTATTTTGCACCAGGGCTATTTAATCATCAAACTCGAAGATTCGTTATATAATTAAATAAATTATTATTACTTGGTTTGTAGCCTTCAAAGCGTCACCATGGCTGACTCATATGAAGCTCAGAGTCATCCATTTAATGAGGATAATAACGCAAGATTGAACTTAACGGGCATCGAGTTACAGGCTATGTTGGATACAGCCATACACAAAGCCGTGGACCAAGTATTGAAGGATTATAAGCGAAGGTGCGATAATACCCCAAATAAGGATTACAAAAAGGGTAGGGCCGGTTCAAGCCAGTCCAAGCCAAATGAGGCAAAACCAAATGTAAAACCTGCGGGAAACAACACTTCGGAAAATATTTCCGTGAACAGACCAGGGGATGTGGCATTTGTAAGGAGATGGAGCACAAGACTCATGAATGCAAGGACTTGAAAGACGCCACATATTATGGTTGTGGAGAGAAGGGACATATAAAGACCCGCTGCCCAAGGAAGACGACTAAAAGGAAATGCACTTTAGATTCACAAGCCAAGCCTTGTGGAATCTGTAACAAGGAAGGGCACAAAACTTTGGAGTGCCAAGACATAAAGGACGCAACTGCTATGGTTGTAATGAAAATAGGGCACATCAAAACTAATTGCCCAAATAAACCAAGAAGCCTGGAGAGGCTAAGAAGACCAAAGCTGGGGGCTTCAAATGAATGCTCAAGAGGCCGTTCAGGATGACAATGTCACAACAGGTACTTTCCTTATCAATGACGTTTATGCTAGAGTATTATTTGATTCGGGTGCAGATAAGTCTTTCGTAGACAATAGATTTTGTAAATTATTAAATCTGCCTGTTAAAACTCTAAGCGTTAAGTACGAAGTAGAATTGGCCGATGGTACCTCAGAGACTGCTTCAGCAATATTAAATGGATGTTTTAAATCATTAGGAATCATTCTTTTCCGTGTCCTTGTTTCCGTTTAAAACTAGAGGGACTCGATATAGTGATAGGAATGGATTGGTCGTCTTGTAACCAAGCCCATATTGTGTGTGATAAGAAGCAAGTAGTTATCAAGACTCCTTATGGTGAGCCTTTGATAATTCAAGCAGATACGCGGTACGGATTGCCTAAGCAATTGTTGAATTTGGTGATTAGTACCAAGCTTTCGAGTATGGAAAAACTCAGAAGAGCACAAACAACAGTCGCGATGCTAGAGATGCGACAAATGTTAATGATGCATCAAATGTGAACCTCAATGTTAATGGAGTTAATCTCCAAACTGTAATTTGTGCAGCTGTTAGAAAGGCTATGAGAAAAGTCATGAAAAGGTTCAAGAAGCCGAATGCTGCTTGCTCTAAAACACATGCCAGCTTTATTCATACTTCAATTACAAAGAATAAACTAAATAAAAATCAAATATGGCAAGGAGCCCCATTCCTCTAAAGGATGTACTTAAAAGTACTTCGTCTCTTGGAAGTCAAGAGACTTCAATGGTAAAAAAAGAAGGGGGCAATCGATTACAGGAAATTGATGGATGAAGTAGAAACCATTAGGTGTATCAGCGATTATGCTGGAAAGGACACGGTGAGGTATGCATCACAGTCATTCGATGGCAATACCCTTAATTAGTGTGGACATTAATGAAGTCCACAAGAAAGATCCTTTTTACATTATGGGATGGTCAAAGTTTTAAGGACCTTATTAGAAAAACCTACTATCTGCATCACGAAATGGATAAAGATGGAATAAGAATTTTCTGACTCTCACCATAAAAGTTCTAGACTGTCGACAGTATGTTACAAATTTTAATTCATTGGTTGAGATAGTGCCCTATTCAATTTACCCAAAATCTAAGCTTAATGCAAAAAATTATTGGTGGTTAGCATCGGCAATAAGAGGGCACATTAAGGTTTCAAGCCTGCTTATTATAAATCCATTATGGATCTAGCTCAGCTACTCACATTGTATAGATTAAGAAATAACCAGTCAAAGCTGAGACTACCCTAAATTGTCAAAGATTTTGCAGCTAAGTTTAAAGGATTAAGAATGGAGGCGCTTAACCCTCCTGATGAATGATTAGAGGCGGCTCACATTAATAATGACACCAGATAAATCCCTTATTGTGATTTTATTGCTAAGAGTTACGTTTGGTTTCAGGTGCTGCTGAGTCTCTCATAAGACCATAAGCTTAGCAAACTTTTAGAAATTTTCCCGTAAGAACCCCAGATATTAAGTGTAAGGTAAAACTTACAGGCGAAATCATAAGAACCATTTCTTCTATTCCTGTCAGAAACCTTCAGTCGTAGAATTCTAGAAGTATCCTCTGTCTAGAGGAAGTGCGTCAGCATATATAGTTGATATCTCTTTGATCTCTATCGATTGCGAATACCAGACGGTATGATAAAAGCCATACGAGGATTGGTGTATCTTAATATGTTCCATAGATTGCTTCCATGCCTGATCAGTATGGAGGTTTAATGCATGGAACCACAAAGATATTTCAATGGTCATATGGTACTAAAGTCAGCTAATGGTATTCAAAGAAGATATCCAGAATGGAATTGTCCAAGTAAATGTCTCTGATTAAGGAATCGTGGACTCGTAACGTAAATGTATCACTTATCTGAAACAGGCAATGATAGATGAACTGGAGCCTGAGATTTGGAAAATCTCTGTAACCTCCTTGTGTCTTGATTATCTTCTCCAAGGACTACCATGTTTACCTCGTGAAAGACAAGTAGAGTTAAGATTAACATCCCGCTTAGGGCTGCAGTTTTGTGAAATCTCCGTATTAATTAATACCACCAATTATGGAATAATCGAAACCCTGATTACGTGAGGTTTAAGATAGAGGTTCATAAAGACTAATTAATTATTCTAAGAAGTTCGGTATTGTTAATTAAGAAAGACGGTTCATTATGCTTATGCATTGTTTACCGCAACCCTATTTAGGCAACAATTAAGAATCGCCATCAGCTACCCAGGATCGTCGATTTGTTCGACTAACTGTTAGGATTAGCTATCTTTAAGATTGGTTTTATGCAGTAGATGGAGTAACCATCTCACCTTAATTAAGCTATTCTATAACTAATAGTCGATATATAAGTACCAAGGCTGCTCCTTTGGAGACCTTGTATTGATGGAATGCTAGGCATCTGTTGTTGGATAGAAGTTTGATAAGTCCAATTTTCAGGATCTGAATTTACCTTGGAAACAACGAATAAGATCATACGAATTCGTAATCATCTGAAAATTTCCAGTAATCGGCGGAAAAATCAAGGATTGATGAAAGTCGCAACCTTCTGAAGTCCTTTATAAGGAATAAGGTTCAATTGAAAGTATCACCCTAAGAAGGGTGTGCTGAAATTTTTATTTATCGGTAGTTAAACTCTGATATATAGAATCATTCGAGGGAATCGAATATATCAAGTTTCGTAAATTATAAGCTAAAACTTACAAGAAGAATTTCATGGAAATCAATGTGTCCCACACTAGATGATTTAAGGATATGTTTCGCCTGTAAGTCGAGATGCATTATCACATAATGATATGCAGATTAATACAAATTTATGATTGTTCAGAAGCCCGTATCGATTAAGGATCGACAGGGTAAGAAGCTCCAAAATGATACATGTACCTAATATAAAGGTCACCTTGGGTGCTTGGAGAGGTCCCAAATATGCTGTGGAGATTAAGATCATAATACATCAGAAAGTACTTCCAATATTTTAACAAATCTCGAGGTTGAGATTTTTTTAAGGGGGTGAGGATGTAACACCTCGTAAAAACACGTCCAATGATGTATTGACATGTGTAATAAACCCTAATAAAGTCAAACATTGAATTTAAGGGACTAATTTTTCGAAAAATCGAAAAACTTTGATTATGAAAGGACTGGAAGTGTTAACATACCTAAAATAAGTTCCTAAATAACCTCTTACGATAGTTATATTTACAAATGAGCCACTTGTTGATCGAGTGTAGCCATTTGCGTAATTAATTGAAAGTTTGCGCAATGAAGAGTTAAAAGCGTCAACATGTAAATTCTTACCTCTGAGTGACCTTTTAAAAACGGGGAGCTTCATGATATTTGATTATACTCTCGGGAATGCCAATTATTGGCCGTCTAAGGTTTTTATGCCTTTAAGTGACGTTACGCGCAACTTTGCAAGTTTAAGGGGTTAAAAGCGTCAATATGTTTAATTATACCTCTGAATGACCTTTTTATGAACCCGGAGCGTTACGATGTTTTATAATACTCTCAAGAATGCCTAATATGGATTAGATGAGGCTTCGATGCTATTAAACGATGATATGCGCTAGTTTGCGCATTAGAGGGACCTAAAGCGTCAACTTTTGAATCTACGCCTTTTGGTGACCATTTAAGCGATTGAGAGCGTAGCAATAATTAAACTCATGCTTGGGAATGCCCATTATGGCCATGGAAGGCTTGGATATCATTAAACGACATTTCGCACTACCTTGTGCGATTAAAGGACTATTTGCGTCAAACTGCAAAAATATGTCGATTCGTATGGTATCGGACCTTCCGGAATATGATCATGATTTAAACATGCCCTAATTATCCTTTATATAGCTTAGATATAGGCTTAGAGGTGTTTGGTGCGCAAAAATAAACTTTTAAGTCAAGCAGGGACTGAAAGTGTCAAAAAGTGCACAAGTTTGCATTTTCGCGCATATTTTACATTCTGAATATATCCGGACATCCAAAAATTTATGTAAGAACTAAAATATTTTATTTTAGTGTTTGGCGTGATAAAATTCCATTCGTCGCGTAAATTGGATCGTTTTTTGCGTCCGTTCGTGTTTCGTCGTAATTAGTCGAACAACGTGACCGTACGGCCAAACAAACCGACATCGGGAAATTTTTGAGCATGTTCATGTTCCCTATGTTTAGGCATCATTGTAGAGCCTTGAAATGAGGTTAAAGGGCCTTATACATGTCAGAAAAGCCTTTTTACATGTGCAGGACTGATATTGTACAATCTGCCAAACTATTGATCTGGGCCGGATCCTAGGCGGGCGCGTAAGCCACCTGGGCTTCTTACGCGGCTGTGAAGACTGCACAGCATCAGAATTCTTGTTTGTTGCTGGTTTTTGCCAAATCTGGTTTCCACGCTCTCTTTTTTCAATCTAGGGGCTTGCCCATTGAATTATAAAACCACTTAACACATGTTTTGATCTGGTTGCACCTCCCGACACTTGTCACGATCCTACGATATCCCGAAACTATAAATAGGTGGTGGGTTCTTTTTTTTAAGCACACCACTTTCCAAAAATCTGCACATTACTCTCAACTAGGAGGAGCCTGAACCTTGGGAACCTTCATTCAGTTCATTGGACCCTTTGTAAGTGTCCTCTTGTGGCTAGTTATTTTATTTTGCTTAGAAAACCAAATAGTCAAGCGTTTGTGATAAACGATTTGACTTTTAAAGGGGCGAGCCATTGTTCGCAATGAACATGGCTACGTGACCGTAATTAGGTAGGTGTTAAACCCTCAAAAGGGCACCTCCTAATTACCATGTTTACTTAGTCAATTGTCGGGTCAAACTTCTTAATAAAAAGTGTAGGATCGGATTCGGACCCAATTGAGTCTATCAGAAGAACTATTCCTGATTTGAACGGCAGAAACAGACAAATCAGGTTCAATTCACCGAGAATTCACTTTAAACTGTCGATTCTATTGATTGAACGACGTTCACAATCGAGTCAACACTTCGGCAGCACTTCGTGGCTCACCGGAAGACAATCACCCTAAACTCTATATGATTTCGCTCCAAGACAACATCCTATTTATAGTTGAGCTGATTTCGCTAGAACATGCATGAACAACAGGAGCGGAATCAACAATACAATTTGGAGCGAAATCAGACTTAACATATTTCGGGCGAAATCAGATCCTAAGACCTCTCGAGCGGAATTAGAATCTAGGGGTTTCGCTCCTAATGACAAAATGTCATTTGGACCGAAATCACTCCTAAACACAATTTCTTGATTCTTGTGCCCTGATCTATCCTATTCTAAACAAGACTCAATACAAGATGTAGACGACAGACAGATGCACCAACAAACTCCCCCTCGGATGTTAACGGAGTCTTCAGTGTCGAGTCTTCACATCTTCAGTCTTAGTCTTTATCGGTCTTCATTTTCTCTTTGAAATATTTGACACAGTAAGCATCCTTAATCTCTCTTCTCTTTCATCTTCAACAAACTCCTTCTCTTGGATGTTGACGTCTTCAAAATCATCAGCAAAAACATGCACTCCCCCTCAAATGTTGATTCTTGAATCTTGCTTAGGATCAACAAACCTAGCTCTAATTCATCCTGCATAAAACTCTACATAAACATAAGTTTTGTGATAAAACATTTAAGCATTCAGACACCACTTGAAGATCCTATCACAACCTGATCTATCAATTAGTTTCTAATGAATCACTTTCAAGAGAAACATGTTTAAGTCTTTTGATGATCACTTGTAAATTTATCTACAAATCTTTCACATTCAACACTCCCAAACCAGTTCGTCAAGTTTAGCACTTGGAATTTTGAAAATCAGCTTTTCAATACCAGTTGTCGAAAATCTTTTTGAATTTATCAAAATTTATGCTAAAACACACCAAAAATCTTTTTGGAATTTTGTGAAATAACCAAAATGAAATGCAGTAAAGAAATATTTACAGACAATCTTTTTGTGAGTTTGTGCAAGAGGATCATATCAGTTTTTGAGACACATCACCAACACCGTTAAGCTTGATTTCATTTTAAGTTCTAAACAATTCACCTAGATTGTCAGTATGTTTGACCTCTTAAATTTTCTGTTAGTGCAATAACGTCTGTAGCTTCCGTCAATATGTAGTCATATTTTGTATAGTTGTGTATGTATTTTGTATGTTTGTATGTAAAGCAGGACAGAATACGGTGAAGTTTTGTTAAGTGCTTATGCTGCCAGCCGATCGGCTAGCCCGGCCGATCGGACAGCCCGACCGATCGAGCAGGCTATTCGATCGGTTAGCATTGTCAGCCGATCGGCTAGCCCAGCCGATCGGCCAGCACTCTCTTATTCTGTCCTTGCCTATAAATAGCTGGTAGGTCAGTTTATTTAGAACCTTTTGACACTTTCACTTTCTACCTACCTTTTGTATGTCTGAGTTCTTTCTGGCTCCTGTACATTTTCACATCATTCAATAGAATATCAGACGGTGATTCAAAGTAGAATGTTGTCTTTGTATATCTGCTATGTGATTACATGAATTCCGCGCATTAATCACTCTACGATTCCACTACGTTTACGAACAAGAAGATCCCATCCGAGGGACCAACAAGTGGTATCAGAGCATTAGGAAGCTGAATCGAGACCTACAAAGATGAATTCACCGGAATTCAACCCGTTCTTGTTGATTTAGAGACGAATTCACCGGAATTCAAGTCGTGTTTGCTGTTTCAGAAACAAATTTCACCGGAAATTTATTATTTCTATCATTCCGACTCAAATTTCGCCGGAAATTTGACTAATTCTTCTATACTCTTCTCAGATCTTGCTTTATTTTTCACTTTTACATCATAAAACCGGAAAAACTTAAAATTTAGTGAGATTTTACGGTTAAAAATTGACAAATTTGCTATCAATCGAATCGCAATCATTAGAATTACAATCCTACAAAGTTTTACAATCAGATTCAATCTAAAACTTGTTCAAATTGATCAAAATCTATGGAAAACTGTTCATGTTTCCTGATGTCAGCCGGTCGAACGACCTAGCCGATTCATGTACTTGCTGACCTCATCATTCCAGTTGCATAACCGTTTAGATATTTTCTGTTAGAAAGTGTTGCTGACATCATCAGTGTTAGCCGATCGAACGAGTAAATCGATCTGACAGCATTGTTAATTCTTGATATTGTTGCTGAAATCATATTGCTAGCCGATCGAATACGCCACTCGATCGAATACGCCACTTGATCGGATACGCCACTCGATCGGACAGTATTTGTGTATTGTTTACACAGTTGTGTTTGTCAGCCGATCGAACCAGCTGATCGATCGAACGAGCCAGCCTATTGTGGGTGTGCTGATCGATCGAACGAGCCATTCGATCCAAGTGTCTTTGTGTTTACATCTTTAAAAATCCAAAATTTTTCTAAGTGTTTGATAAACATCTCAGGTACTTAACAATGGAAGAATTCATGAACCCATTCAGTGAAATGTATGCGTTTGCTGGTAACGGTGGAGATGATTCAACAAACCGAACAAATGAGAATACTCCAAGTATGAGAAAGACGTTGTCGGAAGCACTTAGTGTGGAAAGCGCTTATGGAACCTATAATAAGCCACCAAAGCTGTTAGCAATTGAAGATTATAACCGGTGGGCAAAACGATTCGAGGAATGGTTGAAAGCCTTCGCGTACCCAAGTTGGAAAAGCTTAAAAAATGGTTTTAAAAATAGTAGAGAAGATTTTGAGAACATATCAGAAAGTGAAGAGATTGAATACTTTGTGGCAGAACAAAAATGTTTAGCTTTGATTAACCAATCAGTGAGAGAAGATATAATCTCACTAATTGATTATTCAAACGCAAAGGATCTTTGGGATAAATTACAAAAGAAATGTGTCGGTACTACAGAAATCATTAAAAACAAAAAGAAACTACTAAAAAAGGAATTTGATCTGTTCGGATGTCTTAAAAATGAGTTTATTCCAAAAAAGATTGAACGTTTCGGGCAACTAAAGCTAGAGTTGGCCAGGCATGGGATTGTGTTTACTCAAGAAGAGCTTGTGGACAAGTTATTTAATTCTTTGCTAGACGAAATGGATTGGCAATACTTCGCAATGATGATCAAAAATACAATCCAGCCAAGTTTTCTAACAGTTGATTTGCTGATAGAGAAACTTGAGAGTCATGAGCTCGAAATAAAGAAAACACATAAAGTCAATCACTCGTTATATCAACAAAATGTGGAACTTTATTATCCAAAGAGCTTGATGCAAAAGACAGGATCTCCGAAAACAGCCTTCACTGCAGAAAGTTCACAACCAATGACTCAAGAAACCTCACACAGTGGTTTTCATAGTGGAATGTCTTCCAACAATCCAAGTCAAGGACCATCTTCAAGCACATCAAACCAACAGCAAACTGCACCAAAGAATGTCTTTCAATGTAATATCGTTGTTGATTTGAAAAATGGTCAAAATTTCAGTGAGGAGTCAGCGAAACAACAGATGATTTTCTTAGCATCTGTATTGGAGTCATATGAAGGGTTAATCGCTGGGAAGATTGGCAATACCAACCTGACGAAGGAAGATTACGATCAAATAGATCCTGAAGAAATGGAGCTAATCGATATTCGTTGGGCTATGGCCAGTGCTGTTCGTCGAGCACAACGTTTCATGGAAATCACTGGCAGGAAAACAATTGGTGGTCCATCTACCAAATTGGGTTTCGATAAGTCTAAAGTGACATGCTTCAAATGCAAACAAAAAGGTCACTTTAAACGAGAGTGCAGAAACGAGTATGCTGATGAATCTGCTAATCCGTTCCGAGAAGATTACTATAAGAAAGCCATTTATCATCAGAACAAGTCGGAACCTCCAAGGCTGAAGCAGATTGAAGAGAAAGATAAGGAAAAGTCAAGAGCTCTAGCAGTCATTCATGATGATAAGGGATACGACTGGAGTGAGATATTGCCTGAAGAAGATGCAGTTGGTTACGCATTCGCAGCAGGAAAGATTGTTCCGTTCAAAGATACAAGAACAAAAGAAGAAAAGTTTGTGAACAGAAGAATGAAAGCCCAAACAAAAGTAAGCAGAATCTATACCATTTACAAAGAAGCAAAAAGGGCTAAAAGGTGGGATCCAGACAGAGAATGTTATCTTGATCCTCAAGGTAATATCGCAATCGATCCAAGTTCACTCAGTGTTGATGCAATCATTCAGCAATATGCTGAAGAAGAGGAAGCTAGACAAAGAGAATGGTGGGGTGAAGGTAAAAAGAAAGTGGAAGAAAAAGGAGAAAAGGTGAAGTCAGCAGAAAAGAAGATCGATGATGGGGTGATAGATACATCACAGGAGCTCACAACCGAAAATCTGATGAAGATGGCAGACAAAGTTCTAGCTGCAAAAGAACTGGAGGTAGATTCTAGTTCTGGAACTGAGTTAAACGACAAGGTCAGTCAGATTAACACGAATGAATTGTCAGGTAAGAAAGAGAAAAGCGAAAGTGACTACAAGAATTGCAGGAAAAACTACAAAGATTGTAGTACTATCGCTTATCTCAACAACAATAAGGTTGAAGATCTGACAAAAAGAGTCAGAGAGGTTGAAAACCAAATCTTAAACCGGGATAAATTGCTAAAAGCTTCAAACGATCGTGCAAAAGATTTAACTGAAAAAATTGAAAGTGATAAAAGTGACATAGAAAGAACTAAGAAGGAAAATGAAAAACTCATTCTTGAAAACCGTCACATCACTGAAAATTTTGAGAAGCTTAAGCGAATGGTTAAAGATTCGGACGATCGAAATGGGAAAACAACAAAAGAAAATGTTCAATTGTCGGGTGTGTTAAGGGTGAAAGAGGAGTTAATAAACAAACAATTGGATGAAATTGCTAATCTGAAGCTTCAATTCCAAGAAGCAAAAATCGAAAATGAACGCATCCAATTAAAATTAACCAGTTACAACTCCGCAAGCTTTGTTCTGCAGCACATTGTTCCCAAACCCATGGGGAAAAACAAAGCTGGCGAAGATGTATTTTCAGACGGAACTGGAGTGGGATATCATCAAGTCCCACCACCTGTTTTAAACAATTTCTCAAAGAAAAAGTCCGGACTGGTTAATGATGATGAAAATTCAGATGAAATAAAACTTCCAGAGTCGATTGATGTTACATTCTCATCATCATCATCTGATGACAGTGTTAAGACTGATATTGTCAAAAGCATGGCAGAAAGTGTCTTAAATTCTGATTCAAATGAAGATGATGGTTGTTTATTGGATAAATACATTCCGAAACAAAAATCCAAGAACAACTTAAATGAAGAACCAAATCTTGTCATGTACAAGATGTTGGGTTCAGATAAGTTGTTTTCGGATACTAAGTTTCCGATTGAGAATGTAAATGTCAACAAATTGAAAAATGTTTACAAATTGATCGAAGTTGAGTTGACAGAAGTGAAGAGTTTGAACCAAACAAAAAGACAAATTAATTTTGAAAAAGATAAAGCTTACTACAAGAAACCCGTTATTCCTCCACGTTTTTCTAATAACAATCGAAACAATTGGTCGGGTGGATATCAGGGGGTAAGTCTTATCAGAAGAAAAATGTTCAAAACAAGAAGTTTATTGAAAAGAAAGTGTTTGTGAACAGTTCGAGTTCATTTTCAAATGAAGAACCTGAAATTTTTTCAAAATCAAACAAAGAATTCTTTGAAGAAAAAGCCTCACAACCTCAGTCTGAAGGCACTAGTCGGTTTGTTGACACCCGAACATGTTTCAGATGCAATCAAGATGGACATATTGCACGAAAGTGTACCAACTTGAAGTCTAAGACTGATGTTGTTGAAATTCAAAAGAAGAAAAATGATGAGAAAGAAAAGGCCCCATTGATTGTTGAGAAAAAGAGTTTGAAAAATGACAACACCAAAGTCAAAACTGAACCCGTAAAAAAGGTGGAAATTAAAAATGAAAAATTTTACAAACGGGTTGCAACAATTCAACAAACATGGAAGCCGAAAGTTGCTAAAATGAGAGCAAGTGGTTCAAAATCAAAGGTTTCTGAAATGGAAAAACAATCATCTTCTACCACATCGGTAAAGATGAGTGTTCCTGAAAAAAAAGGTTGAATTATCTCAACAAGTTTGGAAACCAAAAAGTGAGAAGAAAATTTCAACTTCTGAGGTGAAAAAGTCTGAAGAATCAATTACGGTTGATTATGATGCAAATTTTCCACCTCTCGAGGCTGAAAATTTCAAAATTCAAATTGCGAGAGTCAAAGTTACACCTAAGGCTGATGAGGCCTGGTGGACTCGATGTTTGACTGAACAATTTGAATTGCCGGAGCTTCCTTGATCGCGAAGCATGTATCAGCATTCTTCATTGAAATTTTTTTAATCATGGTTGCTTATGTGCAGGATCTTCCACAACTTGTTTCAAGATGGATCATGGATAGTGGAGCTTCCAGACATATGACAGGGAAGACTGCATTGTTGTATGATGTGAGGAATATAAATGGAGGATATGTTGGATTCGCGGGCAATCAAGGTGGTCGTATAGTTGGTGAAGGAACGTTATCCAATGGGATTGTAACGTATGAAAGAGTCAATTACATTGCTGAGCTGGAGAACAACATACTAAGTATTTCTCAGATCTGTGACAGAAAGTACACCACTCACTTCACTGACAAAGAGTGTTTGATACTAAAACCGGGATTTGTTGTACCTGAGGAGTGGGTCATCATGAGGGCACCAAGAGTCAACGACCTGTATGTATTAGATATGAGCATAGCAACGACAACAACGGGTCAGGCTCACTGTTTTTGTGACATCTGTGCTTGTGATCATTGTAAACAGTTCAGTTATCAATGAAATAAAGTTATTTGATCCCTATGTTTGTTTGTTTATGTTTGATGTTTTTCATTTTTTGACTTTTATTCGATTTCAAACTCTATATCGCTTTCTAGAGAATTATACACAAACTGGTGCGTAAACGTAATCAGTTAAAAGCGACAAATACTCCGGAACATCAATTCATGTTTAACATACCTTAAATAACCTTTTCATAACTTAGAAATAAGTTTTGAAGGCTTTGGTATGGCAAAATCCAGTCAATTCGCTTACAGGGACTAAAATTGACAAACTGCGAAAGTATGCCGATTTGAACTGTAATGAACATTCCGGAACATGATCATAAGTTAAACACACCCTAAATATCCTTTACATAGCTTAGAAATAGGCTTTGAGGGGTTCGGTGTGCTAAAATAAACTTTATGCTCATTCAGGGACTAAAAGCGTCAAAAAGTGCATAAGTTTGCATTTTCGCGCATAACTTACATTCTGAATACTTCCGGACATCCAAAAAATTTATGTAAGCATTAAAATATTATGTTTTAGTGATTAGCTTGTCAAAAACCCATTCGTCGCGCAATTTGGACCGTTTTTGCGTCCGTTACGACTTCCGTCGTAATTAACCGAACAACGCAATCGTACGGCTAAACGAACCGACATCCGACATATTTTTGAGCATGTTTTATGTTCCCTATACTTTAACATCCTTGTAGAGCTCAAAAATAGGTTTGACGGGTGTTAGAAGTGCCAAAACTCGACTATACGCGCACAGGGACCAAAACTGCCAAAATGCAAAATCTACTGGTCTGCAGGGTCCTTACGGACCGTATGGGTATGCTTACGGTTCGTAAGCCATGCCCAGATCAGCAGAATTGCATTCCAGCCATTTCCAGCTGTTACCCACCTTGCACATGCTTTTGTTGAGTCTATGGGCTGGTTTAGGGGCCCCATGGTTTTCTAAAACTATGGGCTTGATGTGTACGGCTAGGATTGAATCTCGGATAACGAGGAACGATCTTAACGGCTCTACCAAATCTATAAATACCCCCATGCCTTGCCCATTTCCTCACACTTGATTCTGAAATTTTCTCTAAGTTGGAGTTATAAACACTTCATACCTGAGAAATACTCGGAAATCAATCTTGCGGGGACCTTCTGTAAGTATTCTTTCGCGTTTTTCGTTGGTTTTAGCGTTAAAGTAAAACTGCGTTTGACTTTCTGCATTGACCAGTTTTTGGTCAACGCGAAGTTCGTTTGAACTTCATAACGTGAGCGTAATCACGATGGTTATAGTCCCTAGTGACTATACCTACTGATTACCACGTTATCTAGGCTCAGTGACGAGTCGTAGTTTCGGCCAAAATGCGTTTTTCTCGCGTATTTTGTAACCAAACTACTCTAGGGTATTAAAACCGTTTGTTTTAATACCAAACTTGTTTTCTAACTTCACTAAACATGTTCTAGCATGTTTAGCTCGTCGCTTCTAGTTTTGTGCTTGTCTAAGGGTCGTAAGGTAAGCGATCTAATCAATCGCTTATGCTTACGAACCCGACCCATTTGGTCGATCATTAGGATCCGACCAACCACTTAAGTTGACCATAGTTGTATAGGGAATAATCTTCCGAGGTTATACCTTATGGTCACATCGTTTAACTAGTTGTATGATAGGTAACGTATGTGCCTTAGGTAAATTACCAAAATACCCTTTTTACGCCAAAATTCATTTTAAGCCTATGTAACATAATTTTTGGTATCTAAACTGATTTAACAACAATATTGAACATGTTAAGGCATATCTTGTTTATCATAGGGCTAGTTTGGCATTCCGAACACGTTTTACGCGAACGACGCGTTAAAGTAGCGTAAGCTACCTAAACGGGTCGTAATGGGTCAAAAGCACTTAGGATAGGTTTCGTTTTAGTATGTAGGCTTTGTTAAACCATATTACATAAGTTCCCATACTTATTTGGTTTACGAATGTCACACCCTGGCTTTGCGGAAGCGTGGTTAATTTGTGTGACTTCTTAATACCATAGCTTAATCATAACAAAGCTATATGAATTTAAAAACCATGCAAGTCATCCATTAAGTTTTTGAAAACGTCATACAATACCATTTTTTTAACATGCAACCATAACCTTGTTTCAGTAACATTACAACTTATAACAAAACATAAACGTGATTTAGGGATTGTGTCTTGTCCAGGTAAGAGACACAACCCTAAACCCTGATGACTTCATGACCAGTGCAGCGGAAAACGTTCCATACCGTGCCAGATCCGTTTAATTTCCTGAAATACATGTGAGTTGAAAAATCAACAATAATGTTGAGCGAGTTCATGTGTAAGTGAGTATAAAACCTTTGTGAGTATAAAAATAGTTGTGGTATGTAGCAGTGTAAGAGGACTTGTGATCACCAATGGTTTGCAAGGCCACTGACATATGTGAAGTGCAAATAGGGAGACTCAAACCTAGCAGATTTCGCCACGGCAAAGTATGTGGACAAAGTCACCCCACGGTCCGTTTCTAGTTTGGCCGGGGGCTGGGCTCGCTACACCCAGATAGATCTACCGCTCCTGTCCCTCGGTCCCTCCATGAGGACTAATGGCCCCATGTTGTTCCTATCCACTCACATGATCGTATAACACCTCCTTACGTTAAACATACCGTTGTAAAGTACTCGTAAATCATAGTAACATGTATTTCACCCCCGCAGTTAAGTAAACTGAAAACAGTTAGAGAAAAGGGGGACATGAACTCACAGTGAATGCGTATCTCTACCAAGTAATCCGAATATCCGAAGCTGTGCAACGACCTACAGGTGCTAATTCTATTAGACGGATGGCCGTGCCTTAGCTTTATAACTTATATTTTTAGGAGACGGTTAGACAACCGTTTCGTGTACATACTTGGTATTTTACTTTCCTTCCCAAGGATGGGGGATTTAAATACATGTGTATTTATACTATCTCATTAAGTCCCACTTAATATATTTTTATTTCTCTTTCCAAAATATAATTATTTTTCTCAAAAATAATATATTTTCTCTTTACATAATACTTTCCAAAATAATACGTTGACAACATACGTGTTGGTGAATATTTCCGCGTAATGCGTAAGTTACGTTTTAATGATTAGGTGGTAATAGAAATTACCGTTGTAACTTTTATGCTTGTCGTATAAGCGTTTGTATTATTTTGGGTTTGACAAGTTAGTAAATATTATTTTTACTCTAAAAATAATATTTATACATTTTCACAAAATAATCATAAACAGTGTTGTGAAAATATATTTACCGAATATATATTTATCACGTTTATTTTGTGAAAATCCCACCTCCGATTATTTAATAAATAAAGTCATGGCGAAATATTTTGAAAACATGTCAAAGTAATTCTAACACTTGTAAATAATTCTAAGTGTTAGATTTTAGAAAATTTCGCCAGAGTTTCCCCTGTAACTGGAGGTGGCCACGCTTTCAAGCGTATCATTTTCTTTTACAAAATCACTTCTTTATCAATCAATCAATTTCCAACATAAACAAGTTTCAACACTTCAAATTGTAGACTAGTATGTAAAATCGCATTATTACATGAACTTGTAGTTTTTCTAAAACTATTGTGTAGATCTCGTTATATTTAGTGGATCTATGTATAAATAGTTTAGTCTTGCAAAAACCCCGTTTTTGGAACAAATCACTCTTTACAACTTCCGACAATTTTTATAAAAATTGTTATTTTGTCGGATCTTTCATTTCACAAGTGTTTATACACTTGTAGACTATAAAAATCACATTTGTTACTGTTATACACTTTTATAAAACATGATTTTCTCAACACCCGGTCCTACGAATATACCACTTGTACATACGTAGATCGGCTCGTTTTAAATACTATTTTCACGTTAAAACACTTTTACACAAGTTCATGTTTCCCGTGTGGTGGAGTTTCACCTTTTAACCCTTGTACAAAAGAAACAAGTGTATGTCAAGATACGTGATCTAACAAAGTCGGGTTAAACGATGATGAGAGCCACCACATCATAGATCGGGCCTTAAAATCAACATATTCAAATACTACGACATTTACACGCGTTATGTTCTTTTATCCAACGATTTTCACTTTTTAGTAGACTTTAAAGATTCATGAAGCGGGTTACCGACATTTAACCAAAAATCCTTTTAACCACTTTAGATACGATTAATAACGAGTTTTAAACAATATACCTCTAGCTCGGGGCTAGGGAAGATTCTAGTCGAAAACTGCGTGGATAAAAGCAAATGCTCGAGGTCCTTCAACTTCCGTTTGTTCCAAGCTTCGTCGTACGCGATCCTCAAGACTTGTATGCACTTGGAATGTAGAGACTTGAACCGAAAATGGATGGGTGGTGTGGGGGTTCTCGGCCGTGAGGGAGCACAAGGGAGAGGGAGTGAGTTGGGTGGTGGTGTTGTATGTGTGAGAGTGTGTTTTATAGAGTTTAAGCGTTATCGTCCAACGGTCTCGTGCTTCTAGATATTAGACAAATAATAAAATAAAAAAGTTCCCTTGTCCCCTTGTTGGCCGATTTGGTTAGGTGGTGGACACCCGGTTTGATTCCAACTAAACGTTAGTGTTTAGTTACGTTAAGTCGGTTACATAAGGTCTAACCTCGTTAGTTGTTTAATGCGTTATGATACGGGTGTTAGGGTAATCAGGGACCCTAACTGGCTCAGAAAAATACTAACAATAATTCTGGCAATATTTTTATGTTCCGGGTATTGTCCGGTTGTTCGGTTGGATAGGAATCCGTTAAAGTGCTTAAGATATCCTTTAAGCGTCATAAATAATATTTTTAGCGACACAATTTATTCGGCAAAGTGTCAGGAATAATTCCTCATATTTGGCACTTTATTATTAGCTAGAAGCTAGTGTGTAAATAAAAGTGCTGTGTTCCGTGCTTAAAAGTACGTTTTAGGCACATCCAATCTCTGTATCTTATTCCTAGAGACGTAATCATACAACCCTTGTATCCTTACACACACTATGGTTTGTAGTAAAATAATTTTGGCTCATTCAGGCTTTAGAGGCAGTGTCTGCCTGATGCTGGCATATCAGCATGTTCACTGTGTATCCGTTTAGTGCTACTGTGCTTTTTGTGCATCAAGTTTGTCACTAGAGTTCAGTAAATAAATAATGTAGTGACAGGAAAAATCAAAGTATGATGCAGACATGTACATGTATCAACAATCAAGTAGCAGTTTATCAGAAATCTCAGTTAAGGCACAGTAATTAGGCAACAGTTAATAGCAAATTAAGTCGTACGGATACCTGGTTTTGTGAGGGTTGTCACATTCTCCCCCCGTTAAATAAATTTCGTCCCGAAATTTAAGTTCTGCTTGTAGATGCAGAGTTTTTTAGGAAATAGGTGGGGGTATTCTCTCTCATCCGGTCCTCACGCTCCCAGGTGTATTCAGGACCATGTCTGGCATTCCAGCGAACCTTGACGAGTTGACGACTGCTCCGGCGGGTCCTGTTAACTTTCCAGTCTGTGACCTCGACAGGTGCTTCTACGAAGTGGAGCGTGTCGTCAACATGAATCTCGTCGATAGGAATTGGCAACGTCAACTTGAGTTGGACTCTTCTTTAAATTGGATACATGAAATGTATCGTGAACACCATTTAGCTTCAGCAGGTAGGTCCAACTTGTATGCTACGGTTCCAATTCTTTCTAGAATTTTGAAAGGACCAATGTAGCGTGGATTTAACTTCCCACGCTTCCCAAAGCGTGCCACCCCTTTCCAGGGTGATACCTTCAATACACCATCTCTCCAACTTGAAAATCCACATGTTTTCGGTTTGGATCCGCGTAGGCTTTTGTCTGTGGCGAGCGGCTTCGATGCGTTTGAGAATCTGCGCAATCTTGTCTGTCGTCTCCTGGACGATTTCGGACCGGCAAGCTGCCTATCACCTGCGTCAGCCCAACATAGTGGTGATCGACACTTACGTCCGTAAAGGGCTTCAAAAGGCGCGACACCAATACTGGTGTGGTAGCTGTTGTTGTATGAGAATTCGACCAAAGGTAAGTGTTTATCCCAGCTACCGCCCAAATCCATAGCACATGCTCTCAGCATGTCTTCCAAAGTCTGTATTGTTCGCTTCGCTCTGGCCGTCAGTTTGCGGATGGGAACGCAGTGCTCAGATTCAATGTGAGCCAAAAGCTTCTTGGAAGGATTGCCATATCCTTGACACAACCTTCCGTCTCTATCAGAGCATGATTGAGAGGGGTACTCCATGTCGTGCTACGATCTCTCTTAAGTAAATTTCCGCAAGTTTACTGAGTACTGTCCTTCTCCTTGATTGGCAGAAAGTGTGCGGACTTTGTTAGGCGGTCAACAATCACCCAAATCATATCATGGCCTCTTGGCGTCTTGGCAGTTTTGTAACAAAATCCATTGAGATTTGTTCCCATTTCCACTTGGGAATCTCAGGTTGTTGCAGAAGTCCCGAGGGCTTCTGGTATTCCGCCTTGACCTATAGCGCACGTTAAACATTTGCTCACGTAAATCGCAACGTCGCCCTTCATCCTAGGCCACCAGTAGTAATTTTTGAGATCTTGGTACATCTTATCTGATCCAGGGTGGATAGAGTACCGTGACTTGTTCGCTTCATCGAAAATAACTTCCCTTAATTCACCAAATAGAGGAACCCAAATCCTTTTCTCAAAACATAATGTTCCTTCCTCGTTTGGCACCAATATCTTCTCCATCCCACGGAGATACTCTTTCTCAAGGTTCTCCTCCTTGAGAGCTTCTTTCTGCGCTGCACGAACGCGCGAGGAGAGATCGGTTTGGATTATCATTTCCATAGCCCTAACCCTTAGGGGCTTGATCCTTTCCTTACGACTTAGGGCATCTGCGACTACATTCGCCTTCCCTGGGTGATACTTTATCTCGCAGTCATAATCGTTCAATAATTCAACCCATCGTCTTTGCCTCATATTCAACTCCTTCTGGTTGAATATATGCTGTAGGCTTTTGTGATCTGTGAAGATTGTGCACTTCGTACCATACAGGTAGTGTCTCCAGATCTTCAAAGCAAAAACCACTGCGCCTAGCTCCAGATCATGAGTGGTATAGTTCTTTTCGTGCACCTTCAGTTGGCGTGATGCGTAGGCGATAACCTTTTGACGTTGCATCAACACGCAACCCAATCCTTGACGCGATGCGTCGCAATATACCACAAAATCGTCGGTACCTTCCGGTAGAGCTAAGATTGGCGCGTTACAAAGCTTGTCCTTCAACACTTGAAACGCTTCATCCTGTTTGATTCCCCAATCAAACTTCTTATCTTTCTGCAGTGAGGAGCGTCAACGGTTGAGCAATCTTCGAGAAGTCCTCGATGAACCTTCGATAGTAGCCAGCCAAACCCAAGAATTGCCGAATCTCGGTTGGCGTCTTTGGCGTTTCCCAATCTTTGATCGCCTCGATCTTGGTTGGATCCACGTGGATTCCATCTCCATTCACCACGTGCCCAAGAAACTGTACTTCTCTTAGCCAAACTCACACTTTGAGACTTGGCGTACAGCTGTTCTTTCTTTAGCAGCTCCAGAATAGCTCTAAGATGTTGCTCGTGCTCAGCCTTCGTCCTTGAGTAAATCAGGATGTCGTCGATGAATACGATCACGAACTTATCCAAGTACGGCTTACAAACTCGGTTTATCAATCCATGAACACTGCAGGCGCGTTTGTCAAACCAAACGGCATAACGAGAAACTCGTAGTGTCCATAACGAGTTCTGAAAGCTGTCGTCGGGATACTCTCCTTCCTGTATCCGAAGTTGATGGTATCCGGATCGAAGATCGATCTTTGAATAGAAGCTTGAACCTTGAAGCTGGTCGAACAGATCATCAATTCTTGGCAGGGGATACCTATTCTTGATCGTTAGCTTGTTCAACTCTCTGTAGTCGATGCACATGCGGAAACTTCCGTCCTTCTTCTTGACAAACAAAACTGGAGCTCCCCAAGGCGAGAAGCTTGGTCGGATAAAACCCTTGTCTAACAACTCTTGAAGTTGTGTCGACAATTCCTGCATCTCAGACGGAGCAAGTCTGTATGGTGCCTTAGCCACAGGCGCGGCGCCTGGTACTAGTCGATGCGGAACTCCACTTGCCTTTGAGGTGGCAAGCCAGGCAAGTCTTCTGGAAAGACTTCTGGGTATTCCCTCACGACAGGATGTCTTCGATCTTCGGCTCAGCAGGCCTTCTTATCCACAATGTGTGCTAGAAAAGCAACACATCCTTTCCTCAAACACTTCCTTGCTTTCAGGCAACTAATCATCCTTAACGGCGTCTCACGCTTTTCTCCATGAACAACAATGGTCTCACCATCACCGGTCGGGATACGAATAACCTTTTCGTGACACACTATCTAGCCTTGTTTCTTGTTAACCAATCCATCCCTACTACCACGTCGAAGCTTCCCAATGGACTGGTAGTAGATCTAGAGTAAACTCGCGTTCTCCTAATTCAATCACACAGCCTCTGATCACATCATTGGCTTCTACCAACTTTCCATTAGCCAATTCGATTACGTAGGGAATGTCTAACTTATTAGCGGCTAGCCCAAAGTATATTCTTAAATTCTAGTGATACGAAGCTATAGTCGGCACCAGTATCCAAACAGAACAGATGCATAACGTTGATTTACAGGGAACGTACCAGTAACAACGTTGGGATCCTGGCGCGCTTCCTGTGCACCGATCTGGAACACCCTTCCACGGGCTTGGTTCAATCCTGGGCAATCCTTCTTGAAGTGCCCAACGTCACCGCAATGAAAACATCCTAATCTTTTTCCACTTCCTGCACCGCCCCCAACTGGTGGGTTGTTTTGATTGGCAGTTCCGGCTTGATTTGCATTGTAGCCTCGATTATTCCCTTGTGGGCGATTTCCCAAACCACCACGATTATCGTTTCTAATCATATTTCCTCCCTGGCCTCCTCGGCCTGTACTAGCCCAACATGATTCCTTTGAGTAGCCCGGTTTTCCACAAGTTTCACAAACTTTCACGTTACAATTGCCCGCATGGTGGCGTTGGCAGTTGTTGCATTTGGGCTGGGTGCCCTGGTACCCTTTTCCTTTCTTGGTACTACCAGCTGATTTTCCTTTCTTTACTGCCGTACTGACACCTTGTTTGAAGTTTGAAAACTTCCTTTTGTTGTCTCCTGAGGACTCAACGTGAGTCTCTGTCTTCTTCGCCTTGACTTCATCAAACTTGTTTAAACGAATTGCCTCCTCAGTGAGAGCCACGCTCAAATCAATGGCTTCCGTAATAGTTGCCGGTCTGGCGGAGGTTACCATGCTAATGATTTGGGGAGCTAACCCCCAAATGAAGCGCTCAATTCGCTTGTATTCAGGCGTGACCATATAAGGAACCACTTGAGAAAGGTCATGAAATCTCTGGACGTACTCTGCAACCTTCGGTCCATCCATCTTTAGGTGCCAAAATTCAGTCTCCAACCTTTGAATTTCTGCACGGGAACAATACTTCTTGCGCATAAGCTCTTTCAATTCGGCCCAAGTCAGGGCGTAGGCGGCAGCTTCGCCTAGTGTTTGCACTTGTAAGTTCCACCAAGATAGGGCTCCGTCTAGAAACAGCCCTGAGATGTAAGTGACCTGCTGGTCGAGCGCACATTTGCTCATGCGGATGGTGGAATCAGTCTTCTCTGCCCAGCGAACGAAAGCAACAGCACCACCTGTGCCGTCGAAGTTGATGGGCTTACAGTCCAAGAATTGTTTGTAGGTGCACCCTGCACATACATCATATCATAGGAACGGCATTAGCACTTGCTAAAGGAATCCATTTATGCCATGGTATGTCTTAATGACTTAGGTTTACCATGTGGAGGATTTTGGTTGCCGTTGATGTTCGTGTTGCTTCCGCTGGGTCCTTCTTGCGAGGCAGCATACTGAGCAATGGCGGCAGCAATGACTTGCTGTAGTTCTTCAGGAGTAGTGGGCATCGGCTGCGGTTGACGTCTTGGTGCCATCTTCTAAAGATGCGTACGTCGATTAGGCCATAATAAACATACGTATATAGTAATAGTAATAGCATATAACATCTCATGTTATCAATATATCACACACAACATCCCATGTCCCAACATCCCATGTCACAAATATCATCTACACAACATCCCATGTCACAAAACATAAATAAGCAATCAAGTGAAACAGATATGGTGAGAATACGGCGATTGTTATATATATCGAGACCATAAAGTGTAGCAAGTGTGTCAGCACGTCACTGTATCATACAATCACAAATCAAATAGGGGCTACATCACCCCTGTCAAAACAACATCACATCAGTGTCACATACAACCAGTACAACAACAAATATCAGCAAAAATCTGTATCGTCAGATGGTCTCCAAAAATCTGTGCAGTCACAATCGCGGTCGTCTCACCATCGCCTACCTCTACAGTACCAATGAGCCCTATGCGGATGGGGGTGGGGGAGGGGGAAAGTGAGCAAAAAGTAAGCGACGTAAGTGGTACCAGTCCTCCTCCATCGCCTGCTGAGTACGGATCATGGACGCAACCTGCTGCTCCAAGGTCGAAAGTCGGGCAGCAATGTCAGGAGGAAATGATCGAAAAGGCTGAAATGACGAAGATGTCTGACCAAGATATGGACCAAAAGACAACTGAGCTCTCTCGAGCTCCTGGAGTCGCTGTGAATGAGACTCGTGCTGGTGTACAAACGACATCAAAAGATCCTCAATAGTATGGCCCAAATGAAATGGGTGGTATGGATCTGTGGGTGAGGAAGATGACCAAAGTAATGGCGTGCTGGTAAGATCGATAGGTGCAACAGAAGATGGGATAGATGCTATCTGAGGCATGAATGGCATGGTCGTCGGTACATGACCGAAAGGGTGGGCTGAAGAGCCCTCTCCAGGCCCCGCTGGAGGAATAAACGGTGGGATCTGAAAAGAGAACTCAGTATGATGTGTGCCAGTGTGATGTGGGGGGAAACGGTGGAACATCCTCGTCCGCCGGTATCCACCCGTGCTGTGCCTCCTCATCTGGAGGATCCATGTGCTCAGCAAAGAGAGCGTGCTCGGGCTCGATGGGTAAAGGATCGATAGGAGCAATAACGGGGTCAACAGGTGCAATAACAGGATCGACAGGATCAATAACAGGGTCAGCAGGTATGTCACCTACGGGTAAAGGAACAATGGGATCAGCAGCAACATGATCGCCCTCGATCACAGGAACACCTACAGGGGGATCAACATCAACAGGCTCAAGAGGAAAATCAGCATGAACAGGGTCATGCTCAGGTAAAGGATCAAAAGCAGCTGCCTGCTCTGGGGCTACGGCAGGCTCAGGGTCGTCGAACGCCATATCAAAGTCAAAGTCTGGATCAATGGGATCGATAGGATCATCAGGGTCCTCTATATGCTCATCCATAGGAATATACTCGATATCATGGTCAGGATCAAATCCTGAAGGGAAAACAGGGTCAGAATCCTCGATCTCGTCATGCTCAAACGCGTAGCTCGGAACAGGGGCAGCTGAAGACGCCTGATCAGGGTCTGAGTCGTGAATAAACTGCTGCGCGCTCGCCCCACGAGATGATACAGATGCCACAGACTCTAAAGAGTCCGGGACTGGTGAGTGAATGGGCGAGTCTCCAGCTGGAACGTCAGCTATCATCAAGAGATCGCCAGCAGGGAGAGGAGCTACGTCAGGATCCTCGTCCTCAAATGGCTCGTCCTCGTAAAGCTCGATGTCGCCGTCGGCATCGGCGTCTGGCATAAGCTCATAAGCAGGGTAAGCAGCAAGAGGAATCGGTGCCGGAATCGCAACAATAGGGAGGTACTCAGCAGGGTCGCCATCAATGGGCTCATAGGCACCCTCGGGTAAGGCGAAGGGTAAGGGGTCATCAGCGTGCTCATCGGCGCCGTCAGGTAACGCGAACGGCTGGAAGTCGTCGTCGTCGGTGCTAGTATAGTCTGAGGTGTGCACCTCATGCTCCGAAGACATAACATCGTCTGACACTAACGGTAGGGGTCCAGTGGTACCTGATCCACCTGTAGCTGGTGAATCCATGGGTCTGTAACATAACACAGAATAAGCACAAAATCAGTGAATCAAATAGTCACATAAGTTACCAGATAATAATCACATAATCTACCTAGTCCCACTAGCCTCCCAGCCTCTCAGACTGTCCTTCCTAGTCTCACTAGCCAACATTCCTAGTCCCACTAGCCAACACTCCTAGTCCCACTAGCCAATACTCCTAGTCCCACTAGCCAACACTCCTAGTCCCACTAGCCAACACTCCTAGTCCCACTAGCCAACACTCCTAGTCCCACTAGCCTGATCCTCAGCCTCCCAGACTGAGCCTAAAATAATGAATAATATGTGCTCAACATTTGTTTGTAAAAAGTTTGTGGATCTGGACTTAAGTGGTATGCAGAAAAATGTTTTCGTGAGAGCCCTAGTGATCATAGTCTAGACTCGAGAATGAATCCTAGTTCGCTATGATCAGAGCTCTGATACCAAGCTGTCACACCCTGGCTTTGCGGAAGCGTGGTTAATTTGTGTGACTTCTTAATACCATAGCTTAATCATAACAAAGCTATATGAATTTAAAAACCATGCAAGTCATCCATTAAGTTTTTGAAAACATAGTACAATACCATTGTTTTTAACATGCAACCATAACCTTGTTCAGTAACATTACAACTTATAACAAAACATAAACGTGATTTAGGGATTGTGTCTTGTCCAGGTAAGAGACACAACCCTAAACCCTGATGACTTCATGACCAGTGCAGCGGAAAACGTTCCATACCGTGCCAGATCCGTTTAATTTCCTGAAATACATGTGAGTTGAAAAATCAACAATAATGTTGAGCGAGTTCATGCGTAAGTGAGTATGTAAAACCTTTGTGAGTATAAAAATAGTTGTGGTATGTAGCAGTGTAAGAGGACTTGTGATCATCAATGGTTTGCAAGGCCACTGACATATGTGAAGTGCAAATAGGGAGACTCAAACCTAGCAGATTTATGCCACGGCAAGGTATGTGGACAAAGTCACCCCACGGTCCGTTTCTAGTTTGGCCGGGGGTTGGGCTCGCTACACCCAGATAGATCTACCGCTCCTGTCCCTCGGTCCCTCCATGAGGACTAATGGCCCCATGTTGTTCCTATCCACTCACATGATCGTATAACACCTCCTTACGTTAAACATACCGTTGTAAAGTACTTGTAAATCATAGTAACATGTATTTCACCCCCGCAGTTAAGTAAACTGAAAACAGTTAGAGAAAAGGGGGACATGAACTCACAGTGAATGCGTATCTCTACCAAGTAATCCGAATATCCGAAGCTGTGCAACGACCTACAGGTGCTAATTCTATTAGACGGATGGCCGTGCCTTAGCTTTATAATTTATATTTTTAGGGGACGGTTAGACAACCGTTTCGTGTACATACTTGGTATTTTACTTTCCTTCCCAAGGATGGGGGATTTAAATACATGTGTATTTATACTATCTCATTAAGTCCCACTTAATATATTTTATTTCTCTTTCCAAAATATAATTATTTTTCTCAAAAATAATATATTTTCTCTTTACATAATACTTTCCAAAATAATACGTTGACAACATACGTGTCGGTGAATATTTCCGCGTAATGCGTAAGTTACGTTTTAAATGATTAGGTGGTAATAGAAATTACCGTTGTAACTTTTATGCTTGTCGTATAAGCGTTGGTATTATTTTGGGTTTGACAAGTTAGCAAATATTATTTTTACTCTAAAAATAATATTTATACATTTTCACAAAATAATCATAAACAGTGTTGTGACAAAATATATTTACTGAATATATATATTTATCACGTTTAGTTTTGTGAAAATCCCACCTCCGATTATTTATAAATAAAGTCATGGCGAAATATATTTGAAAACATGTCAAAGTAGTCTAACACTTGTAAATAATTCTAAGTGTTGGATTTTTAGAAAATTTCGCCAGAGTTTCCCCTGTAACTGGAGGTGGCCACGCTTTCAAGCGTATCATTTTCTTTTACAAAATCATTTCAACAATTCTTCAAATCAACCAAATCAATTTC
Organism: Helianthus annuus; assembly: GCF_002127325.2. NCBI lineage: Eukaryota > Viridiplantae > Streptophyta > Magnoliopsida > Asterales > Asteraceae > Helianthus > Helianthus annuus. The sequence goes on along the minus strand of NC_035441.2, from coordinate 189,327,045 downwards.
CAATACTTCAAACTAGTCGATAAGTATGTAAAATCGCAATATTACATGAACTTGTAGTTTTTCTAAAAACTATTACGTAGATCTCGTTGTTTTTTTAGTGGATCTAGGTATAAAATAGTTTAGTCTTGCAAAAACCCCGTTTTTGGAACAAATCACACTTTACAACTTCCGACAATTTTTATAAAAAAAATTTGTTATTTCGTCGGATCTTTCGTTTCACAAGTGTTTATACACTTGTAGACTATAAAAATCACATTTGTTAACATGTTAAACAACTTTTATAAAACATGATTTTCTCGACACCCGGTCCTACGAATATACCACTTGTACATTCGTAGATCGGCTCGTTTTAAATACTATTTTTCATGTTAAAACACTTTTACACAAGTTCATGTTTCCCGTGTGGTGGAGTTTCACCTTTTAACCCTTTGTACAAAAGAAACAAGTGTATGTCAAGATACGTGATCCTAACAAAGTCGGGTTAAACGATGATGAGAGCCACCACATCATAGATCGGGCCATAAAAACCAACATATTCAAATACTACGACATTTACACGCGTTATGAGCTTTTATCCAACGATATACGCATTTTAGTAGACTTTAAAGTTTCTTTTAGCGGGTTACCGACATTCAACCGACAAATATCCTTTTAACCACTTTAGACAAGACTAACAATGAGTTTTAAACATTATACCTCTAGCTCGGGGCTAGGGAAGATTCTAGTCGAAAACTGCGTGGATAAAAGCAAACGGTAGAGGTCCTTGGCGTTCCGTTTGTTCCAAGCTTCGTTGTACGTGATCCCCGACACTTGTATGGACTTGGAATGGGTGAATCAAGAACCGAAAAATGGTTGGGTGTGGGTGTGTGGTTCGGCCGAGAGGGAGCAAGGGGGAGGGAGAGAGAGAGTTTTGTGAAGTGTGTGTGTTTGTGTGTGTGAGATGTGAGGGTATTTATAGAGAATGTCGTCTCGGTCTTTGCGAAATCTAATTAAATATTCAAAGGTGTACTCTCCCCGGGTCCCACTAGTTGGCCGATTTCATTAGAATGTAATGGTATCCGGTTCGTTTCCAATCGTTCAGTTACGGTTCAGTTTGGTCAAGTGCGTTAAGTGAGAGGTCTAACCCCGTTAGTTGTTTATTGCGTTATGATACGGGTGTTAGGGTAATCAGGGACCCTAACTGGCTCAGAAAAATACCAACAATAATTCTGGCAATATTTTTATGTTCCGGGTATCGTCCGGTTGTTCGGTTGGATAGGGATCCGTTAAAGTGCTTAAGATATCCTTTAAGCGTCATAAATAATATTTTTAGCGACACAATTTATTCTGCAAAGTGTCAGGAATAATTCCTCATATTTTGGCACTTTATTTATTAGCTAGAAGCTAGTGTGTAAATAAAAGTGCTGTGTTCCGTGCTTAAAGTACGTTTTAGGTACATCCAATCTCTGTATCTTATTCCTAGAGACGTAATCATACAACCCTTGTATCCTTACACACACTATGGTGTAGTAAAATAATTTTGGCTCATTCAGGCCTTTAGAGGCAGTGTCTGCCTGATGCTGGCTATATCAGCATGTTCACTGTGTATCCGTTTAGTGCTACTGTGCTTTTTGTGCATCAAGTTTGTCACTAGAGTTCAGTAAATAAATAATGTAGTGACAGGAAAAATCAAAGTATGATGCAGACATGTACATGTATCAACAATCAAGTAGCAGTTTATCAGAAATCTCAGTTAAGCACAGTAATTAGGCAACAGTTAATAGCAAATTAAGTCGTACGGATACCTGGTTTTGTGAGGGTTGTCACAGCTACAACATTGGCTTTGCCTGGATGGTATTGAATATTTGCGTCATAATCTTTTAAAAGTTCTAACCACCTTATTTGCCTCATATTTAGCTCCTTCTACGTAAATATATACTTGAGGCTCTTGTGGTCGGTAAAGATGTCACAACTTTCACCATACAGATAATGTCGCCAAATCTTAAGTGCAAAGACGACTGCGGCTAGTTCTAAATCATGTGTAGGATAGTTAACTTCATAAGGCTTCAACTGACGGAAGGCATAAGCGATAACCTTCCCATGTTGCATTAGCACACAACCTAATCCTTTCTTTGAGGCATCACTGTAGACTTGGTAACCTCCTGATCCAGAAGGGAGAGCGAGTATCGGAGAGGATACGAGTCGTTTCTTTAATTCTTCAAAGCTTTTCTCTTGTTCCTCATTCCATGAGTACTTCACCCCTTTCCTTAGGAGTTTTGTGAGTGGTAAAGCAATTACCGAGAATCTTTCAACAAATCTTCGGTAATAGCCAGCAAGACCCAAGAAACTTCGTATTTCGGTAACAGAAGTGGGTCTTGGCCATTTTGTAATAGCTTCAACCTTTGTTGGGTCTACCATAATTCCCTCTGCTGATATGACATGACCTAGAAATGACACTTGGCTAAGCCAAAAGTCACATTTGGAAAACTTCGCGTACAACTTCTCATGCCGCAAGGTTCCAAGTACTACATGTAGATGTGCTTCATGCTCTTCGCGACTCTTAGAATACACCAGAATGTCATCGATAAAGACAATAACGAATTTGTCTAGGAATTGGTGAAATACGCGATTCATCAAATCCATGAAGACTGCGGGTGCATTAGTTAGCCCAAAGGGCATAACCAAAAATTCGTAATGACCATATCGAGTACGAAAAGCGGTCTTGGGAACATCATCATTCTTGACCTTTAGCTGATGGTACCCAGACCTCAGGTCGATTTTTGAGAAGAACTGAGCCCCCTGAAGTTGATCAAAGAGATCATCAATGCGAGGCAGAGGATACTGATTACGAATAGTAATCTTGTTCAGCTCTCGGTAGTCAATACATAAACGCATACTACCGTCTTTCTTCTTCACAAATAAGACCGGAGCACCCCAAGGTGAAACACTGGGTCTTATGAATCCTAGATCTAACAATTCTTGCAATTGTTCCTTCAACTCCTTCAGTTCCATCGGGGCCATACGGTATGGAGCTTTAGAAATAGGTTCGGCACCAGGGATCAAGTCGATGGTGAATTCTAACTGGCGGTCGGGTGGTAATCCCGGGAGTTCATCCGGAAATACATCAGGATATTCACGAACAACGGAGTGGCTATCGATACTCTTAATACTAGCAGAAGTATCCTTAATCGATGCTAGGAATCCAGCACAGCCGTTTGATATGGATTTTCGAGCCTTAAGCGCAGAGATAATTTTAAGAGATTTATGAGCTTGAGTTCCCTGATATATAATATCAGGATGATGAAGATCACCGAAAATAACACGGCGAGAATGACAATCTATAGTTACGTGGTGTCGAGATAACCAATCTATTCATAGAATAACATCAAAGTCACACATATGTATTGGAAATAGGTCTGCCTTACACACAATAGATTCAATACAGATCGGACAATCTTTATATACGTAAGTGATTATGGATGAAGTTCCTATGGGAGTGGAAATGGTTAAAGTATGATCTAAGAGAGTTGGTCTTATCGGAAGATACTTAGTAAACGAGTGGGATACTAAAGAATGGGTCGCTCCTGTTGTCACACCCCGAAATATCAGAGCTGGCGTGACTGGACTGGTATCTTCATTGCACAGCGGAAGTATTTGAGCTAAGACTTCTAAACAGTGAACGGCCGCTAAGTACTCGAATTCCCATGGGTTCTTCTATTCCAACCGTTCCGTAGTTTGTAAAATGCAACCTGAGAAAGAACATGCGAAAAATCAACATAAAGTTGAGCGAGTTCATAGTTTGTTTGTTTTGTATCAAATGCGTTTTAAAACACTTGAAATCTTGCATTTTAAAAACCGGTTTATGAGATCTTAATATCTCAAAGCATTTGAAATGTCGTCTTTGTATATCGGTAACGAAATGTTTTCTGTTATGTTTATAAACCGATATATGTAACTGTTGAGTTTGTAAACCAGTAATGAAATATTTTCTGTCATATCTGTAAGCTGGTATTGAAACGATTTCTGTTATCTTTGTAAACCGGTATTGAAATGTTTTCTGTTATCTTTGTAAACCGGTATTGAAATGTTTTCTGTTATCTTTGTAAACCGGTATTGAAATCATAGTATGTAGGATACCTATGGAATCTAAGGATCAATCAGTGTGTAGCTAATACACTGACCTATGCCATAAGTAAGTAACCAAACCGAGACAACTTTGTTATCAATTGGGATCACAAAAGCACTCATGAAGGGTTAACAAACCCGGAGTGGAGCGCGCCTCAAACTCGATAGATCTATACCTTTTGCACCTTGGTCACTACGTGATTAATGGTTACTAATGTCATCCTCCTACTTACGCACAGTGATCTGTTATCATCTAATTCCATAGCTACACACCTAGTGTTATTGGGCCTTTGCCCATGTCCTTGGGCCTTTGCCCACGTCATTGAAACTCATGCATGTTTCGAAAACCTTGTATTGTTGTAAGAACCGGTAAGTTTGGATTAAACCTTTTGGTAAACCATTTGAGTTCGTTGAAATCCTGTTACGAAATGGTTTAGAAACATGTGATTTTTGTTTATCGAAACATTGTGTTTTTGCAAAACTTGCATGTCTTTCCACCCCCGAAAACATTTATAAAAATGTAAAACAGAAAAAGTGGGGGTTATGAACTCACCTTGACATTCCTGTGCAATGCTAGCCTAGCGTGACTCCGAAGTGTTGTTCCAAGAACATGAATTAGCTAGCGTGCACCTATGACATTCCTACGAAGGAATACTTATGAGTTTCTACATAAGTCAACGTAGATAAACTACGTGTCCGAGCTCTACCGAATCATTAACTCAACGGTTATAAGGTAGTGTTAGTATTTTGATTTGAAATAAACCAAATTATGGTTATTCGATCCCATTTATAATTGGGATAAACGCTAAGTCTCGGAAACAACTTAGTTTCCGAGTGAAGTAGGATATATATATATATAGATATAAATATAAATATAATTACCAAGTCGTGTTAGTCGTCGTGAATTTGAAGTACGTATGTGAATATATATAAAGCTCGTGGTTATCGAATCGAGTCGGTTAATGATATCATTTGTTATGAATCTTATGGCAAGGTGTCGTACTTCGAGTAAAGACGTTTAAAATAAATATAAATAATTATATTTATTTTATAAAAGTATAAGAATTTCGTAAGCTAGCCGCTCGTGTTTTGTCGAGACGTTATAACTTTGTTTTGTAATTCATAAAACGTCGCAAAAATAAATATACTATCATATTTATTTCATAAACGTCATTTGAGTCGCGATACGTTTTTATTAGCGTTGCGACTATAAAATATATATTTATTTTAACGAAAAGCGGGCAGAGTTTCCTCTGTTTTTGGATTAACCCCGACAACACAAGTTGTCATTATTTTGTCAAAATTCAACAATCAAATAGTATTTCAACGCAATGTAATAACGTTATATATATAGTTTTCGTCAGAAGAATCAAAACACGACTAATATCTAGTCGAAGCGGTTCAAGCTCGGTCGCGTATCTATATATGAGATCTATAACTATATGATTAGAAATTTCGCGTCGATTAAATTTTTACCGGATCCTCGTGCCGCTTCGTCGAACCGCGTAGGCACTGACCAAACCCGAATTGAACAAAAATCTGGCCCGTCGAACAGCACCCGAACCGCGGCTGACCAGTTGACTATAGTTGACCCGAACCGCTGACCAAAATCCATAACACCCGAAACTGACATTTGACCAGCTGTTGACCCAAGTTGACTCGGGTTTGACCCAGTTGACCGGGTTTGACCCGAACCTTCTCGTTGACTGCCTTTGACCAAGACCCGAAACCGAGCCGAAAACCCGCAACTGACCGTTGACTGTGTTGACTCGCGCTAACCCGAACCGAATCTGACTTTGTTGACCGCGGTTTGACTTTTCGAAAACTGAATCAAGATTCGAGCCGAGACCCGAACCGTGACGCACCAAGTCTTGCCGTTGACCACCGCTGACCCGCTTTGACCAGTCAACCTGATGTGTTGACTGTTTTGACTGAACCCGCACCCGAGAATGATCGACACGTACTTATAGTTTTATATATATAGTGGCATGTTGATCAGTATCCATCCTATGATTAAAGCTTTGGAGTAAAGTTACTGTGTCCCAAAGACCTTGCCAACATGATTCTACAAGAATGATAGTGGTAGCTCAGCAATCATTATCTTTTAACAAAAATCAAATAGAAAGAATTGGTTAGACAAGACACATGAACGTGCATACAATATATTAGGGACAGCTTCCATACGAGTATACGACAGCTAAACCCGAAACCTGGACCGAAGACCCCAGTCAAATATTACCACCATCCCTGTCACCGGCAGCCATCATCATCTCAGACATCATCATCAATATCCTGAATCGACATCAAAACAGGCCGGAAGACATGGATCGAACAGGATCAAATAGAAAATGAAAAGAAGTCGAGGAGCTTACCGGAAAAGGAACCGCGGTTACCGGAGCTCGCCGTTAGTCGCCGCTGCTCGCCGGTCAGCCCTCATCATCATCCTCATCATCGATATCAGCCACGGAGATTGCCGCCGCCGGAGACCCCTGTCGCTCGTCTGCCCCTCTCTCTCCGTTCTCGTCGCCATATGCCACCACCGGTTGGTGGAGGCCGGTTTGTTTTAGAGCGAATGGGGGCTGGGGTGCATGGTTGTGAGAGAGGGAGGAGGAGGAAAGATGTTTGGTGGGTGTGATTTACTGGTAACCGGCCGAAAAATCGGCCGGTGTTTACTCTGGTGACCGGTGTGCAGAGAGCGAGATGAGATGGAGCGTATGAGTGCAGGTGAGCTTGTCTAGGGTTCCCAATTAAAATGGCAGGAGGAGAAAAAGAAATGCTTATATATGTAAACTCTCTTTTTTTTTTTGTATATAAGATATGAAACGTGTACATGTTTAGATATTTTGTAAGGAGTCAAAATCAAATGATGAAATTTGGTAAATAATGGAGGCATGGACGTTGGAAAGATGGGGAAGCAAGATATGTTGTCTTTGACTTAACACATTTTAGTACTCAAGTATATTTGGTATGGTTCCAAGATTAAAATAAAACATTCCTCAAATTTACATGTGATGAAATAGGAATATGGAAAATACATATATAGAGGTGTATGGTCGATGGTAAGGATCAATAAGCAAGATCATGTTTTGGACTTGTGGGTTCATACAATTAAGTATGTAGGATGTGTTACTTAATTTGGTTGAATGTAAGGTTGGGTTTCATTATGTGTATAACATACTCACTTATTTATACCCATTAGTTACTCGTTTTTAATAGAAATATTAAATATAATCTCCATAAAAATATGAACGTGTCGGTTGTATAAAAATTACTATGTTTGTATTCGTGTCGTGCTAATCAGCATAACGCAAATATAACTCTTAATTTACGCGATAGAAACTTCAAATAATAACACATATATATTTAAATATATGTTTATAGTGTTACTCACTTAATAATACAATAGAGTGGGTTCCCAGTATTTAAACATTTATCACCAAAGTTCGTACTTGTCGGTTTAATTCGTTCCCGTTTGCGCTTTGTACCGTTCGAAATCATGTTGGTTCCTAAAACCACATTCATAAGTATAAGTTTTATGTATAAACTTCGTATTTGTTGTCGTTGTCAGTATTTTGTCCGGCGTCAGTTCGTTACTACTTATCGTTCCGCAGTTTTTCCGAAAATCACCATACGCGCACTGTAGCGTCGGATAAGCGCCCCTAGGCATTCTAATAGCCTAATTAAGTTAATTCGTGCCTTGATCACTATTTATTACCACCTGAAACGTTTGCTAATCACGTAATTAGCAGCCGCTAATTACCGGTTGTCACACCTGTATCGAATAACACATAGATACTACGTTCACCAATCTGAAGGGTTCCAGATACAGTACCTGGAATATTAGCAGCGTCAGTAGCAGAAAGTGCGAAAACTCTTCCTCCAACATTGGGTTGATTATTCTTCTTAGTATCTTTCTTAGGACATTCCTTGATCATGTGTCCAGTTTGGCCACATCTAAAGCATGCTCCTGTACTTCGGTGACATACGCCCTGATGTCTTTTACCACAAGTATTACATAGAGGATATGTAATTTGATTCGGGTTTACTTGTTGATTCAGTGGTTGAGCTCTAATAGGTTCTGCATATAACTGAATCTGGTTTTGAGCAGGCCTCGGGTTTTGAAGTCTAGGTTGCCATGGACGTGCTTGATTTCCAAAGTTTTGATTTCCTTGCGCTTTACGATCTTGATGATGTGGCGTAGTGGATGATTGGCCGATTTCTTGCTTAAATTGGCCTTCCCTATTTCTCTTCTTATTATCCCCAGTTCGAGATAGGAATTCTTTCCTTTCGAATTCAAAAGTTTTGATTGCATCAGCAACTTCGGTGATATCCTTAAATTTCATGTACATGATCGATTTCCGAATTCGATCATTAACTGCCCACTTGCATTTTTCTGCCTGGACTTCTGCTGATCCTGCAACATCTCCTACAATACTAGCCAACCTTGAAAATCGAGTAATGAACTCAGAGGCTGGTTCATCACTCCCCTGTCGAATTACTGCATACTCCCTGATATAAGCTTCTTTATCAGCGGTCGAAAAATACTTGTCGTAAAAGATATTACGAAAGTCGACCCATGAAAGACTAGCGTCAAAATCATCCCCTCTTTTGACTTGCTTATATCCTTCCCACCAAGTTTGTGCGTCATCTTCCAATTTGTAGGTAGCCAGTCTAACTTTGTATTGCTCCGGAACTCCAAGAACTCCGAAGATCTTTTCAACATGAGCTATCCAGTTTCTTGCTTCGACTGGATTAGTAGCGTGACTAAAGGATTTCGGCTTTTATTTTTGGAATTTACTAATCCATATGTCTATACTATAAGTAATATTGTTAGTGGTATTCTCACGAGTTTCACCACCAGAGGTAGGATTAGTGTTAGTGCGTTCTGGATGACGAGTTTGTTGAATAACGGCCTCAGCTGTTTGGGCAGCAAGGTTTGGAAGCAACCCAGCAACAGCCTGGTTGATAGCATTAATTATGTTTGGATCAACTGGAGTCTCATTCGAAGAAGTGTTGTTACGTTCATGGTTAGTACGAGTATTCCTACGTGGCGGACGACGAGGAGGCATCTATAAGAATAGACATAGGAGTTAAACCAAATAAGAGGTCAAGTTGAATCCTATCATAGATATCTACCCATTCCTCACAGGTCTTAATTACTATCTTCAAGTTTTCTACAGGAAAGAGCCTTTGCTCTGATACCATAGCTGTAACACCCCAACCCAGAAGTGCTGACGTGTCACAATAACGGTAACATAAACAAAAGTCATAATTCCATTTATTTATTTGATAAGGATACAACCACACGATCATAAAAATTAAGATTTATTATACAAGGGGAGACAGTTGTCTTAATTAACTAACATCTTCAGATTTATTCCTAGACTTTATTCTTCTCTCTTTTCCCTTCCCAAAGTAACATGTGGACCTGTATATACAAAAAGTTTACGGAATGAGCCAAATGCTCAGTACGGAATTTTAGGCTCAAATAACAAATAATGCTTTATATGAAATCTTATCCGGATGGAACTTTATGCGAAAATGATACGATGCAAGAACATAATTTCATAATCATATCTTACGGATGTACCCATGAGCAAACTTAAAACGTGACAATACACAGGTAGCTACTCCTGCATAATTATCACATGAGATGGCGAATTGGCATACCCGTTATCCACCTCCTTATACTTAAATTCTAGGATCGATCCATACGCCTCCTAATAGCCTTATGTACCACACTTGTACTTAAGAGACGCCGTGAACTGATCTCTCCGTCACGGATGGAGCACATGATGTTGATGCCACAACAACATGCTCGTGGGACACTCCACGAGAAGCGATACTCAGGGTATCAGAGTACAAATGGTCTTATTCACATAACTTATAAAACTTATTTTCATAACAAAACGGAACATATATTGGAACATGCGATAATGAGTATAACATAATACTATCGCATGACATGAAAGCTAAATCAAATGATTAGGATAGGAATCGAACGGACTGTCAAATGAATCGATAATCAAAGACGTGAGGAGTTTTTAACAGATATAGTAATTTAGTGGTTTTATAACAATTTGAATATGAAGCAATAAAGAGTGGGGTAAGGATCCGTACCTTAATAACTTCAAAGTGAAGCTACCTTGTGCTAATATTTTAGATTTATATGGGCAGAGTTTCGACTACTGATTAATCTTTTCACCTAATTTAAATAACATGCACACAAACTAGGTTAGTAACTTAATACAGCATTTACGTCAATTCACGAGATCAAACCCTCACAACTATTATCAAGTGCAATACTTAATAATTCAATCGGATTCACAACGAATAACAGAGCATAGTTCGAATTCGAACAGCACTCAAATATTCAAGTTGAAATCACGACGAAAAATCAAAGTAGAAGCTCAATTTGAGCAGCACTCAGACAATCGTTGGATAGTTATAATCGATCGGACGTTGAATCGTAATAGCGATCGAGTTATTACCCTGATTGCGGCAGCGTTTCGAGGTGTGTGTGTGTGTTTGGGTAGTGGAAGAAGTATAACTCGACGTCAATTGAGAATTTGAGCGTCGTTTTTGTGCACAGAAGCAACTCCCAAAGCCTGCTATTTATACACAAATTTGGCACTGCTTACGGACCGTAAGCCTGGTCCCTTACGGTCCGTAAGGGACACCGAAAATTCTTTTGCTTGCTCCTCACGGGACAAGCCTTGATTGGTCAGAAATTTGGTCCAATTATATTTAGACAACGTTTTAAGTAGATAATCGTCAACTAAGGTTTACCCCCCTTGAGTTTTAGGGGTCCTGATCCTGATTCTGATTGCTCTGAAATTTTCAGGGGTTGTGCAGAATTACTTGGGTGTCTTAATTAGGGTTTTCTAGTGGTCTATTATTCTTTTTATTTCTAGAATAATGATTTTAAATTTATGGGCATTACACAAGTCATGAAAACGACTATTAATACCCTCCCAGTTTTATTAAGATGGTGTTTGGGGTTGAGTTTTGAAGGAGATTTTTAGATTATTGAGTTTTGAAATCGTAAATAATTAGTTTTGAGTGTTTGGGTAAAAAAATTAAAAAAATTGATTATTTGCATTTAGAAAGTTACAAAACGTAATTTTCCAAAAGTAGCTCCCCCCTACTGCAACAAAACGCAATCTTCCAAAAATTGATTATTTGCATTTAGAAAAGGATTTTCACTTGTTTATTTTTTTTAAATATATATTTGCCAAACACTCAAATAGTTGATTATCTGATTATTGTGATATTAAGCAACATAATCAAATCCAAACACTATCTTTCAACATCACGTTTTATTACGGTTAATTATCTGATTCTGATTATTCAAAACCCATAATCTATTTTTAAAACTCAACCCTAAACACCCTCTAAAAAAACTTAAACCTTAATTTAATTTCTAAAATTGTTTTGTATAAAGTAATTATATTATAATAAATTACAACGTAAATTCATTTTTCATTTAGTTAAGTATAACCGACTTTATATTATGTATTTTTAAATTTTAAATATAAAAAATGTAATCTAAACTTAAAAAAAGTACTTTAAATATTCGATTTTTATTTACTTTTGAAAACATAAATGGCAGGTAGATGAGCAACAAGTTGTGCCGCTACCCCTTTCTGAATAGCAAACCATACCTTGCTAAACACAAAATTCTGCCCCTTAACATGCGCGGTGTTACTGCTTACCACCTGCTGAACCCGCTTGAGGAACCGCACCACGTCAGGGGCAAGAGCGCCAAAAGTATCGAAAGCGAACGGGACGAACACGTGCTGATTCTCGATGCAAGCTTTTTCATGCTTAGCTACTTTGGCCGCCTCTGCCTTGGTTATTGTTTGGCCCGCCACAAACCCGTGGTCCCTTAGCCCAACAAGGGGGGACACACCTGTCAAATCAACACACGCGTGTTTCCCTATTTCCCATCCAAAAACAAGAATGTCAGCGGGCCGTAGGGTAGATCTCCCTTCTAATGGATCGGTCAAGAAGTCCACCGGAACTTCCTTTTTTGTCGAGATCCCTGCCCGCTTAAGGATATCATAAAGCACATCACGAACTAAATCGTGTCGATATTTAAATCCTGGTAATTCTTTGCAATGGATTGCATGCTCTCCAAAAGAATCCAAGCAAGACTTCCGACATACAGGACACGGGTCATCAACCGGGAAAAGCGGTACCATCAGCCGGTACTTGAGGATAGCCCGGTATTCCACAGCCGACATACATTGCCCTAAACCTTCGATAACAACAGACATGAAATCCTGAGCATGGGGGGCTCACAAACACTCAAACACGGCTCGCTGCCGCGGAGACAAAGCAAACTTCTCTTCAACTGTCTTGACGATTTCGCCATATAAGGCATTCATCAGAATTTTATGGGCTTTAATGGGGGGTGTCTTTAATGTAGAAATCGTCGAGATCAAGATCGGGAAGAGAACTATGCAGATTGTCCAACGCACCCCTGTAATTAGAGTCCAACAACCCACCACCACATTCACGAAGGATGTGGTCTTGAAGAACCCAAGATTGGGCCCTTGAAGCCACAAAAGCATAGGAAGAGGCATCCTCAGCTGAGCAAATCCCCAGCCCCCCAAAACGGGTCGGGAGGGAAGCTAACCTCCATTGTAGGTCCCCGAAAAAGGCACCCCCACAAACAACAATGTTGTCGATCGCATTCTGAAGCCCCTTGTCAAAAACAGAGACGGCTTCCCCAACATAAGAAGGCTGGCACGTCCTTAGCCCAAACAGCAGTTTAGCAACCCCTATACACGAACGAAGCAGGAGGAGTTCGCTCTGAGGGTCCCGAAGACGTTTGAGGCATCCCATCAGCTCAATCGCACAATGCTCGTCTACCTGCCATTAGTCTGTAATCGTCTATATTTTATTAAAGTTTGCATAGTTGCAAAGTCGTTACCACTAAAAAAAGTATCACATAAAAAAAACATAAATTGCATTATTCAAACAAAACACATAGAAATAGTAAGTTTGTTTTATTTCGTCATATATTTCTTCATTGCTTATTGTAGGGGAAGTCATTCCTTTCAAAACCTTCTTGTCATGCATTTCCGGTTCTTCACTTATTTGCATAGCCGTTTTAAAGGGTGTACAAAGTATATGGCCTATTTTTTTTCTTTCGTTATATTCATATATAAAATATTTATAGTCCCAAATGAAACATTAACATTGTTGTGACTCTAATGGGCATGGAAGATGCAGTATTGAGAATTCTTGTTTCTTGATTTTTGGTTTTTGGTTTTGAACAAGCTAAGTCTCAATTTTCCTCATTTCGGTGATCTCATCCATTCATCAAAACTTCTTAAACCCCACCAAAGTTTATAATTGGTTGTTGGTTTTGAATAATATGTATTGTAGCTACAAAAATGAGTTATGCCTTCGAATTGTAACCCACCACAGGAACACTTAATTGTTGCGTTCGATTGTTGCCCTAATTCAAAGTCACCCACATTTGATTGTTGATTGTTGCAGTAGAACCCTGTTGTTGCCCAAACCTTAACCCATGGGCGAGAGGAAAGGGAGCTTTGATACCATTTTTACATATCAAAGTGTTGGTCGGTTACAAAAGAAAGAAGAAAACCAAGAGAGAAGGACATATTCTCAAATTCGCCGATACCAATTAATGAAAACCATTCTTTTATTTAAGTACAACAAGCAGCTTAACACCTAACCAAAGACACCCTACAATTTGGTCCTTCTACTATTTTGATACCTAACAGGTAGAGAGGATATGGATGTAAACCCATATAAATTTGGATTCAGTGTAGCTCCCATAGAATTAATTTGTATTTTAAGGAACGTCATTGAGCTTAGGGGTGTTCATGGTTCGCTTTCAAACCGTAAAACCGCTCAAACTGGTCATTGGTTTGGTTTCACGATTGGTTTTTTTTACTTAACTTTCAGTCGGTTGGTTTCAACATTTTCAAACCGTAGTGAACGGTTTGGTTCACGGTTTCTACTGAAAACCAAACGTATAAAACTGGACCGGAGCGAACAAATTTTCTCTATTTTTTTTTACATATTTCATACTATATGTATAGACAAGAATACAAACAAATCTGTTATAACCTATATGTAAATTAATGTAAAACAAAAGTGTGCGAAGCCCATTTTGAAATATTTCATACTAAATGTATAGCCCATTATCGTATTTCACTACAATACTTACCCATCTTCGTATATGAGTTTTCTAAATTCCAAATTTCCAAACAGCAGCCAACACCTTTGTATTGATATATTTAGAGATGTTTCTATGTATTTGTACTGCATTTAAAGTTACTTGGATAACTGGTTACGCTAAACAGCTTGTTCTAACCATTTGAAAACTTTTATGACATCTTAGAATTTGAACATCTTTTTATTCTAACTTTTTTCTTTTGCAAATTCGGGACACCTTGTGTGAAGGCCCAACGAGCCCAAATTGTGAAACCAAACCGTTACTAACTGTTTCGTTTGGTTTGGTTCGGTTTTAAAAGTTCTACAGTTCGGTTATGGTTTACAAAAATAAAAAACCGTTACTAACGGTTCGATTTACGGTTTCAGCTAAAAACCATGAAAATCGAACCGTGAACACCCCTAATTTAGCTTCTAAAGTGAAGAAAACCTTATTTTTTTCTTCTTATATTATAAGGATTATTGTAAGACCCTTAGTCCATTTATACGATTTTCATATAAATCCCGATTATAATTATTTGATTATGTTTACACATACATTACAAAATATGCATTTCTTAAAACTTTAAGAAATAACACAACTCAACATTTCATAAAACATTTTTCGATTAAAAAAAACGTGACGAAGAATCATTTCGCAGAAGCTTGAATCTTGAATCTTGATTGTGTTCGGTTCTTTATCGAGCTTGATCGTCCACCGGCACCGCATATTAAACCTACGTTTCATTCAAACGATTAGAAATCAAAGCGTTTGAACAAAAGGATTAGACACAAGAAATTATTTTTTTTTGTATTCAGCCCCCTCACCCGGGTCGGGTTAACCACCCGGCCGTGTCAGCTAACCATATATTTTTCACAGAACCTTCACCCGGCCGTGTCAGCTCTACACTTTTCCCAGCCATTAGTTCTTACCGAAACGAACATAACTCTCTCATTTTTTATCCGTTTTGCGTCACGTTTCTTCCTACGTGATCGTAAATTTATCCTCCATCACATGGAATTAAAATCCAACATCCGGCATAATAAATTTTGAGACTTCTAAGCTTTCGACTCATTACCTTTTTACCAAATTTTAACCCGTTTGTTTGATCCTTATTTCACATGCACCTCTTCAATTCAATATTATCTACCATGTTAGGTTCTAATCACAGGTTTCTTACACAATTTAAACCCGTTTTCACTCGTATGATTATTTTGACCCGTTAAGGGTATTTAAGTGCGTTTTAAACATGATTCGCTTTCATTCGTATCTAGCTTTATATTTTCACATTTCTTACCAAGTAATCTTCCACCACAATTATATTTGTGGTGGATTTAATGTGGAGATCTATATATTACGAGTTTTATCCCTCGGACTATCATTTTACGGCAAAGACCCATATAGAGTCATTTGACCCAAAGATTCGCATATTTCACTTTTTATACTTATTCCAAGTATCTATTTGATCACAAAACTCATTTCTAAACAACCTTTAAGGGTCGTTTGCTCAATTTCACTTATAAGGGCATTTTGGTCATTTTTACCCCTCCTATTACGACGAAGGACTTTTAAAGCCATGTTCGACCAAAATCCCACTTTTAAAACTAAAATCTTGTTTAGAAACCATTATATTTCTAAAACACCATAATCATAACTCAATTTATTCGGTTTACCACAAAGATAACCAAATATCTATATTTTATCCTTGTCTAACTTTTATAGAACCCCAAGTTCTACATGATGAGTTGAATTATTATACAAACCTGGATCGGATCAATATATTGACCCGTTTCGATACCTTGCCTTAGTGGCCGCTACGTAATAGCGATGGAAACATCCATGTGCTATTTATTCCTAAATCACACAACTCGACAAACCATTAGTCAATATTATCAAAGGGTGATATTTTCACCTTTTGACCCGTTTGGTCTAAATGACCATGAATCTTTATGAGATGATATTTGTTACCATCTTATCCATATGACTCGCTACGGTTTACACCGTATAGCCTTTTTACTTATAAATCATTTATTGATTCTTTTGACCTATTATAACTTACGCTATAAAGTGTCTTTCACAACTAACGGTTATTATCAACAAGTGACCAAAATACCGTTTTACCCTTATTATTTACAATGGTTTACCTTATAAGGTAACCATTTAAAAACTCGTTATCTTTTAGTCATTTCATGACTAATTAACCGCATTAGCTCCTTTTTATCCATTAAACATGATTGATGACCATTGTCTTTTGTTCCGGACCGCACTTGCCGTATCGGGACATCATAATTTAAAACAAGACTTACTATTCACATCCTATCAAGCCAATAGGTATTAAATAATTAGAGTGTAAGCTTTACTTACCTTGCATCCGGATTATGTTTTTCCTTCATTCCTGATTCGTTTGACCCGCTTCCTTCCCAAGCTTTCACCTAGCTCGTCAAGCGTCAAACTATTGTCAACATTTACAAAGTGGTTAGATCAGTCATTAACAATCATGACTATTCCACCTTACTTATTTTCTATGTTGAAGCTACTATTCGACTTCATCATTGGATAGCTTAACTTATCAAAAGTTAAGTACTTTTGATCACATGGTTTACACAATTAAGTCTAAATCAACATGATGTTAGAACTTTTATAGCTTCATGTTTCACATAATTCGCCATATTATTTAAATGTGCGTTTCACTCGAATTTCAACACTTTAGTTCTCATTTAGGCATTTTAACAAACACCTAATCGGCATAATTTTACACATTTACTAACTAGTTCATAACTAGTCATTTTTACCCAGATTAACATCAAAATTCAACTTCTATCATGTATGATCAACTACTCAAGTTTGCAAATTGTTCAAGTGTCTTGTTTCTACTATCAAATATGATGATTTTAAACATGTGTATATCATCATCTTCACTACATAATCAAAACCCACTTGTCTAAGTGTGGTAAATCATCAAATTATTCAAGTCATAGAAATTTTTACTTAAAATTTCTACTTAGGGTTTGTTCCTAAGCAATCACACTTCATTAATTCAGCCATAGCCTCTGCGATTCATGCATAGATCACATCATGCAAAGTTAACTAATTTTCACAACTTCATGAATGTTAGAAATTCAACGTACCTTACGATCCCCTCGACTTGGTGATCGTTTCTATGTATTCAAATCCGAATTTGACCTTCAATTGATCCTCCAATTTGAAGATTATGTTGAAGAACTAGGGTTTGCTCCATGGGAGCTTTCTCCTGATCGTATACACGCACACACAGGGCCGGCTCAAAATTTTCTATTTTTTTCTAGGCCCAAAGCGGATGGCAAAATTGAGGCCCTTTTTGTAAATGAAAAAAATTGCTATGAATCCTATTATTCATATATCATCTTTGTATACGCATAATTATAGATTATAAACCTCAATGTTAATAATCTTAAAGCCAAAATTACCAACATATAATATATTTTGTTAGAATTTGAGGCCCTAGGAAAATGGAGGCCTAAAGCTCTTGCTTTATTTCACTCCCCTTGAGCCGGCCCTGCGCACACACTATGTGTGTGTGTGTGTTTTATTTTGTTTTAATAAATAAATTTTCCAGTTATCTAACTTTGGTCCCTCGTGTTTGGTTGGTTATTAAGTAGGCCACAACCTTATTATTTCTAACAACATTCCCGCTTATTCCCTCGTGTTGTTAATTATTTCATATTTTGTATTCTTAAAATTAACTATTTCATAGATATCTCACTTCTCATAGATTAGACATGTCATTGATTAGGTTTCAGATTCATGTTTCTAAATTAGTTAATATGAGAAGTGAGATATCTATTTGATTATACACATCAAAAGTTGATTGGAAAAGCAATTTCTGGAAAACATGAATATATTGTTTTAGCTGTTTGGTACACCAAAAAAAAAAAACAATATCATGCTCATTTTATTTATTAGTTTAGTTATATCATGATGAATAATATAATTAATATCGTTGATCTTCCAATTACAATCCTGTTATTGAAAATTGATGGGAAGGTTTGGTTGGTTTAGGTCCGAATCATATTTAAGTAACATAAAAAATACGAATAATGATAGGTTTGAATTAGTATCGGTTTATGAATTGAAGTCATATGTTTGGTATTTTATCATTTATAATCTACGCAATATTACATGGTCAAAAGTCAAAGTTGTTGATAACTAAATTAAAAATCTGAATGATTAAAATGCATTGGTGGTGAATATGGGGCCGGTGTTAGGCAATCAATATTCAAGTGCATCATAACCATAACCGGTTTATAGTTGGAATCGAACACTACCTAGCTTGAATTAACTGGAAGATTAGCCAAATTTATTTACTATATATCTAACTAATATGATTGGGCGGGGGTTTTCGCGAGGGCAACCTCTCTATCCCTAGGTATTTAGGTAAGGTTTGCCATCATCACACCTAGAGGTGCACAAAATGGGTTTTGGGCTCTATCCGGAACCGGGTAGGGCCCAATCGGGTTTTTTTTCAACACGGGTATTAGCAGGTAGGGGTGAGCATAAAAGCGAAATAACCGAAAAATCCCCGAACCAAAACAAAAACCGACAGTTCTGTTTTCGGATTTTTAATAACCGAAAATTTCTGTTCGGTTTTCGGATATCCATTTTCAATAACCGATAACTAACAATAATAAGCCCAATCCATATATTTTTGTGTTTAAGTGTTTAACCCATGTCATTAAGAGTTATTAATTTATTCTTGATTGTTAAGTATTTATAATAAGAATATTAAGATGTTTATTTATCATTGAAATTATTTATCTATTGTCTACAAGAAATAACAAAATTTTACATAAAAAAATAAATGATTTTCAAAGTATCATAAAAGAAAACATATTAATGAAAACTTTGAAAAAGCATTTAACTTTGAAGAAGTATTAAAATAGATTAAAATGTTAGGTTTATATAAACAATATTAATTGAAAAGATTATATATATTAACTTAAAAGTAAACATCTAAGAAAGATCATTAAACTTTAAATCAAACCTTTTATTTTTGAATCTTACATAATTTGTTTCAAAAATCCAAAAAATCGAACCATTGCTAAAATCGAAAAAACCGAAATCGAAAAACCCGAAACCGAACAGTTTTCAAAAACCGAAAACCGAACTTCCGGTTATGGTTTCGGTTTTACCCAAAAACCGAACTGAACCAAACCGTGCACACCCCTATTAGCAGGAACCGGGTAAGAACCAAAACCGTGTATAGGTATACATAATTAAACCCACTGGAACCAATTCGGGTAGTACTGGGTCCGGGTTATCCGGAACAGGGTACAAATTGGGCATACCCATTTTTTTAATTTACTGTAGGGAATAGGTTTTTGACAATTTTAACCCTCTAATTTTGTATAAATAAGCCTAGAATGTTTAGTTTTAACCACATCACTTCTCTAACTCTTAAACACTCTAAAAAACACAAAACCGCTCAAGTTTTTTCGTATCTATAAGACTCCAACGATGACAAGCAACGTAAGTATTGTTTTGGTTCTTGAAACCAAGAGAAACCTAGAGGTTTGAAAGCACTTCGACCTCTGTCTTATGTCGGACAACACCGTGATGACTCGGTGCAAATACTGTGAGAAGATCATGAAAGTCATGGCAAACTCGACTCTCAAAAAACATACGAGAGACATTGTCCGCTTAAAAAAGCGAAAATAGGAGGGGGGTCGTACGGAACCGTTGCGTAAGTCTTCGGTTTACAAAAGCTAAACCCAATGCGTACTCCTCATCGTCAACATTGAGACATTTTCATAAGTTGTTTGTTTTGCGGTTATTTTGGTTCGTTTAAGTGTTTTCGAGTTGTGTAATCAACAAATACATCTCAAAGGTAATTTATAGTGATTTTGGATGTCAAAGAACCGGTTCCAATGGTCAAAATAGTAAATACCCGGTCAATGTATTATTTTTAACGTTAGGAACCGATTTAGATTTTTTTTTTTTGTTAAAATCGGTTCTTACTCGAGTAAATCCAGATCGGGTAGGAACTGATATTGGCAAAAAAATAGTGGAACTTGGTAGGACCAATAGGGTATAAACAAGTTGGGACCGGTTCCTCTTCCGAGTCGGTTATGGATTTGGTTTTTTTTGTGCACTTCTAATCACACCCTCCCTTGAGGCCTAGACTCTACAAATAGTTTTTGTTATAAGTGAAATTATATTGGGTACGTTTTTTTGTATACTTGATATGATTCATACAAGAAAAAGAACAACTTAAATGCAGATCGATTGTACTTATTACTATATTTAAATTGCAATTAGCAAGCAAGTCAATTTCGACTTGGTAGGCGACACCATGGACTCATTTTGTTTGTAGCTAGCATCAAGGTAACAATTACAAAACGATACTTGTTTTTTACTACTTTTTAGTCGTATTGAAATGTTGTATTCTAAATGCAAATCCCAAGCTATATCTTTAAAAAACTGTAACGTTTGGTATATAGCAAATAGTTTTTGACTTGTTTACAAAACAAAAAAAAAAAAAAAGGAAAGGAAGTCGGTGTGGGGATTCATATGTCAATGCTCTATACCAAACAAAACAAAAAGAAAAAGAGCAAGGGCAGATTGGTCCTTTTAAATATGTCAAAGGAAAACACCAGGATCCCCGTGACCAAGTAAAATTATCTTAAGGAAATATACCCAAAATTAGCAAGAAATATTCGTGTAGATGAATACCATGTGCACTAATATATATTTCTTAAAATATAATCAATCAAGTCTGAACATGATATGCCTCCTACTCCGATATATTCTAAATTTTACTATTAGTACACGTATATGTGTAAGTATATTATATTAGTTGAGTTGATGAGAGAGAGAGAGAGAGAGAGAGAGGGGTAATAATTCATTGAGATGAATAATACTAGAATATATATCTATGGATTGTTGGGTGCCTGCCAGCTTTTGCCGAAGAATGGGTACCAACCCAAGTTGAAAACTAGACCTCTCATTTCCTTTAAAAAAAAGAATCAATCAATTTCTGTTGTTGATGATCAAGATGAAGGTGGTGTTGCTCTTCCTCTTTCTTGTAGTGTTGCCAATTAATGGAGACACAGATCCATCTGATGGTTTGTTTGTCTATTATAACTCAATTGTTTGTTTGTACAATGAAATTAATGGCTCATCAATCCATTTATGTTATGTGCAGCCTCTGCTCTTAGGGTGATGTATCAAGGGTTGAATTCCCCTGGGCAGTTGACCAAATGGACATCAAATGGTGGGGATCCATGTGGAGACAACTGGAAAGGAGTCAAGTGTTCAGGTTCAAGGGTCAAAGAAATGTATGTTATGTACATATCCTTCCTTGCATTATTAATTCGACGACATGTTGCAACTTGCTTTCTTTCTTTCTGTTTTTGTTTCAGCAACTTATCTGGTGTTGGGCTATCTGGTGGTAACTTAGGCTACCAGCTTCAAAGTTTGACATCATTAACCAACTTGTAAGAGTAATTAAGATTGCTTTGCTTACCTTCTAAAAAACAAATCTTATTCATTATATTTTTATTATTATGCAGTGATATAAGCAACAATAATCTTGGGAACCAGATACCTTATAACCTTCCTCCAAACTTGCAAACACTGTATGTATTTATTTACATTTTGCATCTTCCGGCCACTTTTGTTGCACTGCACTCCACTTCTCATAATCTTGTAATGCAGAAATTTTGCTGGATGTGGTTTCAGTGGAAACCTTCCATATTCCATATCACTAATGGCATCTCTCAAGTACTTGTAAGTGGACTTGAGTTTCTTATTTTTGTATAAGATGAAAACATATGATTCCTCCTATTTTTTAACCAGAAATGTCGCCCACAATCAACTTAGTGGTCAACTGCAAGACATGTTCCAAAAACTTCCATCTCTCTCCACATTGTAAAGCTTCCATATCCCAGCCCAATCAGTTCATTTTTATTTGCTTTTAAACTGTTTAATTTACGTATTAACACTTTGTTATGCTTCAGGGATCTATCTTTTAATTCTTTAACGGGTAATCTTCCTCAAAGCTTCAGCTTGCTATCCAGTGCAACCGATATGTAAGTGATTGATATTTTCTGACCAATACTAAGTAGTAGTAAGTATAGCCTTTATCTAGTAATAAAAAAAAATAATAATAATTCCTAATGCAGGTATTTGCAAAACAACCAGTTTACAGGAGCTATTGATGTCCTTGCTGATCTTCCCCTTAAAAACCTGTGAGATTACATACAAACTGGATTATTTGCTTTCTGTATTCATTATGTGACGTCATGTTCCGTTTTCACAGGAATGTCGCCAACAACAAATTCAGTGGTTGGGTTCCTAGCCAGTTGAAGAACATTAATCTACAGTAAGCATCTGATTTGACATGCTATCTGGTATCCAATTTGTGTGCTAAATCAATAATCCACATGGCATGGCAGAAAGGATGGTAACTCATGGAACTCAGGAAGCGCACCCCCACCTCCACCCGGTGCACCAGCGACCCGTCGACCAAGGAGCCCATCTACCAGTGATGGTGGCAAGAAATCTGGGGTGAGTGGTGGAGCTATAGCAGGAATTGTGATATCAGTTTTGGTTGTTGGTGCCGTCATTGCATTCTTTTTGCTCAAGAGAAAATCAAGAAAATCATCTCATACAGACATTGAAAAAATGGAGGACCAACCTTTTGCTTCCCTTGCCTCACAGCCACAAGGTACCAAAACTTGAATATTTTATATGAAATAATAAATCCATTTCAATCTAACTGTTTTCCATCTCTTGCAGAACTGAAGTCTGTTCAAGCATTTGAAATTCCACCTGCAATTAATCTTAAACCTCCACCCATGGAACGTCATAAATCATTTAGTGATGATGATGATGATGTCTCAGCAAAACCCGTGGTTCCCAAAAAAACAAGCGTAGCCCCAACAAATGTCATATCTTATTCAATCCCAGATCTTCAAATTGCTACAGATAGCTTTAGTGCCGATAACCTTATTGGCGAGGGGTCCATTGGTCGTGTTTTCCGAGCTCAGTTTGAAGACGGAAAGGTATAATATTTTGAATTCCACCCATTCATGATTAGGTTCTTAGATATTGTGTTTGTAGGTTGTTGCAGTAAAGAAGATAAAGTCATCAGCTGTAGGTGGAGGGGAAGATTTCATTGATATAGTTTCTGATATATCAAGGTTACGGCATCCAAATGTGACACAACTTATTGGGTATTGCTGTGAGCATGGGCAGCGCCTGCTAGTGTATGAGTTCCTTAAAAATGGTTCACTCTATGATTTCCTGCACCTATCAGATGAATACAGCAGCAAGCCATTGTTAACATGGAATAACCGTGTGAAGATTGCTTTAGGGGCAGCACGAGCATTGGAGTAAGTTGGTGTTCCTTGTCTTGTCTCTAATTCACACATCATCATTTATTTATTTATTTATTTATTTATTTTCTCTTCCAGATATCTACATGAAGTATGCTCACCGTCCGTTATCCATAAAAGTATAAACTCGGCCAATATTTTACTGGACTCAGAGCTGAACCCTCGCCTTTCTGACTGTGGTTTAGCAAGCCTTGTTGAAGATGCAGATCAGGTAGGGTTGAAAGTAACAAAACACCTTCCTAGTTATATATATGTCTTACTTTTAATTGCTACAGGAATTGGACAACAGTGCCCCAGAGGTTTCCATGTCTGGGCTCTACACAATAAAAAGTGACGTCTATGGCTTTGGTGTCACCATGTTGGAACTGCTGACTGGAAGAAAACCATTCGATAGGTAATATTATTATTATTATTTATTCATGGGATTTGTTTGTTTTATAACGATAATATTGATTTGATTTGATTTGGACATCATCAGCTCAAGGACAAGATCAGAGCAGTCGTTGGTGCGGTGGGCAACACCTCAGCTTCATGACATTGATGCCCTTGCCAAGATGGTTGATCCTGCATTGAAAGGACTCTATCCAGTTAAATCTCTCTCTCGGTTTGCAGATGTAATTGCTCTCTGCGTACAGGTAGCAAGCTAATTGATATACATACATAGATATATGCATCTTAATTAGCATCATCCTGATATAACATAATATGTTTTGATGATGTCAGCCTGAGCCTGAGTTCCGACCACCCATGTCAGAAGTGGTGGAGGCATTGGTTAGACTTGTGCAGAGGACAAACATGAGCAAGAGAACGGTTGGGAATGATACTCTGAAGGGGGAACCTTGAACACAGTTTATTCTATTTATATTGTTTGTCGCTTTCAATTTGATTTTTTTGTAAAATAGAAAATAAAAGGAGGATGTTGTTTGTTTATACAAGTATAACAGTGTTATAAATGTTTTTTTTTTTAATAATTTAAAATAGAGTAAATTACTGTTTCTGTCCATGTGTTTTGAGTAGTTCATGTTATGACAACAAATGATGGAACTTGTGGCTATTATATATGATATGATAGAATTGAATCTCAAGAGGCTGTTGAAGTTTGATGATTGTGATTTGTGGGCTGAGGTTGAATTACCACCAAAGAATGGAGAAAATTAGTTGAAGTGAATATGATGGTGTTTCTGTGAAGAATGGTAATAATGATGCAGTAGCAGCTAAACATTATTGTAATGCAATTTTTTTTTATTTATGAAGGCTTAAATGAATTCACTACAAAACAAATTTGATTTAAACCACTGGTTGGTAAGCCATCTGGAAATAACAACAAACATCTCATGCCCTTAGTTTAGTTGTACACCATGTATTTGGGAGTTGCACTGAACTTCTGATAACCCTTGATCACTTTATTCACTGCATCAAGAAAATCGTTCTCTGTCACCGTCTTCCATCGGGCTCGAATCACATACATTCCAGCCTCTGTGCACACACTTCTTATATCAGCTCCTTTTGGTGGTGTGAACAAACAAACACTAGAATTATGAATATTACTTGGAAACGCAACCGAAATCAATAAGATAAACTCGCTAGCTAGTTGAGTTGGACTACAATCATCAATCCTTCCTACACGTTATATTTTTTCCTTGCCTTTGTTAATGTGATTTAATAACAAGAAACACTTAAAACTAAACACCATGTAGTTGTTGAAAGAGGATTCAAACAATGAGAGAAAGTTGAAGATATGGAATCCAAACACTGGTTATCCCCATCATCATTCCCCAGCATTCACATACAGCAGCATATTATGATTCAAACAAACACCTTGCCTACATAATAATCACACCATAATACTCTTGTATCAGAGAGCTAGCTATTACAAAAGAAGAGGTATATTTGTAATTGAATGAAAAAATGAATCAAGTCGCAGCAGCAGCAGCAGCAGGTTGCTGCTGTAATTCTATCTAATACTCATCATCATCATCATATGTTACAATGTAAATTGTACTAAGAAGCACTATATATAATTGGATGGAGCTTATTCATCTCCTGCAATGAAATTTGGAACTTCACCCTCACAGAGGTACTCATCACATACTGATGCCGTTCCCCACCCTCTGCGTAACCTAAGAATATCCTCCGTGAATGTTGATCCTGGAGCTCCAATAAAAACACTAGATAAAGCACAAATTGTCTTATCAAGCATAGCTTCCACCTGCAAGAATAAATACATAATTAGAAATAGATACTTCTCACCCAGAATACATTAGGCCTGCCCCATTAGTGACCATTTTAAACCCAAGTCAACTCTCATCCATGTTCTGCAAAACCCATCCATGTGTTTATTATATAATGAAATATAAAATACCCCTTAAGATTGTCAAGAGTCCAGAAAACCTAAAGGGAATGATCAACTTCATGTAACAAAGGAAACTCTGCTAAATGGAACACTATCTCAGTCTGCTAAAGAAACTCTGTCGCAGCACTCTTGTTCTCTGTCTTCCACCGTTCCATCAGGTATGTATGTTATTTTAAAATTTTAACCGATTTGCGTTATGTATTTGTATGAAACAAGACGACGGATGATAAAAATTGTCTTATGTATTTCGAAAGTTTAACCCGGTTACCATCATCAAACGGTATGGGTCATGAAATTCTTATAGTTTATTTTATTTAAGATGAGAGTATGGTGGTGTTTTTCCGCTACTCACCAGTTGATATTGTTTCCGTTCGTTTGCCTCCATCTGTACTTCTTGGTTAAAGAAAGAAGTAACTCAGGTCAGCGGATATAAATCTGAATTTCTATTGTTATAATGATAAGCGGAAGCAAAACGGGTGTGTTGGCCAGGTCAACGGGTCAAATTGGGTAGTTTTGGTGTGGGTTAAAACAGGTCAGGTCTGATTGGGTTGACTTGAAACAATTATTCTCTACAAGCTTAAATTTTTAATAACTAACTAAAAACTGATTTGAGACGTTAAACAACATGTTTGACCCATTTGATCGATTTTCTTTGTTTTGTGTAGATCAACTTTTAAACATGGGACTAAACAGAAGAGATTGGTTTTAAAAAGCGTGCCTAAGGCGTGCTTAAGCGCGAGGCGCAACAAGGCGCACACCCTGGGGCTTTTTCGCTCAGCGTCTAGAGTAATTACAAGAAGCGCCAAAAAGGCGCGCTTTTGGGGGATTTTTCTGGGCTTTTTTTAGCCTGAGGCGCGCACCTCTAGTACCCGAGGCGTTTTTATGCATCTGACTGTTGGACCTTGGGTTTTGTGGCTTGTACACGCAACTAAAATCATACAAAACCTTAGTTATAGCTATATTTTGGGTAGGGAAAGCTAAAAAGCTATGGGATATATTAAAAATATATAATTAGCTTGCGCCTCGGGTACGAAAAGTCGCTCTTTCGCGCTTCGATTTTAGACCTCGTCGCTTTTTAAAACCAAGAGAAGAGTATTTCTCATGGTGGGCATGGGGCTTTAGATACAAATGAGTTAAATGAACAAATTGAGGAGTTGAATAAAGATTTAATCAAAGAAAGTATGTTTGATTTTTGTCTTATGGTTATTTACTAATTATTACTCACTTATGTCTTGTTGCATGAGTTAGAACAGTCGGTATGGGGGACGGCCAAGGGCCGGCGAGGCACGGCGCCGCCCCGGAACACCGCCCCCCTTGGCCCGTCCCCGTCTTCAGCGGCTGCTCCCAGACGATCTCGACGGCCCACTTTTCTCTCTCTTTCATCTCTCTCTCTCTCTCTAAAATCAAATCGATATCTCTCTCTCTCTAATTTATTAATTGTTTTTATAAATAGTGTGGGGCCCCATCCTCCACTCACTTAAAATTGCTTGGAGGGCCATCCCATATGGGACGGGGATGTGGCGTCCTACGTGGCGGCCCATCCCCTTGGGGATGACCCTCCCCATACCTTCCAGCCTTAGGAATTGCTTCAATCATGTGGTGAAAGTCATAGTTATTAAAATGGAGCTTTTTGCGCCTAGGTGAGTTTTTG
Organism: Helianthus annuus; assembly: GCF_002127325.2. NCBI lineage: Eukaryota > Viridiplantae > Streptophyta > Magnoliopsida > Asterales > Asteraceae > Helianthus > Helianthus annuus. Next base: position 189,299,371 of record NC_035441.2, on the reverse strand, counting down.
GGGCGAAGCGCATTTAATGCGCTTCTGGTACCAAGGTAATTAAAGCGCTAAACAGGGCAATTAATGTTATTTAGGGTTTTTTATTTAATGATAAATTATTCGTATTCTTCTCTTTTTGAACGGCAAGGAACGACGTGCCAACTACCGTGACACCGGACGTTGTGGACAACGTCGACTACTCGACCGCCGCCAGCCCCTTGGCTCTCCCCAGATGCGCGGAAACCCGACTTCCACCCGCCCGAAGGCACGACAGTGGAACAATCGGTAAAACCTCGCCTCCCATCCAAGTTGAACTGGCGCCACCCGTATTCGCTCTTCACCTGGATGCCGCAGAAAATAATGAGGAGAGTGGAATCGAACCTGGGTCACAAGGAAACCCAATTCTTTCCCCAACCACTCCACCACTACCTCATTGGCATAAAAACTCAACGTAGATGATTTAATCAGCTTACAGGTCTATTTTATTTAATGAGACTTTTTAATGTACAGTTAATACTATTACTAATTAAGGTCTTTTCTATTTAATGATAAATTTTTTATATTCTCCTCTTTATGAGGCCTCAAAATAAACGATTCTAGCAAGAACTATTAAAAAAATCAAATCCTCTAACTTATGTTTATCTAATTACATGAACACGAATTTATTATATGCCATTAAATTTATATTAATACGTAGTATGTAATTTTATAAAACAAAAAATGTCATTTGGCACTACTTTTCAACATTAATACACCAATATTTTAGAACTTTTGGTACTAATTAGATGATAGTGAAAAATATATAATAGCTTTTGTTTATTAAATTTAAAGAATTGAGTACAGTATTAATTTTCTAATATATATGATATTTTAATTTTTTTTCATTGTGCGCTTTTTTTTCTAAGGCCCACGCTTTTCTTGCGCCTTGCGCCTAGGCCCTAGGCGAAGCCTGTGCGCCTAGCGCCTTTGATAACTATGGTGAAAGTGTGGCTGAAATCGATGCTCTTGAACATAAATACATAACATATAAAGGAGTTACTCACAGGTCATTCCCAATGAAGATCAGAAGTTGGATTTCTTTTGGAGGACAAAACCATTATATTGACCCGTTTGGGCGTATTTGGTTTATTTTGACCCGTTTAGGCATTCTATTTGTATACTGTGAAGATGAACAATGTGTCGGCAACTGTACAAAACGGTTTTTAGGTGGTAAAATGCCCACACGTAACTAGAAATCTCAACATAAATACATAAGACAATATCATCAGAACAGCTTTCGAAACACTGAGTAAATGATTTTGATCAGCAGGTAAGGATAAAATAAACGCTACCTAGTACAGTAAAAACAGATAGATAGCATAGCATAGAGAGAAAAGGGTTGATATACTGACCTGGGGATCTCCATCAAGTTTTTTTCTATACAATAAAGCATCCCACTTTTCAGCTGAATTACGCGCTGGCCGGGTAACGAGTGGTACAGTCTTCCCGTACAGTGTAACTAGTGACTGCAGCAAACCAGTTTCACTCTCTGCAGCATCTGTAGAAAGATATATGACCGGTACATTGGCTCTTTCAACAAGACGACTAATACATTCTGCAGCTTGTGGAATTGGGAAAAAGCAGCTAGGATTCTTGGCATTGCTGCAATATATCACACAACAGTTATCTGAGTTAACCTAAACAGATCCCTGGGTATTATTCAGATATAAGGCTCTGCAATAAATGTTTGTGAATGTGATATTTTGCAACATACCAAAATTTAAGAAATCCATGGCGCCGAAAGTGAAGTGCCACAAATCGTTCTCCTAAGAAAGTTTGGATGAAGCGTTGGGCGGTTAACAAAATCACACGACTTGGTTCGATCAAGGTCTGACATTTATGAGCGATAGGACCACCCGGCTGCATCACCCAATCCTTTTCCACATCAGCAAAGAAAACATCCCCAATGGCAATAACATCATCGTTGGAGGAGAAGTTGTCGGTGACATCGTGTACGGTTCTGTCAGTTGGCTTCTTAACATCCTCAGTCCATACAGTCTTAAGCTCATTCATAGTAACACCTAAGGCCTTCAACTTCTTTACATGCTCATCATCTACATAACAAGGCTGTGGCAATGAGAAGTAACACAAAACAGTATCTATGTGCAACCGGTTCTTTTTACGTTCAGCGAAGTTTTCAAAGGTGACAGCAACTTCCCTGCCCAAACACCTGTTGATGTGGTCAATATCTAATACACGGTTAAACTCATAGTCAACCTTGGCACTGGGAATGACCAAGACGCGATTGAGCACAGCAGCAAAGAACATGTGTTTCTCTAAGCAAATCAAGTGGTTGGACATTTGACCGGATGTGCAAATGGCGAAGAGGTACTTATCCTGCTTGGGCTTCCACTCGATGGTTCGCCTCTGGGATAGCTTGTGGTCTATCTTTGTGCAAGCAGCAGGAAGTGGAGGGTCCGTGAGATTAGAAGAAGACAATAGAAGAAGCTGCTGAATTTTCTTGTTGAGTGAAATCTGATCAATAAGAGCAGATCTGAGATCTTGAAGGGAAGTGCGGTTGGATAATTGGAGAAGGCGTGATTGCTGGTGCTGTAACAAGGACAAAGCTTGCAATTCGGAGTCGCGCATCAAAGTGGGAGAAGCGGAGGAGGATAAATTGGTACGGAACAGGGATTTGAAATCGGCGGTGAAATAAATGAAGATGATGATGAGGGGGAGAGTGATTGCAAAGATGTACCTTTTATTGGAGAGGACATTGCGAGGAGGACGACGGGGGCTGTCGATCTGGAAGGTGGAAGAGCGGGGAGACTTAGGGGTTTGATGAATCAAGTGGCGGGTGTCTTCTTCGTCGTCAGAAGCTTCTCTGTCCATTGAGACTCACTCACAGCTGCTTTGATAGATAGATAGATAGAGTGAGTAGTCAGATCTAATAGTGTGGTGCCTGCCGGTGGCAGTTGAGTTCATTGTAGTAGTAGTAGTAGTCGTGTAAATTAAGGCTTCAGGCAGGCAGGCAGGCTTCTCCCTCCTGCCGTTCTCTTTTTTAGTATGGGCCTGGCTCATTTGCAACTTAGTGGGCTGCAGCCTGCAAGCATTACCTTCCTTTCAGTCCAAATAAATTCATCACCTAAAAGTCAACCGAACCCGCACAGATCCCCGGAACCCAAAAACCCAGTCTCTAATATTTCTAGTAAAAAAACCTGTTCTTAAAATACCCGGACCCGGTTAGAAAAATACCCGATTTTGAATAGCGTTAAGGCATAAATAATGAAGTGCAGGTTCTAATAAAAGAACCTCATGCATGTTCTAAGTAACGCAGTGTATTTTTTAGTGGCATAAATAATGCAGTGCAGGTTCAAATTTGTTGTCCAATAGACCATATAACATGTGCTGCTATAGGTTCTATTATAGAAGAATTCAAGGTTTGTAATCATTCACCCATACTTTGGTATATGTTTTATGACTTTATTCGTTTGAACTGCAAATTGGTTCAAGGGTCAAAGTGCAAACCTGATTAACCCGACTGGAACTACCTGAAATCCGAATAATAAGGGGGTGTTTGGGATTGCTTATAAAACAACTTATTCACTTATAACTTTTTAGAAAATGAGTTTTTTAATAATGATGTTTGAGTAATGGGTTGAAAAGGAGCTTTTTAAGGTTTTGAAAAGGAGAAATGGAAAAGCTAGGGGGGAGTGACTTTTTAAAAAAAAAAGAGATAAGAAGGTGGAAAAGTCAATAAGTTGCTTTTCATTAGTAGGGGTGTTCATCGGGTTTTTTCTTCGGGTTTCGGGTTCTTCGGGTCGGGTTGTTCGGGTTTTTCTCTGGGAAAAATTTACCCGATAACCAACCCATTTAAAGTTCGGGTTAGTCGGGTTTGGGTTATTCGGGTTCGGGTTAGTTCGGGTCGGGTTATTCGGTTTTCGGGTTTAGATGTAAAATGAAAATAATTTTTTTTTTCAAAATATCATCAAAATTCATATTGTTACTTTATAAATATCATCAAAGTTCAAAGATTAATTGACAATATGTTATTATAATATTTAAAAAAACCCACAACTTAGTGTTCCATCTATTAAAGACTCAAAATTTAAACACGTTTATAAGAAAAAAAAACAATAAATGTTCGGGTTTTATTTCGGGTTTCGTGTTTCGGGTTTTTCGGGTCGGGTTGTTCGGGTTTTTGGCCTGGAAAAAGTGACCCGATAACCAAACCATTTAAAGTTCGGGTTGGTCGGGTTCGGGTTTCTCGGGTTCGGGTTTTTCGGGTATTCGCTAATTCGGGTTCGGGTGGCTTTAAATTCGGGTCGGGTTTCGGGTTTTGGATAAAAATGAACAGCCCTATTCATTAGCAATCCTAAACACCCTGAAACCCGGTCAACACCCTTACCATAAAACTACAGCAAGTCCTCCACAAAGCCTCCTTTTCCGTGTAAAATCTCCAGAACCACTTTAACAACAATGCTTTATTGTTATCTTCTAACTTTGATAAATCCAATCCTCCTTGTTTTGATTTAGTCACAAAGCCTCCTTTTCCGTGTAAAATCTCCAGAACCACTTTAACAACAATGCTTTATTGTTATCTTCTAACTTTGATAAATCCAATCCTCCTTCTTGGAAAATTTTGATGGTTTTTGGACGTTTTTTCGATTTCGTTACCCTTTTTTTTTAAAGTTACCCCTATAAAGATTTTCTAGATCCGCCACTGCAAGTACGTATCGAAGACTACGATAAGTTGCAAGTATTGATAGAAAGGAAAAGTGCGTAGTAAAAACACATGGAATGCTTTAATAAAAATAAAAAAAAGAGACAAAGGTAAGGGTCAATAGTAAATTTTAAAGTACCGGTTTGTACAATAGATCTAGTATACATTATATATTCATGTTGAAACATTACAAACTAATTGTGTTGCATATTAGTTGCAGTTTTGTACAATAAGGAGGTGTTTGTTTTTTCTTCAAACATCTTCAAGGGAGCTAATGTCTGCAGGTGCGCAGACGTTACCCTTGAAGATTGTTTGTTTTTTTTTAACGGATCTGAATTCAACTTTTTTCATCTTAAAAAATATGCTATGGACCCCCTTTTTAAAACATCTTCACAAAAACCCTAATATATTCCTCCCTCATATACGCTTAAAACATCCCCTCCTAGACGCCACCACCGCTCCTCCTCCGACCAGTTTTCCGGCGACCTCCCTCTTCTCCTCGCCATTTGACGACCTCCTTCTTCTCCTCTGACAAGGTACTTCTTTTTGCTGCAGTTTTTGGCAGTTTTTTGACAGCAAATTGAAGTTGTTTTGCTGCAATTTTTGGCAGTTTTTTGACACAAATTGAAGCTGCTTTGCTTCAATTTTTGGCAGTTTTTTGACAACAAATTGAAGTTGTTTTTGTGCAGTTTTTTGACACAAATTGAAGCTATTTTGTTGCAATTTTTTGACACAAATAGAAACTGTTTTCGTGCAGATTTTTGACAGTTAATTTGCTTGTTTTCGACAGGTTTATCATGGATTATAATCAAAAGTTATTGCTCCTCATAGTGAGATAAGTTTGACAGATTGTCAGTTTATGCATTCAGTATCAACTTATAAAAACAGTCTTATATTTTCAGCTTGCAGAGCTTCAGACCACATCTTTAGTTGCAGACATGAAAACAGATGAAATCAGCTTGCAGACAATTTATGTCTGCAAAAACAAACAACACCTAAATGGATCATACATAAAATGTCTTGAGTCTGAGGAAAACGAAACCACCGATGAAACGCAAACCGGGAATATAAGAATGACAACTCTTATTTTGGATGGTTTGAACTTGAATGTTGCAACTCTTACCTATATGTTTTGAATGGTTGGATTGAATTTAATTGAATTAATTTTAGGATTTAATTAACAACCGGTTCCGGCGAGAACTGCTTCCACAAGAACCGTTTAGTCCGGTTCTAAACCGTTGCACAGCCCTATTTACTCCCAAACTCAAATTTTTACTCTTAACACTTACAATTTTTCATCCAACTAACCATTGCTATAAACATCTAAGTGTAAACATATTAGCTTTACTATTATTTGTATTATTATTATAATTATAATTGCTAATCAACATTTCAGTTTCGTTATTTGCAAACTTTCCAGCTACAACTATACATTACAATCAGATGTTGCATAAGCATCTTAATATTCTTTTTATGATAATTTAAAAGAAATTTCACAAAGAAAGTATCACATTAATATGTTTGATATCCGCAAGTATCATCCGATATTAATTCAGTGACTTTCTAGGTTAATTACTGACTCATTCGAGCTAAAATCTGATATGCTAGTAAAAGTGCCTTTGTTCACATTGATTTTTCCTTCCTGAAATGACTATAGAGGTATAGCACCACAAGAAAATGGCTACTTACATGATTATAGAAAGCAAATGATGAAAATTACCTTGGCTCATAAAACTAACCTATATCATTCCCTTCAAAGAAAACGTGGTTGTGTACAGAAAATGCCTTTGATTTCCATATACATGCTTATGAAAGTTGACTGCTACAATACATTTGAGATGCAACAGAAACATGTGAAACTTTAAATACATAGATAGATCATTGCAATAGTTTGTACTAAATGTTGTGTATTAACTGTTTAAACATTTGGAGATCATGTTACATTATTCTCCCAAATAGCTGACACTTGAAAACATCAAACATGCACCTGTGTACAGCCAGCCACATATAGGCAACCAAGGATTAAAGTTCCAACATATTTTAACATCACACATAAGTAGTATTTACTAGCATTTTTTAACAGACCAAACTTAATAAAGCATACCAACTTTTTTGACACATTAAAGTTGCATCAAAGGCAAAGCCATTACAAGACCAACAAATGAAACTAGCAACAGCACCACCCACATTGGAAATGACTGTTTCCTCCCTTCTTTCACATCTTCTTTCGCTGTTTCTACTCTTTTTAACTCATCCTTTTTCTCCAACAGATCTTGTGAATTTTCTTCCTGCTTTGCAACAACGGGTTGTTCTTCAATAGTGGGCTGCTCACTAAGTCGTTGGTCTTCATATTTCTCCACATACTCTGGAAACAATTTCCTGAATGTTGGGCTGTCAACAAGTAATCAATGAGCACAAAAAAATATTTGAGTTATAATGGTTCATGTTTAATACTTAATGAAAGAGAAAACTGCAGAAAAAATAACTAACTTGCACTTAATTACCAATTTTAGCAAATAAGTTATACGTTATTATCAATTGCAGCAACAATTAATGTGTCGACCAGTGGGTCATTTTGAACAAATTTATGGAAATTTGCTGCCGTCGCATCTTACTTGTCATTCGAGTGCATATGCCATATGTATATGGCATCTAATTTGACATTTAATAATTATTTTAAAATATAATGCTCAACTTTTCTCATAAGCATTTTTGCATGCCTTCTGATGTGGTAGCAGAGTGGCACATCACCAATTTACAGATTAAAATCAATTACAATTACAAGGGGGTTGGTTTATGTAATCAGTAATTAACTGAGAGTTGGTTTTTATTTGCGCATAATTTAACGTTAGTTGCTGAAATAGGAAAAAGGTAAACTTCATTCAAGTTTAATGCTTCATGAAATAACGAGCTCACTTTTTACAATTGAATGCCAAAGATGCCTTTGCAAGGCGTTGCTTCTCTGCAACCGTAGTGTTTACACTACCAGTGGTAGGGCTGTCGTCCATCTGTATCAATAACAACAAAATTACGATGACATATGGCAGGAGAATTTGTGCATAGCAATTAAAATCATTGCACAACATTTTAGCATATTCGTATATAGAAAATTGCAACTGAGAATACATGGTGTCCACTAATTTAGAAATGTATACAGAATAGCCGGTGTGTATGTAAGTGACGGAAAAGACAAAAAATGTATAAAACATGACAAAACTAAAAGAAAATCTTAAGCCAGAGAGTTCCATTTACAGTTGATAATGAACCACATAACTCACCATGAAGGAGAGGAGTCCTGTAAGGATACTGCACGAGAAACAAACAAATAAGAAAATAGTATTAGTATTGGAAAAAACAAAAATATCGATATCTAAAAAATAAGCATAAGCATAGGATACGGAGCTGGTTTCATCAGTTAAATTAGCAATACCTTGAGACCGACCACATTGGGTTCCAGCTTTCTGGATGGACTGGAAAAGAGTAAATAGAATATTAATTACTCAAGATAGAAATCCTTTCTTAAATCTTTCAAAATGAACTCAAAGACTTACAATCACTCATTGACAGGCAAATTTTCTTTTGGGTCATAAACCGCCCATTTGGAGTAGTCATGCTAGAATCAATAAAAAGTGAACTCAATCAGAAAAATCGGAAACTATTTAACTGCGTATATCCAACATCAATCATGAAATCTGATGTCATTCCCTGTAAATACCTGATTCCTGGAGGTTTAAATGGATACTCTGAAGGAAACTTAATCTTTCCATAGTAATATCCACCTAAAATATTAAATGAGCATAAAATGACAGGTGACCACAAGTTACGCAAATGACAAAAAGAATTTTCAAGAAGTGGCGTGGGAAGACCAACCTGCAAAAGGCGTTCCTTGGCTCCCCTCCAATACGTAATCTGAAATAAAAACGCATTAAAGTGTATCACAAAATGTAAAAAATAATGTGCTAAAAAGGAAATAATGTTAGAAAATAAAACCCCCACTTACGCCACTCAAGAATGTCATTTGGGGAAGGTCGAGCAACTACATGTGAAACAGGTTCCTGTAATTGAATATGAAAAGAAGAAAAATAAATGACAAGTTGCAAGAGAGTTACAATATCATTTATAATAACAGAAGTAGCAACTATTAAGCACTATGAAGAAAACAAAGGGCAGACTGCACGTGTAAATATAAGTGATGGAACAAAAGGAAGGCGTACTTTACAAAGTGCTCTATATTCCTTTTGAAGACGTTTTACACAAGCTTTCTCAGCCATCTCACAGATATAAATGATGAGCCAACAGAAGTTGTGGGTTGTACTTTACTTCAGCATTCACCTCAATTTGCCTGCTAGATACTCAAATTAACATAATCACAAGATTCAAAAATACAGTCAACTATATAAATAACCCAAATTTCGATAATGTTAGTCGATATGATAATTAAAAAGTTCCAAAACAGTTTCTGACAGTATCTTTATCAGATTCAAAATAACGCATTCCAAAAGTAAGAGCGCACAAAACTAAAACTAGTATATACATAACTAGTCATTTGACAAGTTTCCAAAACAGGGAGAAACTCTAAGTCTGTGACACTGCATTCTGATTGATCCACGACTTTTGTATAATATAACTAGTGATTTGAAAAGCACAGTTAGAAATTGGATGGCACATACAATAAGTTTATAAAACAAAAAAGGAGAAAAGAATATGGGTTAGAAAAGATGTGTCCGTGTAGTTATAAACATAAATCATCAAAATCTATGTTATGAATATTGCAGTAAGGTTTGTAGGGTTGGGTAGATATAAGAGATCACTTTAAACAATCATAAGATGTTGAACTATATGAAAATACCAATTAATTCCAGATATCTAGATTGATTGAATAAAAGATACTAGCGCGATGTAGTTCGTGAGGTGAAATCTGATAAAAGAGAGGGGAATGGAATTAATCGGGAGATGTCGGGGCCAGTACACACACAAACCCTAAGAAAAAATCAATTAAATCCATAACCCTAGCTAGCTAGCAAAGCCGTGTATGAAAACCGAATCAGAAAACGATCATAAGACGAAAGATCTAGTGTGAATTGAAAAGGAAATGATAAAATAAACTTACAGAGGAGCAGCAGCAGCAGGGATGAATCCAGCCTCAGATTGAGAAAGCAAAGTCGGGCATTCCGAAATCGATCGTTGATTGTGGTGTGGTCCGCTGGCTTCTTTCTACTCCTCCCCTCTATTTTCATTCTGCTGTAAAGACCATATTGCCCCTGCTTTTACCACTTTCCTCCTATATGCCACCCTGCAATTTTCCTCTATCATGTGTCTTAAAAAACTACATGGATTTTATTTATTTACTTTTTTGAACGACAAATAATCTCTCATGTAAACTCATTCTGTTCGGGGCTATGTCTAAAGTTGACTCATTGATCGTCGTGAGACCGTACCCCCTGATACGTGGGAACCTGATGGAATCCGTAAACTCTCGCCCCTTGTCAGGTTCGAACTCAGGATCCCTTCACCTAGATGTCCGTAAAAAATGATCCAAGCGGGAATTAAACATGCGTCTCCACCAGAGAAGGCAAGCCTCTTTACACGGATTATTCTTTGGTCTAACTGACTTTTGATTTGAGTGTTAAGTGTAGTCATGTGTCTTACACAGGTAACCAATTTGGTCAAATGATCCCATTTACTTAAAACAAATAAATGGAATGGAATCTGGATTTAGGTGTTAACAGTAATGTTAAATGGAATGGAACCTGAGACCGTATTGACCCCATTTACTTTTGATTTGGGTGTTAGTCATAGTGTTCGTTTCACCCAATGGAATGAAATCTAGATAGAATTTTTTTTTTGAGCGGCCGACAGAAAATTTTATTAAGGTAGCAAGGAGCTACACACCAGAAAAATACAACGTTTAACACCAAACACTACAACACCGAGAATCTATACATTTACATCAATGCAAAGTATCCAAATTAAACCGACTCCAATTTTCCCATGTTAGATGAATCTAGATAGAATTAGAATGTAGATTTCAATACTTGTGTTGTTCATTTCAACAAAAGAAAGAATTGAAATTGAATCTAAATCACTACTTAAAAGATTGAGTTAATTACACAGATGGACCATTTGGTTTATAGATAGTTTTGCCTTTGGATACTAACTTTTTTTTAACAGGTTCAGGTTTCATGGTTTTAATTTCGTAACACATTTGGGTACTAACACAAAACTTAGTTAATTTTTATGTTAATTTCAATAAAATAACTAAAATGCCCTTTCATTTTAAAAGAACCATTTATGTCATTACTCTATTTTTAATTCCAAAGACCATTTGTGTCATTACTCTATTTTTAGATTTTATATAAAGAAATAATATAAATAAAATTATATAACCCCACCACCATCACCTCCACCACACCACCACCACCTCCACCTCCACCTCCACCTCCACCTCCACCTCCACCTCCACCTCATCGAGCTGCATTTGTTATGCTAAATATCATAACAGTATAAACCACAAATATTAAGTTTTGGATGTTCCATGGTCTTTTTGGTAAAAAAATATTTTTTAATATAAAATGCTAACTTAATTATGAATTTATGTTTAGAGTAAATTACGTTTTTGGCCCCTGTGGTTATATCACTTTTACTATATTAGCCCAAAATAAGATTTTTTAACAACTGTGCCCCCGTAGTTTTTATAACTAACTATTTTGTCCTTTGAACCTAACTCAACCCCTTAACTTGGTTAATTATTTGTCACATGGCAGGCACATGATGGGCATATTTGTAATTTCCACTCCCTCTTTATTTTTACTAACTTTATAAAAAATAAAACAATAATTAAATTAACAGATCTTCAAAACACATCATCATCTTCAAGAACACTTCAAACCCAGATCTTCAAAACACATCATCATCTTCAAAAACACTTATATATGAGTATGTATTAATGTTTCACCATATGGCAATTATATAAGCAAAATACAGTAAAAGGGTGGTTAGAGTGCAATATGCCTTAAGAAATTTGTAGAAAAGCACAAATTAATCTATTTCCACACACACCACACCACCACTGCCACCGCACACCATCACCTTTGCTGCCCTACTGTCGCCACAACAACACCACCACCACCATCACACAACTGCCGTTGCCACTGCATTCACAAACTTTCAACATCTTTTTCTCTGATTCTCTATCATATCTCTTTGAACCCTAACCTTTTCTTTTGTCTCATCTAAAAACCCAAACCCAGCGACATGGATTTCATTAAGATTCGGCTTTGCTGTTGCGGATCTCGTGCAGATATGTTTTCGCAACCGTGAGAAACTCACATCCGTAATCGCAACCATCAGATATCACACACAACACTCATCCGTCAGAAGAGGAAGAGAAAGAGAGAGAAAGGGGTAGGGGTAACGGTTTTGGTTCTGCATTCGGCGGCGTGTGGGACTGTAGAATCCGATAGTGTTGTGGATTGAGGAGGCTGGGATCATGTTGTTTGGTGCCATTCAGATCTGTAGAATCCGGCGTGGGAGACTGTAGAATCCGTTGATCATGTTATCTGGTGCCATTCAGATCTAGAGTGGATTGAGGAGGCTGCGACAGTTCACGGCGGACGGAGATGGTTTTCGGCTTCCATTCAGATCTTGAAACATTTGTAGGCGATGAATACAACTTTTTTCTTTAATCTTTGTGCGATTAGGAAGTAACCTGCGTTTCAAATGTGTTTTGAAGATCTGGGTTGGGTTTGAAGTGTTCTTGAAGATGATGATGTGCTTTGAAGATATGTTGATTTAATTATTGTTTTTTTATAAAGTGAGTAAAAGTAAAGGGGGAGGGGAAATTACAAATACGCCCATCATGTGCCTACCATGTGACAAATAATTAACTAGGTTAAGGGGTTGAGTTAGACTCAGGGGCCAAAATAGTTAGTTATAGAGACCACGGGGGCACAGTTGTTAAAAAATCCTATTTTGGGCTAATATAGTAAAAGTGATATAACCACAAGGGCCAAAAACGTAATTTACTCTTATGTTTATGTGCACCAATGGGAACTGGGATATAAAGACAAAAATACCCCAGCAGTGCAAAGTTGTCTTCATACTCCATGGAGTGTGTTAAAATATTACATATCTTTTAGACAACAGTTTTATATTGTATAAGTTTTGTTTATTTATTAACTCATTTGTTTTATAATTTGTCGAGGGAGGGCCCATGTATATGAACTGGTTACGTGCTGCGGGTAAATAAAGGAATAGGCTGCTGTATAGTGGGCTGGAAAAGGACTGCAGAATGTCCGTGGGCTTCAGAGGCTGAGTTGCAGAGCTGAATATAAAAGGAGTTTAACGGTTCATAAGTAGAAGACTGATTTGATTTTGCTGCGAATATAACGATTTTAGGCTGCTGGAATGCGTACGATGATGAATGAAGATACATGACCGAAGATGGACCTCCTCCAAGAGGGCCAGACCGAATCACTAGGGACCCATATCCCAAAGCACCGTCCCCCAAACATAAACAGACGCACCACCAATAGGTGCGTCCTGCCGCATGACGTCAACAAAGTTGACTAATATAAATACCCCCACCAAGTAAAACACAAGTACGATTTTCTGAACCTTCGTCCTTACTTTCTCTCTCTATCAAATACTTATCCTCACGCCAGAGGATGGTCGCAGAGGGGCCATCGCATCTCTGCGGCGAGCCTAACGGTTTGTTCATCTTGCAGGTTCAGATCTTCGCGTATTAACAAGATCTAATCGAGGTTACAATCTTCGGCCTTAATCTTTGGATCTTCAATTGGCGCCATCCGATCTCATAGCTAACAGTCTTTCACCTAGTTGAACTTCTTGAGCGAAAAATCAACTGACCTATGGCAGCCCCAGGTTCCTTGAATCTAGGATCTACTGTTAGCTCATAAGTTATAGCTCCTACGAATACAACTACCATGGTTTCAGCTCCTTTGAGTTCAGGACCAGGAACATCATTACCATTCATAATGATGCCAACTCCACCGGTGTCGGAATTCGACGCAGAATTCCTCTCCAAAAAGTCGTATCATCCGGTACCAATGACCGCAAAATCGAAATTCAGTGCCCGTATAGTCCACGCCAAGCTCCCACCAAAGTTAAAAATGCCATACACGGTGAAAAAAATATGATGGCACTACGGATCCGGACGACCATATGTTCGATTTCGATGGGGCTGCACGAGTTGAACAGTGGTCAATGCCAGCTTGGTGTTTCATGTTCGCTCAGACCTTAACTGGGGCAGCTCGTGTATGGTTTGACGCATTGAATGAAGGGGAAATCAATGATTTCGAGGAACTCCGGAGATTGTTCCTCTAGAATTTCAGCCAGCAGAGACATTACTCAAAAGAGATCACCGAAGTGCATAACATCAGAAGACGGGACGGAGAGTCTCTCGATAGCTTTATAGAAAGGTTCAATCGTGAAAGCATGCAAATCAGCGGAGTAGTTGACCAACTATGAGTTTTCGGCTTTTGCCACGGAGTCCGGAACAATCAGTTGGTAGAAAAACTACACGAGAATCTCCCCAAGACGATGGAAATATTGATGGAACGTGCCCGAGCATTCGCCAGAGGAAAGAACGCCTGTAGCTCGACGGTTGAAACGGAGCAAAAAATGTCCTCCTGGAAGAAAAATGGAGGCTCCGTCTTTGATAAACCTCCGGTCGGAAATAGGGGACGAATGCACCCTTATAGCAGAAATAACCGAACCCTACGGGGTAGGGGTGCTAATCCATGATTCTATAACTTGTCAGATCTTTCGAAAACTCCCAGCGAGATTCTTGTCACTGATGGAACAAGCTTCCCCGCACCACCCAAGCTCCGGACAACAGGCGATAAAAACTCCAAAAAATACTATGACTATCATTGAGCAAAAGGTCACAATACTGATGATTGTTGGTCCCAAAAGTAAGAAATTGAAAAGGCTGTTCGGTCCGGAAAATTATCACACTTGGTGAAAGAAGTTAAAGAAGGCAAGTCCCCTACGGCTCCGATCGACAATCCAAACAACCAGTCCGGAATTTGCATGATGTGGAAGGCGAATAATCAAGGTATCAAACGGTCCAACCAGCATTTGGCCGCCTGGATGCAACAACCGATCGCTTTCCCTCCCATTACCTCCGTAGAAATCAAGGATGGACCCATCATCGTGTCCGCAGTAATTGCAGGTCACAAGGTTCAGCGAATCTATGTAGACAGTGGTAGTGCCTCTGAGATTATGTATCAACAGTGTTTCCAGCAATTGGCACCACAAATCAAGGCAAAATTGATTCAAGTATCCATGCCGCTGGTAAGTTTCTCCGGTGAGGTGGTCCAGCCCCTTGGGCAGATCACTTTACCTACAACCTTGGGTGCCGGAAATTTGGCAAGAACAGTAAATCTGACTTTTCTGGTCGTTGGGGCAAGATCCGTGCACAATGTCATCTTGGGAAGGTCAGGAATGTATACATTCGGCATTATTAGCTCCACTATCCACGTTTCTTTAAAATTCCCAACTGAAGCTGGTATAGCTACCTTGCATTCTGAGTCAGCAATGTGCGTCGCCGAAGTCAAGCAAAGCGAAGGAAGCAGCTCTCAACCTCCGGCAATACTCACGGAAGAATGGGCATTCCATCCTGACTTTCTGGAGCAAAAAGTCATCATTGGACCGCAGCTCCCTGACCGAACCAAACGACGATTGTGGAAATTATTATCAAGTTCTCTGGATGTTTTTGCCTGGCAAACTTTAGACATGATTGGAGTTCCAAGGGTACTGGCTGAACATAAGCTAAAAGTTTCGCATGCTGTCAAGCCGATAGCCCAGAGAAAAAGAAACATGGCTCCGGCGCGAAATAGGGCCATTGCCAAAGATGTGCGAAAATTGCTAGATGCAGGCATCATCAGGGAAGTACGGTATCAAACATGGGTTTCAAATCCAGTAATAGTCACCAAAAAAGATAACACATGGAGGATGTGCGTGGATTTCTCCGATCTCAAAAATGCATGTCCGAAAGACTGTTATCCGCTTCCTGAGATTGATCTAAAAATTGATTCTTTGGCAAGCTTCCGTCTAAAATGCTTCCAGGATGCATATAAAGGATATCATCAGATACAGATGACCATAGAAGACGAGGATAAGACGGCGTACATGACAAATGAAAGTTTGTTCTGCTATACAAAGATGCCATTCGGATTAAAAAATGGCGGAACAACCTATAAGAGACTGATGGATAAAGCCTTCAAAAGTCAAATCAGCAGGAATTTGGAGATCTATGTGCACGATCTGGTCATTAAAAGTGCGGCCAAGGATGACATGATAGATGACATACTCGAAACCTTCACAAGGCTTCGGAGTATAAACTTAAAGTTAAATCCAATAATGAAGGAATCAATATTCAACCGTGCCTTTCTCATTCATTAACATTCGTATAAATAGATACAAACACAATCTCCTATTTTAGGGGAGATATTTACAAAATCAATTACAATACAAATAATCTATTACACCCCCGCAATCGAAGCGAGGGGTGGACGAATGCTGAGACTGGAGCGAAAATCATCAAACAATATCCTTGAAAGTCCCTTGGTGAAAATTTCAGCAACCTGATGACGCGATGGAACATAAAGCACACGAACAGACCCTCGTTGAACTTGTTCCCGAACAAAGTGAATGTCGAGCTCAATGTGTTTCGTGCGCTGATGTTGAATAGGATTGCCAGACAAATAGATAGCACTTACATTATCACAGTAGACAAGTGAGGCACGTGTGATAGGAAGATGAAGTTCCAGAAGAAGATTGCGAAGCCAACAGAGTTTAGCTACCACATTTGCAACACCGCGATACTCTGCTTCAGCGCTGGAACGAGAAATAGTAGATTGCTGTATGGAAGACCAAGAAATGAGATTGTCGCCCACATAAATACAGTAGCCAGAGGTGGAACGGCGCGTGTCGGGACATCCTGCCCAATCAGCATCTGTGTAGGCAAGAAGAGAAAGATTCTGTGCGGGCATGAGATGAAGACCAAATTCTGAGGTACCCTGAATATACCGAATAATGCGCTTGAGAGCATTCCAATGAGCAACCCGAGGAGCATGCATGTACATGCAGACTTGTTGCACAGCATAGGAGATATCTGGTCTGGTGAAAGTCAAATACTGAAGAGCACCTGCCAGGCTGTGATAAGTGGAAGGATCGTCATGTAAATGACCTTAATCATCAGAGAGCTTAGATTGCATGTCAACAGGAGTCGCAGCTGGTTTGCATGAATCCATGGCAGCACGACTAATTATGTCCCGGGCATACGATGTTGAGACAAAAACATAGTGTCCTTGGAGCGAGTAACCTGTATTCCCAAAAAAATGAAAGAGGTCCCAAATCGTTCATGGCAAACTCTCCTGCAAGTGTATGAACTATACGCTGACGAAGAGCGTCCGTAGAGGTAGTAAGGATGATGTCATCAACGTATATGAGTAGGTATGCGATATCATGACCACTGTAGTAGATAAACAAAGAATTGTCTGACTTGCTTTGACGAAAACCCTGTAAGGTGACAAAATCTGTAAACCGCTGGTACCAGGCGGGCAGTGCCTGTTTGAGACCATAGAGAGACTTCTTGAGTAGGAAAACGTGGTCAGGATAGTCTTGATGGCGAAAACCCATTGGTTGATGCATATAGACAGTTTCTTCCAAGTTCCCATGAAGAAACGCATTGGTGACATCCAATTGGTGAATTTTCCAAGATTTCGTCAATACCAAAGAGAGTACCAGACAAACGATAGCCGGTTTCACAACTGGGCTAAAAGTTTCCCCACAATCAATACCAGGTTCCTGTTTACGACCATCACAAACCAACCGAGCTTTGTAACGCTCCAAACTACCATCAGACCTGTATTTATGTTTAAACAACCACATGCCACGAATAATATTTATGTTAAGGGTGCGAGGTACAAGGTCCCAGGTCTTGTTTTTAATATGGGCACTAAATTCATTAGCCATGGCGTTGTGCCATTTCGGAATAGATAAGGCGGCCTAGGGGTTTTTAGGTATGGGTATGACAGTGGAAGTGTGGAGATTAAAATGCTGCTTTGGTTTGACAATGCCACTCATAGAGCGCGTCCGAATGGTTCGAACACGCGGTGGTGGAGGTGTGGGTATCGAAGATGAGATGGGTGAGGAGTAGGTTATGGGCTCGGATGTAGAGGTGGAAGTGGTTTCGGTTCGGCTGTGAGAGGGTGGGCCGGTGGGCTGAAAAGTGGAAAAGGGATGAGGATCAGCTGAGTTAGGTTGGGGGGGTGGGCCAGGATGGGTAGTAAGGTGGTTTCGGGTGTGTGTGGGTGGGGGTGGGCCATGGAGGTGATAAGTGCATGAAGGAGGTGTTTGGGCCAGGTGATGTTGAGGTGAAATGGGTGGGTTCGGGTTTGGGATGGCTGGCGGTGGAACGGAAGGTAGTGGGCTGGACGGTTGGGCTAATGGAGAGGCGGGTGGTGTGGTGTTGATAAGATGATCCCAGACAAGGGGATGGATGGAAGGATTTAGAAATTCGTAGGATGGTTGTTTAGTGGGAGATTAGATTGTGTAAGGAAAAATAGTTTCTTCAAAGTGAACGTGTCGAGAGATAATTAACTGGTGAGAGGTAAGATCGAGGCATTTGTAGCCTCGATGATTAGAAGGATATCCCAAAAATACACATGGGTTAGAATGATAATTAAGCTTGTGAATGTTTGTGGAAGGGGCGAGAGGATAACAAAGACACCCAAATACTCGAAGATGCTCGTATTCGGGAGTAACTTTGTAAAGACGAGAGGTGGGTGAACGGAACTGTTGGGTTTTGCATGGTAAAATATTTAGTAAGTATGTGACGGTTTCAAGGGCGTGATGCCAAAAAGTGGGTGGTAGAGAAGCTTGGGCCAAAAGAGTGCGAATCATGTTGTTTATGGTTCGAATTTTTTGTTCAGCTTTTCCGTTTTGAGAAGATGTGTAGGGGCATGAGAATCGAAAATGCATGTCGTTTTGGTGACAAAAATTGTAAAAATTTTGGTTTGCATATTCTCTACCATTGTCACACTGAAATTGCTTTATTTTACGTTCAAATTTGGTGTGTATTAGGTTGTGAAATTGGATAAAATATGAAATACTTGGGATTTAGTTGCAATGGGAAAGGTCCACAAAAAATTGGTGAAGTCATCCAAGAAAAGGATGTAATACTTGTGGCCACCCGTACTAAGGACGGGTGAGGTCCACAAGTCACTGTGTACAATATCAAAAGGCAACTGGGTACAATTAACTTAACCATAAAACGGTAAACGAACACTTTTACCAAAAACACATGATTGACAAAGAGTTTTATTGAGTTTTCCATTATCAATAAAAAGAAGACAGTTTTAAAGATTGCAGTAAATTGTTGCCAGGGTGACCCGGTCTTTGATGCCAGCGATCTTGAGAAATAGTAGCGAAGGCTTGAGGTTGGCTAAGATTGAGAGGAAGAGGCTCAGTGAGAGGATAAAGATCGCCCGTGCTATTGCATCGAAGGAGAGGAGCCCGAGTTTTGAGATCCTTCACAAGAAAACCAAATGGGTCAAATTCAACAGAAACCAAATTATGAGTCGTAAGGCGACGAACCGAAATAAGGTTTTTAATAATGTTAGGAGCGAATAGAACGTTATTAAGTTTAGGGGGGGGAGGTGGTGGTAAAACTTGGTTGCCTTGAACTAATACCGGAATGGACATACCATTACCAACGATAATGTTTTTATTAGTGCACGAATTAAAATTAGATGGGGAGTATATACCTTGCTGGTTGGCGGAGTGTGCAGTGGCCCCTGTGTCCATCAGACCGTGATCAGGTGGGTTCAGCGGCATGGTGTAAAGAGCCTGCTCTATGTCAGTGGGTGTGTAACCGTTGAAATGGGCTTGATCAGGATGCGCATCGAGAATTCCTTGAGAGTTGTTGTTGGGCCTTGAGGGATATGGACAAAGAGGTTGACTTTGTGGAGAAGCCCATGGCTGTGAAGACCCATTGAAAAGTCCTGCCCATTGAGATTGGGTCCAATTTTGAGGAAACACAATATATGGATACTGCTGAGAGGTCCGACTATAACCACCGGAGCCACGATGTAACACCATGGTTACTGAATTACGATTTTATATGAAAATACCACAATTAGATGTGTAGTTAAGACCACACACATTATATAAATGCGGGTTTATTAAAACTTTTAACAAATCATAAGTTATTCAACATAACGTAATCGAGTTCGTTGTTTAAAATTTACAATGTGGCAATGTGCGGAAACGTGTATCTATTTCGTGTTCGGTTCTTCGTTGAGCTTGATCTTCTTCCGGCATCCACTACGTACCTACATTTCATAAAAAGATGAAATGCTTTAGTCATACGGGATTTAAAACGTATCTAAACAAGTCCGGGAAACAAAACTGATCAAAAATACATTTTGTACAGGGTCCACCGTAAATTACGGTGGACACCGTAATTTACGGTAGCCCTGTTATAACAATTCCCCACCTTAAGGCAGGGGAGAACTGCCGTAAGGAATTCAGCCTCCACCGTAACTTACGGTACCCACCGTAAGTTACGGTGGCCCCTGTATCAGCTTTTTCCATTTTGCCGTTTATTGACACGGAAACTTCCGTATCTTTCAAACCGCTTGACAGTTTGACCTACCGTTTCTTCCCGCGTGTTTGTAATTTAACTCTCCACATTATGGAGTTAAAATCTAACATCCGGATTAACGAAACTTAAGACTTTCAAGTCTTCGGCTTATTACCCCTTTTCACCAGTTCTTGACCCGTTCGTGATGTTATCAAACAACATGATTGTTTGAACCCGATTTCGCATGAACCTTATAATTACAATGTTGTCTATCATATTAGGTTTATAATCCCCGATTAATTATACAAATTAAACCCGTTTTCGTTGATATGCTTATTTTGACCCGTTAAGGGTATTTATGCGCTAAGGTCCCATAACATCCTTTTTATACTTATCTTAAGGATTTAATCTACCAAATCACTTATTTCCAACAACCTTTAAAGGTCGTTTGCCCGATTTACCTAACAAGGGTATTTTAGTAAACTTTGGCCCCTCATTTACGACGAAGGGCATTTGCTACTTAATTGACCCTAAAAATGTATGTTCAACCACAATCGTATTTATACGTACCTGGCTCGAGTCAACCTAGTGACCCGTTTCAACACCTTGCTTTTTATTACCGATATTCTATGGCGACGCAATTATCCCAATTACCATTCGCTCCTGTAACACATGACTTGACCACCACATTAGTTGATTTTATCAAATGACATCATTCCCACCATTTGACCTGTTCGGTCTATATAACTCAACATTTTCATATGTAACAAAAACATGGTTTTTAATTACCAATCACACATCCGAACCATTTCGGGTTTTCCCACTAGATCCTTTTCTTTCTAAAGTCAATTTCCTATATTTTTAACCCATTCGGCTTATGCTATGGGTGTCCTTTGAAACTTATTTTACTTTAGTCAATACTTGACTAAATTTCCATTTTTACCCATTTTCCATTACTAGTTACGCTATAAGGTAACTTTAAGGAAACTCTTAAACTATTAACCAATTCATGACTAGTTTACCATTTTGCCTCTTTCACCATTAATCATGGTTTAAAACGTTTCTAATTCGTTCCAACCCAATTCGTTTCGTGTTGGAACCCATAATTCGAACCAAATCCTTTGTTGTATTTATTGCCCATAAAATAAACACGTATACTACAAGTAGGTGTAAGTTTTACTTACCTCGTATCCAAGCTACACTTTTCTTTTCCTTCTTGATTCGGTTGACCCGCTTTCTCCCCAAGCTCCACCTAGCTTGTTAAGCGCCAACTATTATTCGTCATTCACAAGGTGGTTAGTTTAATCATGACTTAGTACGATTATTCCACCTTACAAATTTCATATCAAAAATTACCATTTATCGGATTATAGGTCAGTTTGACTTTTTAAAAGTCAAATGCCCATTAGTATACTAATTGCATATTCGAGTTCATCAACTAGTTTTAGCATTCTTTAATTACCCGGTAGGTGTTATCTTTAGACCACCGTTTTAACCAAAGTTCTATCCGCGTTCATCATAATTAGAACTCTTTTTAATCACATTTTGTATAAGAGCCAAAACATCACAATTAAGTGTTTTAACTACAAAAATTCTAGTTTCGAGCCTTCTTTGAGGCATTTCATCAAACACTTTGAGGGCAGAATTTTTACATGTTTATTTATCAAGTCTTTAGCTTAGCTCTTAGCCCTAATTTCACATAAATCAACCATCTTACAAAGTTGTTAACTTCCATAATTTCTGAAATCACTTCAAATTGTCACATTATACTAGATCAACACTCTATTTCCTAGTGTTCATCAAATTTCACATAAACCATCAATCACCTACAATGGTGTTCATAGGTTTCACTACAATTTCACATGATTTTCAACTTGTATTTGTCTAGGGTTTGTCCCTAGACACTATAGTTGTTCCTAGATCATCATAAGACATACATGCAACTATAATTTCAGATTTTCCCAATTACATGAGAATTTCAAGTTGAGAGTTTTTATGAAATTTTACATACCTTGTGATCCTCTTGTGATGAGGATTAGTAATCTATGCTTGATTTTCGATTTTGACTTGGTTTGAGCCCTCAATTTGTGAGTTTTGTGATGAACTAGGTTTTGATAAAGCTTGGGGTCGCACCCCCTGTTCTCTGGTCGATCTCCTGTAGACTCCAATATGGAGTGTTTATGTTTTAATTAAAACATTTTCTAGTTTGCCCATTTTTAGTCTGATGCGTGTGTAGTGCGATATATTTTAGATGTATATTTAAGCCCTTTTTACACTTTTAGCCAAGTTTTAAATTTATAAAAACACGATATTTACTAACACTAAACACACATATGGGCAAGTGCACCCATCGTGGACGTAGTATAGTGTTGGTAAGATACCGAGGTCGTCCAAGGACACAAGAGCTTTTAGTACCGGTTTATCCTCAACGTCTAATCAAATCAAAAAGTTAGAAAAATGTTTTTTTTTAAATTAAGAAAGTAAAAACTAACTAAATGCTGAAAATAAAATAAAATAAAAACAGATAGACAAGATGAATCACTTGGATCCGACACGTGTATTAGTATAACCTTTGATTATTTTCGCACTTTTGCACTTGTTTAAGAGATTATCTTAGTTATTGTAGTAGGCCCCTCTTTTGAAGGCGACGTTACCCTCAACCCAGTAGTTTGAGTCAGCAAGGATACAATCCTAAAGGGTCGGATTATTGAAAGATAATGAATTAAGTTATTAATGCAAATTGTGGTAGGCCCCGCTTTTGGCGGTGACGTTACCCTCGGCTAAGTAGTCTGAGTCAGCAGGGATACAGTCCTAAATAGCCGGGTTATAGTATTAATAGTAGTTAACTTATGAGGGGGTCAAAGAGTTTGGATCCCCGCCATCCAATACCTATGGGCATTGAAGGAGATCCTACTAAATTTGACCCAGGTCCCAAGCAGGACCTCTAAACGCTGAACAAGGGCAAGACCCTTACCAAACCGTTCCCTTAACCCCCGACCAGGTAGCCAACATACCTCCATATAGACCGTGGAGATATGAATGGTGAAAATCTTTTATTTTATATAGACAGTAAAATAACGCCAAGACACCACGGACAAACGATAAGGCGAGATCACCTTCAACATAAGTAACTAGTTATTAAAGTCATTAATACAAAACCAAATAAAAAGTGCAAAAGATTAAAAATAAAAAGTATTATACTAAACACTTGTCTTCACCAAGTGATGTAAGAGACTTAGGCAAACATGGCCTTGATTGTCAAGAACTCTTACGATCAATCTTGGATCCCGAGACGACTCACACACTCTATGATGGACAATGGATGATGGTGGTGGATGATGGTGTTATGGTGGTGGTGGGTGGTGGATGAAGTGTGAGAGAGGTGGTGTGCCAAGGGATGAGATGGAATGAAACCAAGCACTACTATTTATAGGCTGAACAGAAGGCTGGGCACGGCCCCGTGTCCGCTGGACACGCCCCCGTGCCCGTCTGACACTCTCTCTCCTCATTAATTGTAATTCGCAATTACAATTAATGCGCCTGCTGTACTTTCACCACGCCCCCGTGCCCGCTGGACACGGCCCCGTGGTGGGCAATAGAAGCTTCTATAGGTTTGTCTTTTATGCTGCTTCTTGGGCACGGCCCCGTGTCCGCTGGACACGGGGCGTGTTCAGGCTTCTGCTTTCTCTTCTTTGCTTTGGAGGATGCCGTTGAGGGTCCGGGCAGTCTACTTTTATTCCTTTTCTTGTATTTATGCTAGAATTAGTTGTCTTTTTGCTTCTTTTGTGAATTTGAGCTCATTTCATCCTGAAAATACAAAAGAAAGACAAAAACACTCTTTTTCCAACATTAGTACTAAAAAAGGGTTAGTTTTATGCCTTAATTGATGTGATTTATATGTTGCATTTTACACACATCATAGTCCCTCATATTTAGATGTTTTATAAAGAGGGTTAAAATCTTGTTTTCTATTCATTCACTTGATCACACATAATTAACTAGGTTAATTATTCCTAGTTAACTTAGTTGGTTCTGGGGTTACAACCTGTTTCATTCAAAGTCCCGTAAACTCGGGCCTCTCATAACTTTATTTCCTTAAAAACATCTATTCACATTTTATTTAGCATTAGATTTATTTATTTTAAATCCTAATATTTACCGGGTTACCGTTACTGCTAAAGGTATTTTACCCGTGTATTAATAATAAGGGGTTTTGATTACCAAACCCGATTTCGGGGTGTTACAAGTCTACCCCCCTTAAAGAGGTTTCGTCCTCGAAACCTTTTATGATATAACTCATTGAGTTTAAACTCAATGTATTTTGAGCCGAGAAATCCCTTAAACATTACTTATACTCTTAGCCAATTGTTAGTATTACCAGAAAAGTATGGTAACATCTTTTTGGCTATTAATTGTCTACGTACCTCTTACGACATAGTGCAATTCGAAATAACGTAATCTCGTTATTTCCACTAGTTTAGTTACTTAGCGCTATTCATCACTTTCATATATTATCGAATTCTTTATGGATCCGTTACTTTGACCCATTTAAAGGTCTTTAGTGAAATCATTCACTTTTAACAACAATTTCTTTTGTTTTCAAATTTATTTATTCGGTTTAGTTATACCGAAACCACCGCTTATAAACAACCAAAATTACTTTAATGACCTTAACCGTTCTCACTAACTAGACCTTATAGTCCAGTTACTTTTACCGTTCGTTTAGTGATAATGTGATTCCAATTCACGTTGCATTTCTTGACCGTGATCGTGTCACGTCATGTTTAATTTTTATATCAACCTTCCACTTTCGAAAATACCACTTTTCGAATATATTGTCTTGCACCTATTGATGTTAATACCCATAATTTATTCTTTTCCGTTCTCATTTTACGCGGGGAATCATAGCTAGTTCCCTTGCTTTGCACTATTGACCCGTAGGTTCTTTCACTTAGCATCATAGGCTATTTCTTTAAATTTTCCACCTTTTTAAGGTGAGACATTAACAACTCGTTTCCTTCTCTTTATGACTCGAGGGTCTTTTAGGTCCCGTAGACCTTAACATTGTGTTTAATCCCGTAGGTTATGATGATCCCGTAGATCATCCTCTATTCTTGTCTATATTCAAATGTATATATATACATATATAGCCCCAAAGCATCTCTTATTATGTTTGGAATCGTTTATTTTTCGCTTTTGAACTTCAATTGACCTTGACCGTAGTCTAAGGCTTCATTTGTCCATTTTCGGACTAATCCTCCGACTTTATGACTTCTGACGTTATTTACGCGTCAGTTTGTTCTACACTTACCGTCTCCCAGTTCATACTTATACTTGTATACAACCCATTACCCGGGTTCTTTTATCTTAACGTTCTTAACCCCATAACCCTTTACATAGGTTAGTTAACATCTCACACTTTTACTTATTCAACCCACGCCTACTTACATTAGCAACCATCATCATTTATTTAATTCTCTTAACTTGTTCATGTGAGATTTCATCACTGGCGAACGTCAAATTTCATTCTTTGTTCAACCCGTTCGACCTTTAACTAGTCGAACGTGATTTTCATCAAAATTTACGGTTGCGAAAATTCTCGTCATCTTTTAGTCATGACTCATATTCCGAGTCTTTTGACTTTCTATTTCGCGTTCCTGTTTCTCAGTCTACGCATGTGTTTAAATCCTTACCCACCAACCGGGTGTTTTACCGAAGTCGTTATTATTGCAACCCTTACGGTATGTATTATGACTTCGTTTCGCTTTTATATTCCTACTTCGTTCTCAAATTTGGTGTTTTACAAAATTGGCCCTTTAAGAGTCTTATTTGTATTCTTCGGGTTCGAATGTAAGTACACTACCTCCCAATGTATATCTTGATCATTTTACATGTTTACATTCTTCGGGTTCGAGTGTAAGTACACCCCCTCCCAATACATGTCTACATCATTTTACATGTTTGCATTTTCCGGTTTCGAGTGTAAGTACACCCCCTCCCAATACATGTCTACATCATTTTACATGTTTGCATTTTCCGGGTTCGAGTGTAAGTACACCCCCTCCCAATACATGTCTACATCATTTTACATGTTTGCATTTTCCGGGTTCGAGTGTAAGTACACCCCCTCCCAATACATGTCTACATCATTTTACATGTTTGCATTTTCCGGGTTCGAGTGTAAGTACACCCCCTCCCAATACATGTCTACATCATTTTACATGTTTGCATTTTCCGGGTTCGAGTGTAAGTACACCCCCTCCCAATACATGTCTACATCATTTTACATGTTTGCATTTTCCGGGTTCGAGTGTAAGTACAACCCCTCCCAATACATGTCTACATCATTTTACATGTTTCTTTGTCCCTTCACTCGGGCTCATTATCTTAATGTAATACGCTTCCGTCACTCGGCTGTGCGTTTACATTGTGATCACATATTTTGCTTATTTGATTCATTTGGGTACCTTCAATTTGTCCCACTCACCCCGTCCTTATTACATCGGATGTGAGTATGTCCGCTATAAGAAACTCGTGGTATCGTATGCCACTACTTACTTGGCCAGAGTAAGCGATTTAACACATGACATACACGACCTTTTTATAGTTTTCACATCACGCCCTATGTAAGTAACGCCTCTATTCAGTTTTCTTGGAAATTATATCCTCTGCAAGTTTCCAATTTACCTATGCAACGATCATTCTCTACATGTTTGTTGCATATTGCTAATTGTGCGATTATATTTAAAAATACGCACCTGGTAATGCTTGCCCCGACGGGCGTTTCTTGCCATTAACCTTGTTCGCGGTCGTTACGCGATTTAGTCCTTAGTGAGCATGCTCCTATCGTCATACTTCGAACCGTCCCTCTTTCATATCCTTAATTTGTTCAACTCTTGTCATCTTTAAATGCAAGTGTCCTTCAATCAAGACACCCACAAAAGTTAGTAATATCAACTTCAATAATCGCCTGCATTATAATACAAGGCTTTTTTTTTACTATACGCGTCAACGCGCGTATTTTTGTCAACTATATCAATCATTAAATTTGGTGTAACGTGTATTACACGATAACCCTATGTGTTGTCTACAACACTCTAATACGCTAGACCTTTAGCATACATGCACTTACCGGATTTGCGATCAAGCCTAGAACCGAACACTATTCCTTGTCAAGAGCATAAGGTTTAAGTCCAAGCATGGTTCCTCCCCACCATACTCGAATCTCTTAAACCAAGGCTTTGATACCAACTTGTAACACCCTGGTTACTGAATTACGATTTTATATGAAAATACCACAATTAGATGTGTAGTTAAGACCACACACATTATATAAATGCGGGTTTATTAAAACTTTTAACAAATCATAAGTTATTCAACATAACGTAATCGAGTTCGTTGTTTAAAATTTACAATGTGGCAATGTGCGGAAACGTGTATCTATTTCGTGTTCGGTTCTTCGTTGAGCTTGATCTTCTTCCGGCATCCACTAAGTACCTACATTTCATAAAAACATGAAATGCTTTAGTCATACGGGATTTAAAACGTATCTAAACAAGTCCGGGAAACAAAACTGATCAAAAATACATTTTGTACAGGGTCCACCGTAAATTACGGTGGACACCGTA
The DNA here is from genome assembly GCF_002127325.2 of Helianthus annuus. Taxonomy (NCBI): domain Eukaryota; kingdom Viridiplantae; phylum Streptophyta; class Magnoliopsida; order Asterales; family Asteraceae; genus Helianthus; species Helianthus annuus. The sequence goes on along the minus strand of NC_035441.2, from coordinate 189,271,449 downwards.
ATTTACGGTAGCCCTGTTATAACAATTCCCCACCGTAAGGCAGGGGAGAACTGCCGTAAGGAATTCAGCCTCCACCGTAACTTACGGTACCCACCGTAAGTTACGGTGGCCCCTGCATCAGTTTTTTCCATTTTGCCGTTTATTGACACGGAAACTTCCGTATCTTTCAAACCGCTTGACAGTTTGACCTACCGTTTCTTCCTGCGTGTTTGTAATTTAACTCTCCACATTATGGAGTTAAAATCTAACATCCGGATTAACGAAACTTAAGACTTTCAAGTCTTCGGCTTATTACCCCTTTTCACCAGTTCTTGACCCGTTCGTGATTTTATCAAACAACATGATTGTTTGAACCCGATTTCGCATGAACCTTATAATTACAATGTTGTCTATCATATTAGGTTTATAATCCCCGATTAATTACACAAATTAAACCCGTTTTCGTTGGTATGCTTATTTTGACCCGTTAAGGGTATTTATGCGCTAAGGTCCCATAACATCCTTTTTATACTTATCTTAAGGATTTAATCTACCAAATCACTTATTTCCAACAACCTTTAAAGGTCGTTTGCCCGGTTTACCTAACAAGGGTATTTTAGTAAACTTTGGCCCCTCATTTACGATGAAGGGCATTTGCTACTTAATTGACCCTAAAAATGTATGTTCAACCACAATCGTATTTATACGTACCTGGCTCGAGTCAACCTAGTGACCCGTTTCAACACCTTGCTTTTTATTACCGATATTCTATGGCGACGCAATTATCCCAATTACCATTCGCTCCTGTAACACATGACTTGACCACCACATTAGTTGATTTTATCAAATGACATCATTCCCACCATTTGACCTGTTCGGTCTATATAACTCAACATTTTCATATGTAACAAAAACATGGTTTTTAATTACCAATCACACATCCGAACCATTTCGGGTTTTCCCACTAGATCCTTTTCTTTCTAAAGTCAATTTCCTATATTTTTAACCCATTCGGCTTATGCTATGGGTGTCCTTTGAAACTTATTTTACTTTAGTCGATACTTGACTAAATTTCCATTTTTACCCATTTTCCATTACTAGTTACGCTATAAGGTAACTTTAAGGAAACTCTTAAACTATTAACCAATTCATGACTAGTTTACCATTTTGCCTCTTTCACCATTAATCATGGTTTAAGACGTTTCTAATTCGTTCCAACCCAATTCGTTTCGTGTTGGAACCCATAATTCGAACCAAATCCTTTGTTGTATTTATTGCCCATAAAATAAACACGTATACTACAAGTAGGTGTAAGTTTTACTTACCTCGTATCCAAGCTACACTTTTCTTTTCCTTCTTGATTCGGTTGACCCGCTTTCTCCCCAAGCTCCACCTAGCTTGTTAAGCGCCAACTATTATTCGTCATTCACAAGGTGGTTAGTTTAATCATGACTTAGTACGATTATTCCACCTTACAAATTTCATATCAAAAATTACCATTTATCGGATTATAGGTCAGTTTGACTTTTTAAAAGTCAAATGCCCATTAGTATACTAATTGCATATTCGAGTTCATCAACTAGTTTTAGCATTCTTTAATTACCCGGTAGGTGTTATCTTTAGACCACCGTTTTAACCAAAGTTCTATCCGCGTTCATCATATTTAGAACTCTTTTTAATCACATTTTGTATAAGAGCCAAAACATCACAATTAAGTGTTTTAACTACAAAAATTCTAGTTTCGAGCCTTCTTTGAGGCATTTCATCAAACACTTTGAGGGCAGAATTTTTACATGTTTATTTATCAAGTCTCTAGCTTATCTCTTAGCCCTAATTTCACATAAATCAACCATCTTACAAAGTTGTTAACTTCCATAATTTCTGAAATCACTTCAAATTGTCACATTATACTAGATCAACACTCTATTTCCTAGTGTTCATCAAATTTCACATAAACCATCAATCACCTACAATGGTGTTCATAGGTTTCACTACAATTTCACATGATTTTCAACTTGTATTTGTCTAGGGTTTGTCCCTAGACACTATAGTTGTTCCTAGATCATCATAAGACATACATGCAACTATAATTTCAGATTTTCTCAATTACATGAGAATTTCAAGTGTCACACCCCAACCGATGGCGGAATCATCGGGGCGCGGCACTGAGCGAAACAGATTGTTCAGAAGTTTCCACAACAACTATCATACAATTCAGTTATATAACACGTCCCATACCGTGTCCCAAATAATAACAAGTTATCATAGAAATCAACCAAACAATATGGGAACTGTTCCGACAACTCAAATTTAATTATTACAGACCGAATTTAAATATTGTTTTAAGACCTCTAGACGGCTATCCGTAAATCTTACTGACTACAGGTGCCAGTACAAGATCTACAGATAATTATGGCCCTGGGGCAGGTACGTGGACACTGTCCTAAGGTCACAGGCTCCTAGAAGCTTATTATTGCCTCGCTTCCCTAGCACGCTAGTAGCTTAAACACCTGTCACATACGTTAAAATAAAAGTCAATACATATAATGTAAAGGTGAGTACACAAGTTTGATATAGCATATAGAGTTCGAATAGTTTACGCATAACCAAGCACGTACACAAGGGCAAACGATGCATGTAAATTATCAACATGGGACCATCGATACCAATGACTTCGAGTTGACTGTCCGAGACAGTTCGCAATACATGATTACCACCGTAATCCATGCAAGTAATTGTCCTTAGCAACCCCCGTGTGAACGGGTGCTGAGTCCAAACTATAGTACTACGTTGCTAAAGCAGGCAGATAGCACTCCACGTGTAAACATAATAAACAGCAATCATTTAGACAAGTAATACATGCAAGTAGGTTAGCGTTCAAATAGTTTGTGTTGTTTGTGAATTTGATAGATTACGTATGTAACACCCAAAAGTGCTGAAAGCAAAAAGGGATCGAGTATACTCACAGTGGTTGGTTGTGGATTGAAGGGAGCACTGAGAATAGGTTAGCCTGAATAGTTCGATAACACAACGATGAGTAACGCGGAAAAAGTAAACAATGTACTTGGATCGAGTAGGCCATTCGATCGGACAGCAGTTCGATCAAGTGGGCTGTTCGATTGGTTTGAAAGTCCGTTCGAACATCCATTCGATCGGCTGGCTAGCTCGATCGGCTGGTTCCTTCAAGTGGATTGTTTCTTCCTTTGATGAGAAGGATGTGTTTGTGTATGATGGTTTGTACTACCTTTCAAGTTGGTCGATCGAACAGCTGTTCGATCGGTTAGCCCAACCGATCGGTTAGCATTGCATTGTTTTCAAAATATGTCACTCGATCGGTTGGCATGCTCGATCGGGTGACATTCCAATGTTTCAAAAGTCTAAGTGTTTTGAAGTATAGTATCTCATGATTCGAGCAGTAATGATTACAATCGAGTGGCGTAGTCGATCGAACAGTACCTCGTCAATACTACACTTCATAAGTTTGTGGGACTAAGTGCTAGTCGATCGGTTAGCCTAGCCGATCGGCTGGCATAGTCGTTCGGTTGGGCTGTTCGATCGAACAGCCTAGCCGTTCGGCCAGCTTCTGACATGGTTAGCCGTTCACCTAACACTTGGTTATTCCCGTTAATTGTTGATGTTTTAGAGATATTTTGACTACGAGTTGAACCACAAAGCTGAAATCCCTACTTAGTCTACTGACTCGAGCAGGAATCACCCAAACTCGGTCAGAGACGGTTTGGAACCCAAGTTTAACGTTTAACCCGAAATCGGTATATCTCTCGGTAGAACCCGAATCCTGAACCATGTGTTTGTTTAGATTGATTTGTAAATCGGTTCAAGTCTCGTTTTCACCTTTTTGAGTGTAAAAGAGTTGAAAGATAGATGAAAACCCATCTTCCAATCCTTTCCCACCGTGAAATGTTAAGATCTTTGGTAGATTTTAAGTTATTGATGTGGAAATCGGTTAGATCTAGCTTATTCATGGTTGAATGAAGTCAAGAACATGAAGTTCTTGATGAACACCAAGAACACCATGATGACATCACTCAAGAACACCTAGATCTTGGTGATTTCATGGTTGAAATTCAAGTTTTGAAAGATAGAAAGATGGAGAATCGATTAATGAACAAAAACGTACAAGGATTAGAGCGAAATACTTACCGGTTTGAGAGAAATCTGAGATTTAGTGAGAAGAAGAGGCTGGTCGGTCAGAGCTTTTCCAAAAGTGGAAAGCTTGACAAGGACAGCCCTATTTATAGTTGGCCGAGGAAGATGGCTCGAGGAGTCTTGTTGTCATTAAATTCCCGTTCAACGGCGGTCCAAGCATCGTGAGCGGTCTGACCTGGTTGTAAGATAATGTGGAGAAGAGGTGCCGAGATGGTGGCGTATATCCACTGGAGAACCACCGCGTCCAGTTGGGTCCAAAGGGTGTCAGTCGCAGCTTTGGTGGGCAGCCGCTGTATCGGATGTGTCCGCAGCCGGCTTGGTGTCAGGTTGTTTGGGAGACAAGTGGTCGAGCACTTCATAGATTTGACAGTGCACTTTGAATAGAGTTTTCCAGGTGGTGTAGTGGGTGGATTCTTTCTCCAGGATGATGGGAACGTGGGTTTTAATGTTGGAGACGGTGAGAGCGGGGTGAAGTTTGGACTCCATAGATGGGAAATAGAAGGAGAAAATGGGTGGCAGGGAGATGAAGAGGACAGAAAAAAATTCGCCGGCAGCGGCGGAAGTAGGGTTTAGAGAGATCGAGGGAGGCTTGATACCATGAAGGAATCAATATTCAACCGTGCCTTTCTCATTCATTAACATTCGTATAAATAGATACAAACACAATCTCCTATTTTAGGGGAGATATTTACAAAATGAATTACAATATATAAATAATCTATTAAATAAAGTGTTCTTTCGGTCTTGAATAGGGAAAATTCTTGGGAGTACGGGTAACAGAGTCCGAAATCGACATATGCAGAAATATATAGGAAATAAGCATATGCACGTGAACTTTTTCTAATTTGTTTAAAATAAAACAACATATGTATGTGAACTTTTGCTACTTTGTTTAAAATAAATAGGCATATGCATGTGAACTGTTTTGTGAGAACCATCAAGCTTTCGGATTAAGCAATCATGCCCTATTCTTTTCCTTAATATCTTATGAAGATGTGTTTGAATAGGTTGAGCTAAATATGTTTTATAATTACTTTATTAGTAATAGAATATGGATATGTTTGGAATGTAAATATGTTATGTGATTATGTAAATCTCTTCATGAAAATAGGAGATATGTATCATTGTATATATATGATTGATTAATGAATGAAGGAGGCAAGGTTTACAATTCTAATATGGTATCAAACCATTAAACCCTAAAATCGATCCTTATCTCATCGCCCCCCCCTCTCTGCGCAACTTCTGACCATCTCCTCCTTCACCTCTGTCATCATGTCATCTCCTATTCATCCTCTTGTTACTGTCACAAACATCAAAGCACTAATCCCTATTACTCTCGACATCGAGAACGGCCATTATACAGCTTGGTCAGAGTTATTCAAAATTCATTGCATCTCGTATGATGTATATGACCATCTTCAGCCGAAGAAAACCACTGAGACATCCTCCTCATCCGATAAAGACAAAGCCAAAGATACGACCACTTCTTCTCCATCGTGGGAACGTCTTGATTCCATTGTCTTACAATGGATTTACGGGACGATTTCCACCGATCTTCTGAACACTATTCTGAAGCCCAACACCAAGCATACGCTGCTTGGACGGCGTTGGCAAATATTTTTCAAGATAATAAGGCCACGCGAACCATCGATCTGAATAACAAGTTTGCCAACACACGTCTTGAACAATTTCCCTCCATGACGGCGTACTGCCAGGCGCTCAAGGTAATCTATGATCAACTTACTAACGTTGGTTCTCCCATCACTGAAGAACAATTGGTCTTACAACTCCTCATGGGCCTTACGGAATCATATGAGAGCACCGCTACTATCATTCAACAAACCAGTCCCTTACCGGACTTCTATGAGACCCGATCAAGACTATGTATGGCTGAGACACGCAAAGCAAATCAGGTTCGCAATGCAGCTCAAGCCACTGGTACTGCTCTCGTGGCATCTTCCAACACTCGTCCGCCGCCAAATTCTGACAATCCAGGCTCTCGGTCAGGTTCCAGTCGCTATGAAGCTCGCTCAGATTCAAAATCGGGATCAAAACACCCGTGGAAGAGGTCGCGGTCGCGGCCGTGGACACGGACGCGGTGGTTCAGCAGGTAGGGGACGCGGTAATTCTGCTCCACAGTTCACGGGTCAGCATGGGTACCCGCCATGGCCTTTTGGGTTCAACTCTTGGGCCGGCCCAACTACCTCCTACCCTTGGGCTCCATGGACTATTGCTCCCCCATGTCTGTATCCCTCAGTTCCTCAGCGAACGCCAGCCACCAATGTCGGTATCCTAGGCCCGCGTCCAGCTCAATCGTATGCGGCAAGCTATGCTCCGACTGAATATGATCAGCCCATCTACACTATGGACACAGGTGCGACTTCGAATATGACTCCTCTTCCTGACAATTTCTCTTCTTTTTTAATGATGGCATTTTTAAAAATATTCTTGTGGGTAATGGCAAAACTATTCCGGTTATTGGACATGGCAATCAAACTCTAAAACCACCTTTCCCACCTTTTAAATTAAATCAAGTTCTCTATGCCCCTTCCCTAATTAAAAACTTGATTTCTGTTCGCCGTTTTACAACTGACAATCATGTTTCTATTGAATTTGATCCTTTTGGTTTTGTTGTGAAGGACCTCAAGACCCGAACCCCTATCCTACGATGCAATAGTCCGGGGGATCTCTACACATTTGATCCTACACATATTACCAAGTTCACCACACCATCCACTTTTGCAGCCATCTCACAAGACATCTGGCACCAACGTCCCGGTCACCCAGGATCAAATTTACTTCAGTCTTTAAAACAATCTCAATTTATTCATTGTAGTACTGTGAAACCTAAATTTTGTCAGTCATGTGTTTTTGGGAAACAAGTTAGACTACCTTTTATTGATTCATATAATTCTACTTTTACGCCATTTGATATTGTTCACAGTGATCTTTGGACCTCCCCTATTCTCAGTAGTGGTGGTCATCGATACTACATTTTGTTTCTTGATGATTACAGTAATTTCCTATGGACCTACCCTCTTGCTAATAAATCTCAAGTTTTCTCTACATTCTCTACCTTTACTAAACTTATTACAACTCAATTTAATCTCAAAATTAAACAATTTCAATGTGATAATGGACGAGAGTACGCCAACTCCTCGTTTCAACAATTTTGTAATCAAAATGGCATGCAATTTCGGTTCTCATATCCTCATACTTCTTCTCAAAACGGCAAAGCAGAACGGAAAATACACACTATTAACAATCTTATTCGCACAATACTCGCTCAAGCGTCTCTTCCTAATACCTATTGGCATCATGCCTTGGAGGTTGCTACATATCTTCTCAACATCTTACCCAGCAAACTTCTAAATTATAACTCCCCCACTCAACGCTTATATCTCACTCGTCCTTCCTATGATTATCTCCGAATTTTTGGGTGCTTATGCTTTCCTCTCCTACCATCTACAACCATTCATAAATTGGATTATCGATCGATGCCTTGTGTTTTTATCGGGTATCCTCCTAACCACCGTGGCTATAAGTGTCTTGACTTAGCCACTCATAAGATTATTATTAGCCGTCATGTTATTTTTGACGAAACAACTTTTCCGTATGTCAATCGTTCCTCATCGGACCTTCGGTCCTATGACTTTCTTAACACTTCTACTCACCCTGTCCTATGGACCAACCCTTCCTCAAATGCTACCCTCACTCCTCCTGTTAGTCAACAGCCGACCACACCCCCTAGCCCACATCATATTCCTTCTCACCAGCCTACACCTCATGGCCCATCTACCTCTACTAACACTCAGAGCCCATTTTTTGGCTCCTCCCCTTCGCTACTTTTTAACAGCCCACCTATTCCCGCTCCACCTCTGCCCTCGTCACCCAAGCCCATGTCTCCCTAGCCCATGTCTCCTACCCAGCCCATATCTCCTGTTCATCCGGCTCAAACTCCTCTTGTTCCTCCTCCTATCACCCAACCCGATATCTCTTCGGCCCAAATACATCCTACATCTTCCACGACTCAAACTGATAACACTTCACAACCTTCTCATACATCGATTACTCCACCCCCCTCTACCCACTCGTACTATGCGTACTCGCGCCATGGATGGTATCTCCAAACCACGGCACTTTCTAAACTTATTCACCACTTCTGTTGTTTCGTTACCGAAAACTCCCAAAGATGCCTTGTCCGTTCCGGAATGGTTTAACGCCATGACCCTCAAGTTTATTGCCCTTATTAAAAATAAGACATGGGAACTTGTCCCTCGACAACCTCACATGAATGTGCGACGCAGTTTGTGGTTGTTTCGTCATAAATACAAGTCGGATGGTACGTTAGAACGGTACAAAGCACGTTTGGTTTGTGATGGGAGTAATTGTCACACCCCGATATTTCCACGTATTACCGGTGGGCCCGGTGGGGAGTATCATGACGTAGTTGATATCATCATAGTCAAAAAACACAATTTTAAATGCACATCGGAAGCAAAAGATGAATCACATTACAAACCGAATAAATAGTATTATCAAAGTATCACAACGGACTGTAATGTATCCACAGGCGGATCGAAAGATAAAAAGATTATTGTTCAACAGACTTTAACATCTAGAGCTTGCAAAAGTTGATTAATGATGCCAGGAATAGCCAGCCTATTTCGTCTAGTACCTACACTTAGCCTTTTTGGAAAATACGTCAGTTTACACTGGTAAATACAATTAACTGACTCATTTTGAAAAGAGTTTAAGAAAATTAGTTTGAATGCACAAGGCACAAAATCTTTTATAACTTGGGACAATTATTTAAAAATAATCTTGTATACAGTTTTACTTATTTGTCGTCCGTTAGTACCGGTTAGAAGAGTCGGTTAAGATTAATTGACACGCCACAGGTATAATGCCCACAAGGTTGATTCCTTTAAGTGGATTACCAATTTTTACATATGCAACTGTCAGGTGTATGCCTACACCCCGTGCTTAGGTCGTGGCCATTTCTTTGAATGATGCCAAGGATATCCGGGACATGGTCATTTAACCCCCAAAGGCCATACACCAAATAATACAGATTAAAACGGGTTATGTAAATACATGTAACACCCCAAAAATATTTATTATGCATAAGTTAAAGTGTAACAATAAAAGGGTGGTGCTTAAATTAAAGTTATGATGGAAATAGAGGGACTAAAGCTGTAATTACCTAAAAATAAGATTAATAAAATGATTAATAACAAAAACCCACACACAGTACGTGTGTGGGGTTCTGCTCGATCGAACAAGGGCCAAGGGGGAGAAACCCTAGCTTCATCCAATTCACAAGAAAAACTATAGAGATTCAAAGAAATTGAAAGCATAATCAGGAAATTGCAAGCTCTTAACTTGTTCATTGAAAGGGTAAGTTCAATTTCGTGATTTAACAAATTGTAGGAAGTGGGTTTTGATCTAATCTTGAATGCATGATATGAAATTTATGAAATTTAGTTAAGATTATGATATAAGATTAGAATAATACATGATTACTAGCAAATTTTGTTGACTAAGTAGTCAAGACCCAATATATGAGAAGTTACTAGGGATAGAATGATCAAGTATTTATATGTGTGTGGTTTGTTGATGAATAACCTTGCCTATGATGTATAAACATTATATAAATTGATATGCAATAAAGTTTGATTGATTATTGTAGAATGATTGAAGAAAACTAGCTTAAAAACATGTTTTAGCAAGATAGGTAAAAGTCCCAAAAATGCGAAACCCGCCATGTGTTTGATGAAATGCTTGAAAGAACAATTATGTGTAACTTGGAAGTTAATGGAACAAAGTTTGGGATACTAAATGAATGAATGATTATGTTGATATAGGCGTGAAGGAGGAGGGCTCGAGTGCTAAGAAATCGGAAGGATCACAAGATCGAGGTATGTTCCGTTGCATACAAAAAATCTTAATTAAATCTCGTTTTTATTTCAATAAATAGCCATGATGTAATGATAATAGTGACTAGTAAATAAGTAACAAATCTTTCGCGGATTTGGTTATGTTAATAAAGGATATATTAAGCTAAGCAAGCCAACCGGCTCGAATCGAACCGGTTCGAGTAATGAAATGGTATCACTCGTCTAGAACGGGTGGCCATAAATGTAAAGCGAATGTATGAGGTTCAATCCGTTAACTGGAACGAACTAGGATTATGTTGGAAGCGAATTGTAACAACTGCCACTAAAATCAGTAATTAGGACGATAATTAGTCAATAAGGAAACCCTAATTGAGACACCCAAGTAATTCTGCATTAGCCCTAAAATTTTCAGAACAATCGGAATCAGGATCAGGGCCCCTAAAACTCAAGGGGGGCAAACCCTAGTTAAATAGTTATCTAAATAAAACGATGTTTAGTTCTGATTGGCTAATTTTATTGATTCACCCAAGCTATACCCGGGCTAGGCAGCCTATGAATTAGACTGCTTAGCTTACGGACCGTAAGGGGTCAGGCATACGGTCCGTAAGGGAGTCCCAAAAATTAGTATAAATAGCCGACCTTGGGACTTGAACAGAGAACTTGAAACGACGTAAATTGTCCCTGTGTACGTCGAGTTATACTCAAAACAGTTCGCAACACACACACACGATCACGAGGTACTGCCGCAATCAGGGTAATAACTCGATCGCTATTACGATTCAACGTCCGATCAATTATAACTATCCAACGATTGTCCGAGTGCTGCTCAAATTGAGCTTGTACTTTGTTATTCATTGTGATTTCAACTTGAATGTTTGAGTGCTGTTCGAATTCGGACTATGCTCTGTCATTCGTTGTGAATCTATTGAATTGTTAAGTATCGCACTTGATAAAAGTTGTGAGGGTTTAATCTCGTGAATTGACGTAACTGCTGAATTAGTTACTAATCCCGTTTGTGTGTGCATTGTTATTTAAATTAGGTTAGAAGGCTAATCAGTAAATGTCACGGCCCCCGACCCGGTTTTACCCGCTTCAGGAGCCGCTAGACAGAAATCCTGCGGTACTTTATTTATTGTGAGTTCAGCAGCGGAAAATTTATTCACAGGATCGGCTAAGTTAAAACTTTTCCCGATTTATTTTTATTTCACAATTCGGGATAAAACCCTGATAATTTACAATAACAAAATTTTATTAATAAAACATAATTCTTTATTTTATATTGAGCCACTATCTTAAGCTTGAAATGCTTCCCCTGCATTTTTCCTGAATTACAACAGATCACCTGAAACATGTTTGAAAAAGATTTTGTTAGCGGGGAAATACTGAGTGAATTATTCTAGTTACTGAAAATGACACATTTATTATAATTTACAGTGGTAAGATCTTTTACAATGTTTCTGATATCAACCAATCTACCCACAGTACTTTACCACTCGACCCATTGGCCCATACGTCCAATGGTGTCTGTGATTATGGTCATATCACCCAATGGCTGCCCCAATGGTGACGATTATCAAGTAATGTGCACAATACCCTACATACCGGCTGTAATTTGGTGATTACATAAACTTAATCACTGTAAGTTATAATTCTGAAAATAATTTGGAGTATTGTAAAACATTTAACAACTCACAAACTGTGAGAAAAGAGTTTATAAAAGAAGAATAACTCACATTGCAGATTTATTACGGATAGAATAGGATTTTAGCCCTGTTAACCTAATTTTAACAATAATGCACACAAAACAGGGTTAGTGATCAATACAGCAGTTACGATAACTTACGAGATCAAATTCTCACAATAAATGACAAAGTGCAATACTTCAACTCGTTTATCAAAATGACAAACGACAAAGTATAATACTTCAACTCATTTATCGAATTATCGACAAACGACAAAGTATAATGCTTCAACTCATTTATCGAATTATCGACAAACGAAAAAGCATAACCCAAAATGGGCGGCACTTAGACATTCTTTGGACATATTGATCTCGGAGAATGAATCGTAATAGCGATTGAGTTATTACCCTGATTGCGGCAGCGATTCGAGATCTGTGTGTGTTTGTGTAGTATATAGCTGATAACTCAGCGTGTATTTTGACGTTTTACGTCGTTCCAACTTTCAAATTCAAGTCCCAGACACCCCTATTTATATACGAAATTTGACCCCCGTCGCGTAGCGCGAGGGGTACCCCCATGGGCGTCGCGCTACGCGAGGGGTCACCCTACTTCATAGGGTAGCCCTTCGTGCATGTAGGCTGGATGAGTCGACAGTTTCTTAAAATTCGATTTTGACAAATAGTTATTAAGATAATCGTTGGCTAGGGTTTATCCCCCCCTGAGTTTTAGGGGCCCTGATCCTGATTCTGATTGTTCTGGAAATTTTAGGGTTAGTGCAGAATTACTTGGGTTTCTTAATTAGGGTTTCCTTAATAGCTAATTACCATCCTAATTATGGATTTTAGTGATAGTTGTTACATTCTCCCCACCTTAAGAAAAATCTCGTCCTCGAGATTTATTGGAATAAATGAGGATATTTGCGCTTCATTTCTGATTCCAGCTCCCAAGTGTATTCTGGTCCTCTTTTTGAATTCCATTTGACTTTGACCAACACCAGTCGTTTGTGTTTGAGAAACTTGACTTTTCTATCTTCGATCTGTAGCGGTTTCTCTATAAACTTTAATTTTTCGTTCACCTCTACATCTTGAAGAGGTACTACCAGGGATTCGTCTGATAAACATTTCTTGAGATTGGATACATGAAATACATCATGTACTCCAGCTAGTTCTTCTGGTAGTTGTAAGCGATAAGCAACTGGTCCGATTCGTTGAATCACTGGAAATGGTCCAACATATCGGGGACTCAGTTTCCCTTTCTTACCGAATCTTACAACACCTTTCCAAGGAGATACTTTTAGTAGTACTTTGTCTCCTATTTGGAATTCAAGTGGTTTGCGACGATTGTCGGCATAGCTCTTCTGGCGATCTCTGGCTGTTTTCAATCTTTCCTTGATTTGGGTTATCTTGTCTGTGGTTTCTTGCACGATTTCTGGACCTGATAATTGACTTTCTCCTATTTCTGCCCAACATACGGGTGTTCTGCACTTGCGTCCATATAGTGCCTCGAATGGAGCGGCTTCTATACTTGAATGATAACTATTATTATAGGAGAATTCAATTAATGGTAAATGGTTATCCCAATTACCTCCAAAGTCAATTACACATGCTCGGAGCATGTCTTCCAGAGTTCGGATGGTCCTTTCACTTTGTCCGTCAGTCTGTGGATGATATGCAGTACTCAGGTTGAGTCGGGTTCCCATTGATTCTTGGAAACTTGTCCAAAATCGGGAAGTGAAACGACTATCTCTATCCGATACAATGGAGAGCGGGACTCCATGTAAGGATACTATTTTATTCACATACAGCTTGGCTAATCTTTCCATGCTAAAGGTTTCTTTTATTGGTAGAAAATGAGCTGATTTGGTTAATCGATCCACGATTACCCAAATCGTATCATTACCTTTTCTGGTTCTGGGTAACTTAGTAACAAAGTCCATTGTTATAAGTTCCCATTTCCATACAGGCATTTCTAACTGTTGTAGTAAACCTGAGGGTTTCTGGTGTTCGGCTTTAACTTGTGAACAGGTTAAACACTTAGATACGTATTCAGCTATATCCTTTTTCATTCCTATCCACCAGAAATTCTTTCTTAAATCTTGGTACATTTTGTTGTTTCCTGGGTGTACAGTATACCTAGATTTATGAGCTTCTTCTAAAATTTTCGATCTTAAATTTCCTTGTTTAGGTACCCAAATTCTGCTTTTGTGAAATTTCCAAATTCCATCATTTCCTTGTTCCAATTCTTTTAGGTAACCTTTCATTTCTTCGGCCTCGTCCTTGATTGCCGTTTTCTGAATTTCCTTCACTTGTTCCCTTAAATCTACTTGTAGATTTATTCTAAGAGCACGGACTCGCTTTTGCTTTTCATGGAACTTACGACTTAAGGCATCTGCTACTACGTTGGCCTTTCCTTCGTGATATTGAATATCACAGTCATAATCACTCAGGACTTCCATCCATCTTCTTTGTCTCATGTTTAACTCTTTTTGCCCGAATATATACCTTAAACTCTTATGATCCGTATAAACAGTAAACTTACTTCCATACAGATAATGTCTCCAAATCTTAAGGGCAAAAACTATGGCTCCTAGTTCTAAATCATGAGTCGTATAGTTTTCTTCGTGCTTTTTCAATTGTCTGGAGGCATACGCAATTACCTTCTTGCGTTGCATTAACACGCATCCATATCCTAATTTTGAAGCATCACAATATATTTCAAAATCTTCTGTTCCTTCTGGTAAGGCTAAGATTGGCGCATTGGTTAATTTCTGCTTTAAGATTCTAAATGCTTCTTCTTGTTTTGGTCCCCATTCAAACTTAGTGGCTTTACAGGTCAGCTTAGTTAATGGTACGGCTATCTTGGAAAAATCCTTAATAAATCGTCTATAATAACCGGCTAAACCTATAAAACTTCTAATTTCCATTGCAGTTTGTGGAACCTTCCAGTTGGTAATTGCTTCGATCTTAGCAGGATCTACGTGAATACCTTCATGATTCACCATATGGCCTAAGAATTGCACTTCTTGTAACCAAAATTCACACTTTGAGAATTTAGCGTACAATTTTTCTTTTCTTAACAAAGTTAAGAGTGCATGCAAGTGCTGACAATGTTCGACTTGACTTTTGGAATAAATGAGTATATCGTCAATAAATACGATCACAAATTTATCCAAATATGGTTTACAAATTCGGTTCATCATGTCCATGAATGCAGCTGGGGCATTGGTTAATCCGAAGGGCATGACTGTAAACTCATAATGACCATACCTAGTTCTGAAAGCAGTTTTAGGTATGTCTTCCTCTTGTACCTTCAATTGATGATATCCGGATCTTAAGTCTATCTTAGAGAAATACCTAGCTCCTTGTAATTGATCGAAAAGATCGTCAATCCTAGGTAATGGGTACCGATTCTTAATTGTGACCTTATTCAACTCTCTATAATCAATACACATTCTCATTGATCCATCTTTCTTTTTCACAAACAACACTGGTGCACCCCAAGGGGATGAACTAGGTTGTATAAATCCTTTGCTTAGTAATTCATCTAATTGCTTCTTTAATTCTAGCATTTCGGTAGGAGCTAATCGATAAGGTGCCTTGGCTATCGGTGTAGTTCCTGGAATTAGATGAATTCTAAATTCTACCTCTCTATCTGGTGGCAATCCAGGTAAATCTTCTGGAAATACATCTGGGTATTCTGAGACTACAGGAATTTCCTTGAGTTCTTTGCCTTTAGTACAAATGATTACGGAAATCATATATACTATTCCTTGGTTTCGTTCATAATTAGCAACTTTCATTACTGATATGAACTTTAATGGCTTCCGAGGTTTATCTCCTGAAATCTTAATTACCTCTCCAGTAGGTGCTTGAATTTCTATAGAATTTCTATCACATATGATTTGAGCATGGTTGGCTATTAACCAATCCATTCCTAACACAACATCAAACTCAGCTAATTTCATAGGTAATAGGTTTGCAACAAACTTATGACCTGAAAGTTCTATTTCTACTTTTTGCAAAACCTGATTGATTTTAACTGAATTCCCATCTGCAGTTTCGACTGTAAAAATCTGCCTAACGGTAGTTAATGGTAACTTAAGAGCTTGACAGAAGGAAGTATTTATAAAACTTTGGTTTGCACCAGAGTCAAATAATACTTTTGCATAGACGTTGTGAACTAAAAACGTACCGGCTATTACATCCGGAATGAGCTCGGCTTCTTGAGTAGTTAGCTGGAAAGCTCTGGCATTCTTCTTAACAGTTCCTTCAACGGTTTTGCCTTTGTTATCCGTGATTTTGTTCAGTTTAGGACATTCAGTTTTGTAATGTCCTATTTCCCCACAGTGAAAACAGGTTACAGTTTTCTTCTTACAGTTTTCTTCACTATGGCCCACAGATTTGCAGAAGTTACAAATTGCATTGCATTTTCCAAAATGCTTCCTTCTGCAATTTCTGCAAAATGGCGGGATTGAAGATTGTCTCGCTCCTTTCTTCTTGAAATTGCTACTATTACCCACTCTAAATCCTTGGGTAATCTTCTGAGCCAATTCTTTCTTCCTATCTTCATCTCTTGTGCGTATCAGTTCGTCGGTTAGGGTATTAGCTAATTCTACTGCATCGTCAATAGTGCGAGGTCTCGCAACTTTAACGATATTGCGAATTTCGCTAATTAATCCCCAAATATATCGAGAAATGAGTACCGGTTCTGGCGAAGCCAAGTTAGGTACCACTCTCGCATATTCGAAGAATGTTGAAGTATAACCACGACAATCTACCCCGGTCATTCGATGATTTAGGAACTTATTTGCTATTTGTTCCTTCTCATACTCAGGACAAAATTTTCTTTCAACAAGATTCTTAAATTCTTCCCAGGTCATAGCATAAGCCACTCGTCTTCCTTTTGCTTGCAGCACTGTGTTCCACCATTCTAGTGCTCCTTCCTTAAACAGATTTGAGGCATACATGACTTGATCTTCTTCAGCACATTTACTTATTGCAATTACTGCTTTGGTTTTCTCTAACCATCGCAGTGTTGCAGTTGCTCCTTCGTTGCCTGCAAATTCAGCGGGTTTACAAGCAAGAAATTCTTTGAAAGTGCAACCAGGCGTTGCAGCTTTTCGCTTCTTAGGGCGCGGCGTGTGCTGAGATTCATTGTCATGATTTATATGATCATTGCCCCCGTTTATACTGTTACTGAAATTATCTTCGATGGTATGTTTACTAGGAACAATATGTTGTGGATCGTTTGGATTTTTCATAGCAGCAACGAACATTGGAATTGCATTGGCTATTCCTTGGGCAACCATATTTTCAATATCTTGTTTGGTCATATATTGATCTTCTGGGTGTTGCTCTGATTGATTAACTTCATTTACTGGTTCGTTATTATTAGTTGCCATCTGATGAAAATTTATTATAAGTAATTAGCAATTTATATTAATAATTCAAACAATTAAAGCACATAAAGCCAAAATTATCGATTTCTCGATTCTATTTCATATCAGTATAGTATGCATCAATACACACCGATATTTTACAAGGTTTTATTTGTTATGTTACAACTGGTTTCGCTATTTACTTTTACTATTATACAAAGATAATTTCACCATCCTCCTACTTATTATCCTAAAAACGAAGTTCCCTCTCGTCATATTTCCAGGCAATCTGTCCCCCTATCTCCCTAATTCTATTCCCTGCAT
Source organism: Helianthus annuus (assembly GCF_002127325.2). Lineage (NCBI taxonomy): Eukaryota > Viridiplantae > Streptophyta > Magnoliopsida > Asterales > Asteraceae > Helianthus > Helianthus annuus. Next base: position 189,254,017 of record NC_035441.2, on the reverse strand, counting down.
CCATCAACTCCTCACCGAAATAGCGAAGTTCAGCCAGGTTTTCATTGCTCATTGGTGGATTAGGTAGGGGTTCTGGGTCGAACTGTGGAAGAAATGAGTAAGCGTTATTGACAATATTTTGAAATTGCCAATCGTTGGTCCACCATTCTTCCATTTCTACAGGTTGGTTATGGATTATTGGTTCAGTGATGGTTGGTGCAAAATTCATAGGGATTGGGTTTTCAATAGGATAGGTAAAAATACCCGGACTAGCAGGTTGCATGGTCTCACATTTTTCCAGTAAAATATCTATCTGATCCTGAAAGGTAATTTTCTTATTTTGATTAGAGCTCTCTCCGAATTCTATCTGAGTTGGTCTAGAACCTTGCCCTATTTCTATTTCTATTTCTTGAGAATACTGATCAAACTGTTCCTCCATTTGCCTAGATTCGTCATTGGCTTCAGTTTCCTGTTCTTGCAGATTAGGGTTTTCCTGGATTATAATCGCCTTTCCTTTTTCTAGAGGTTTACTAGCTCTAGGAGGTTTTGTAACTGACTTTTTCTTACGTATACGGCTTCCCCACACATAATTTTTCTTTGGCCTTCTTTTTGGTTTGGTTACTGGTAGAGTAGGAGATTTTATAGGTTGGTCCACATCAGCAATATATCCCGTAAATTCATGAGAAACTTCTATATTCACTGGGTACAGATTGAGGTTCTGAAAAGCTTCAGATATCTCGTTCATGCTGTGTAGCATATATGCAAAATGCACAAAATATCAAGTTAACACTTTGGAACAAAGTTTAACAAATAAACATGGAAGTTTTATTGCACACTATTTGTACAAAATACAGGGGAACATACTCAGATTTATTTTACTAAATTTTATTTATTTACTTATTAGGAAGTGCTGCTTGCTAAATTTAGGGCATCTAGAGATTTGCATGTTCTGCCACAGTGGCTAGCATATACAAATTTGCCCATTTTTCATCGAGTTTATCTTCCCAAGGTGATTTCTTAAGTAACTCCTGGGTTTCCTTTTTAATTTTCTTTTCTCTGATTTGCTCCCTACTTTTCTTAATAATCATATTCCTTTTTTCTAGGAGAAAGCGGATTTTCATAATTCGCTTTTTGCACAAATATTCCTTCTTCAGGAATTGTAGGGAGCTTTGAAAATTTAGTTTTGGATGAACTTCCTTCTTCATAAATTGATCTATCTAATTTAAGATAGATATCTTGCAACTTTTATTTACCCATACTGTAACTAACAAATAATCAGTTAAAAGCACATAAACACGTAATCATAATAATAGTAATCAGGAAAAATTAAGTATCGTTTAAATACTTAATTAGCTTAACTTAGTGGCTCTGATACCACCTTATTTCTGTCACGGCCCCCGACCCGGTTTTACCCGCTTCAGGAGCCGCTAGACAGAAATCCTGCGGTACTTTATTTATTGTGAGTTCAGCAGCGGAAAATTTATTCACAGGATCGGCTAAGTTAAAACTTTTCCCGATTTATTTTTATTTCACAATTCGGGATAAAACCCTGATAATTTACAATAACAAAATTTTATTAATAAAACATAATTCTTTATTTTATATTGAGCCACTATCTTAAGCTTGAAATGCTTCCCCTGCATTTTTCCTGAATTACAACAGATCACCTGAAACATGTTTGAAAAAGATTTTGTCAGCGGGGAAATACTGAGTGAATTATTCTAGTTACTGAAAATGACACATTTATTATAATTTACAGTGGTAAGATCTTTTACAATGTTTCTGATATCAACCAATCTACCCACAGTACTTTACCACTCGACCCATTGGCCCATACGTCCAATGGTGTCTGTGATTATGGTCATATCACCCAATGGCTGCCCCAATGGTGACGATTATCAAGTAATGTGCACAATACCCTACATACCGGCTGTAATTTGGTGATTACATAAACTTAATCACTGTAAGTTATAATTCTGAAAATAATTTGGAGTATTGTAAAACATTTAACAACTCACAAACTGTGAGAAAAGAGTTTATAAAAGAAGAATAACTCACATTGCAGATTTATTACGGATAGAATAGGATTTTAGCCCTGTTAACCTAATTTTAACAATAATGCACACAAAACAGGGTTAGTGATCAATACAGCAGTTACGATAACTTACGAGATCAAATTCTCACAATAAATGACAAAGTGCAATACTTCAACTCGTTTATCAAAATGACAAACGACAAAGTATAATACTTCAACTCATTTATCGAATTATCGACAAACGACAAAGTATAATGCTTCAACTCATTTATCGAATTATCGACAAACGACAAAGCATAACCCAAAATGGGCGGCACTTAGACATTCTTTGGATATATTGATCTCGGAGAATGAATCGTAATAGCGATTGAGTTATTACCCTGATTGCGGCAGCGATTCGAGATCTGTGTGTGTTTGTGTAGTATATAGCTGATAACTCAGCGTGTATTTTGACGTTTTACGTCGTTCCAACTTTCAAATTCAAGTCCCAGACACCCCTATTTATATACGAAATTTGACCCCCGTCGCGTAGCGCGAGGGGTCACCCTACTTCATAGGGTAGCCCTTCGTGCATGTAGGCTGGATGAGTCGACAGTTTCTTAAAATTTGATTTTGACAAATAGTTATTAAGATAATCGTTGGCTAGGGTTTATCCCCCCCCCCCCCCCCGAGTTTTAGGGGCCCTGATCCTGATTCTGATTGTTCTGGAAATTTTAGGGTTAGTGCAGAATTACTTGGGTTTCTTAATTAGGGTTTCCTTAATAGCTAATTACCATCCTAATTATGGATTTTAGTGATAGTTGTTACAGTAAAGCTTATACTCTGCTCGTAAATCTGCAATGTGAGTCATTCTCTTTTTATCAATTGTTTTACAAAACTCCAAATTATTTTCAAAGTTATAATTACAGGGATTAAGTCTTTGTAATCACCAAGTTACAGCCGGTATGTGGGGTTTTGTATACATTACTTGATAATCTTCAACATTGGGGCAGCCAATCGGTGATATGACCATAATCACAGACACCACTGGACAGGTGGGCCAGTGGGTCGAGTGATAAAGTACCGTGGGTAGTTGGTTTGATAATCAGAAACATTGTAATCGCTCTTAATACTGTGAATTATAACTAATGTGTCGTTTTAGTAAAATGAGTGATTCACTCAGTATTTCCCCGCTGACAAAACCTTTTTCAAACATGTTTCAGGTGATATGTTGTGAGCAAAGAAAGAGAAGTGCCGTGAAGCACTCCCAGCTTAGAAAAGTGGCTCAATGTAAATAAATAAATGAACATGTTTTGAAAATAAAGATTTCCCGGGAGAAATCACATTATTGTAAACTATGGGATTTTATCCCTAACGAGCAGTTTAAATTATTGAAAGATCCTGTGTTTTAAAAAGACTTCCGCTGTCGCCTAAATTAAATACCGCAAGTTTCCTGTCCCGCGGCTCCTGAAACGGGTCAAACCAAGTCGGGGGCCGTGACACGAATAACCCAACTATACGGGTTAAATGTGTATACTTAAATCTCATTGAGAGTGTATATGCCAAACCCAAGCAATTGGGTAGTTGAAAGTGTAAGAAAGATGTAAGCTCATATTACGGATGAAACTAAAATGATGAGATTATAATTTAGCAAGTATGATGACTAACTTTTAAAGCTTTGTTGTTGAATGTAGGTAAATCCTCACTTTAGGCAATTTGGAGAATCGGAGCGAGCACGTGTCCATGTCATGTTATACCAAATGCTTCCCCTAGCTTATGTTCATCTTTTTGGTCCATGACTTGTTATTTTGTCCAACTTTATTAGTAGTCGTACATTTGTAAAACTTGTTGTCTTTGCTTTGGGTAGTTTAATGTCAAACGGATCGTAGAATATTGTTTAGTTAATTATGTTAAAAACAGGGGGCATGTTCGTTTCACGAATGGGTCATGCCCAATTTTTGTAAAAAAATTTACTATGTAGCAAAGTTGGTATTTTTGATGTCTTTAAATTACTCTTGTAAGTAATTTATTATTTATGGAGAAGCGGACCTTACAAGTTGGTATCAGAGCCAAGGTTTGAGGGATTCGGGCAAGAGCCTTAGTGCTCGAACTCAAACCGATGGCTCGTGCAAATGTGCTCGCTCCGAGATCGCCAATGAGGTAAGATTTTAGATAATTGTCTAATATAAGCGTGCCTAATGCTTTACGGTCTAAGATTTAAGGTTGAGTATGTTAAGAAGTGTTAATGCGTATAAAAATAAGAAGTCCCTGGACCCGGGTAGCTGAAAATGGACCCGGAAAACAGTCGGAACAGCCTAAAACAAGACTGCAGCGTTTCAGCAAAGGAGAGGCCGTCGCCGACGGGCCTCTGGCCGTCGCCGACGCCCCCTGGTTGCCGACGCTCTAACTGTCTGCCTACGGGCAAAGTGGCCGACGCCACATTTAGGAAGCCCGTCACCGACGGGGTATGATGCCGTCGCCGACGGGTAGTGGAAAATGGTTCCGCTGGAAATTTTTATTTTATGTTGTCTTTAATATTTTGAGTTTCCAAATGGTCTCAAGACCTATTATAAGCTCACTTAGGGTCTATACAAGGCCTAAAGTGATTATGTAAACCCCGACTAGTGGTTATGATAGAAAGAAGTGTATAAAGAAATCGAAAGTAAAGTGTCGAATGACATGAACGAAAGATGAAAGCTTAAAAACACGAGTAAAGTCTAAAATATAGGAATGCGAATGAAGTAAACACGGATTAATGAATTATGATGTAATGAAAACTTGTGATTTGTATTAAAAATGAATATGACAATGTGTAGATGGCCGATACAAGAAACGTTAATGATGATGATGATGAAACAACTAAACAAGAAGCATTTAATAGCAAAATCGAATAGGTGGCGGAAGGAGTTATGCAAGCTAATCTTCCCCGATTAGCTCAAGAAGTAGAAAGCCGAGTTTTGGGAGTCGTGGATGCTATGATGACTAGTAAGATCGAGGAATTGAAAGAACTAATTGAGGAGTCCAAAAGTAAAGGCAAAGAACGAAGGTGCACATATAAAGATTTCATGGCATGCCATCCAACAACGTATGACGGTAAAATCGATCCAATCGAATGTCAAAGATGGATTTCAAATATAGAGGCGGTATTTATACAAAGTCGGTGCGATAAGGAAGATCAAGTGATGTTCGCTACCGGTCAACTAACCCATCAAGCGAAAGATTGGTGGGATGCGCACAGTAAGGAAATAGGCGAGGATAGACTTCAAATTATGACTTGGCAAGAGTTCAAGGAGCCCTTCATGAGATATCATTGTCCTCAGTCGGCTATTGACAAGATTCAGGAGGATTTCTTACGCCTTCGGCAGAAAAATGAGTCAGTAAACGAAATATCAAACGCTTTCATGGATAAGATGAAGTTCTGTGGGGATTTTGTAACGACCGAAAGAATGAAGATCAATCGTTTCTATGGCGCGTTAAAGGCAGAAATTAGAGAGTTCATCACTCCCTCAAAATGTGAAACCTTGATGAGCTTATTCATTTAGCACGGGATAGAGAGATTGAAATTAAAATGCAAGAAGAGCGAGGTGAAAAGAGACCAAGTGAAAGGGGTGCAAGTTCTAGTCCATCTAAAAAGGGGAAGTTTCATGATCAAGGAAGGAAGGATAAGTCGAAAGGTGGAATTACTCCTTGCAAGACTTGTGGAAAACTCCATACTGGAGAGTGTTTGTTAGGCAAAAAGGGGTGCTACAAATGCGGTAAGGAGGGGCATTCATCTTATCAATGCTCGAGCAACCCGAAGACTTGTTTCAATTGTTTTGAAAGGGGGAATATCAAATCAGAATGCCCAAAACTTCAGCAAGAATCGAAAAAGGAAGATAAGAAGCAAGAGGGTTCTAGGGCTAAGGGAAGGATGTTTCAAATCACGTCCGAAGAAGCCAAGTCCCATCCGAATGTGGTCTCAGGTATCTTTCTATTAAACTCCATACCGGTTTATGTTTTATTTGATACCGGAGCCACTATGTCATTTATCTCAAATGAAATTGTACAACATCCTTCCTTTAAGGTTGAACGAATGTCGATGCCCTTAGAAGTAGAACTAGCCGATAGCAAAAATTATTTGTTGCACGAAATATGTAAGAGTTGTAAATTAACCATCGAAGGTGAGGAGTTTGACATCGATCTTATACCTATGATGTTGGGGGAATTTAAAGTAATAGTGGGTATGGATTGGATGTCTCAAAACCACGCGGAGATAAATTGTGAAACCAAAACGATGCTTATTCAATCTCCAAGTGGAAGGCGATTAAATATACAAGGCGAAAGAGAGGTAGAAGCGAAGTCATGTACCCTCGTTCAAGCCATTAAGTATGTGCTTAATGGGAGTAGGGCATATTTAGCTTATGTGGTAGATACTCAACAAGGTTCCCCAAAGCTTGAAGATGTCGAAATTGTGAACGAATTCCCAGATGTATTTCCGGAAGAATTGCCGGGGCTTCCTCCCGAGCGAGAAGTAGAATTTCCTATCGAATTGAATCCGGGTGCGAAGCCGGTTGCGAAGGCCCTCTATAGGTTGGCTCCCACCGAAATGCGCGAATTAATGACACAGCTACAAGATCTTTTAGATAAGGGCTTCATACGCCCGAGTGTGTCGCCTTAGGGAGCACCTGTCTTATTTGTTAAGAAGAAAGACGGGTCGATGCGTATGTGTATCGACTATAGAGAACTAAATAAGCTGACCATAAAGAATTGCTACCCTTTACCTAGAATTGACGGCCTTTTTGATCAATTACAAGGGGCGAGTTGGTTCTCCAAGATAGACCTACGTTCAGGGTATCATCAAGTTAGAGTACGGGGAGAAGATATTCCAAAGACCGCGTTCCGAACCCGATATGAGCATTATGAATTTCTAGTCATGTCTTTCGGATTAACGAATGCGCCGGCTGCATTTATGGATCTTATGAACCGGGTGTGCCGACCCATGTTAGACAAATCGGTAATCGTGTTCATAGATGATATCCTAGTCTATTCGCGAAGCAAAGCTGAGCATGCAAAGCACTTGCGTGAAGTGCTTGGAGTTCTCCGCAAGGAGAAACTTTACGCGAAATTCTCAAAATGCGCCTTTTGGCTCAGAGAAGTGCAGTTTCTGGGGCATGTAATCAACTTGGAGGGTGTGTTAGTAGATCCGTCAAAGATCGATGCTGTAATGAAGTGGGTTTCCCCGAAGAACCCGACCGAAATAAGAAGTTTTCTGGGCCTCGCGGGATACTATAGACGGTTCATACAGGATTTTTCAAAGATAGCCTTACCCTTAACAAAACTGACAAGAAAGAAAGAGAAGTTTGTGTGGGGTAAAGAACAGGAGGAGGCCTTCCAAATGTTAAAGGAGAAACTATCACGTCCCCCGGTCTTGACATTACCGGATGGAACTGAAGACCTGGTGGTCTATTCAGACGCTTCACACCAGGGATTAGGCTGCGTTCTGATGCAAAGGGGAAGGGTTATCGCTTATGCTTCAAGACAATTGAAGCCGCATGAAGTAACCTACCCAACTCACGATCTAGAATTGGCAGCGGTAGTGTTCGCCTTAAAGATTTGGAGGCATTATTTATATGGCACGAGATGCACAATTTACTCAGATCATAAAAGCCTCAAGTATCTCTTCGAGCAGAAAGACTTAAATATGAGGCAACGGAGATGGCTGGAACTTATCAAAGATTATGATTGTGATATCCTTTATCACCCGGGAAAAGCAAACGTGGTAGCCGATGCGTTAAGCCGAAGAGAGTATCCGTCTCCTCTTCGTGTAAAGTCCATGAAGATGATAGTTACGCCACGATTACTTGAAACGATACGTGAATCTCAAATAAAGTTGCTTGGAGCGGAAGACTTAAAGAAAGAAAGATTAAAAGGTGTAATCGATAAATTAGAAGAAAATTTGACCGGACTCAAGACGCGATTTGGCCGAATTTGGATACCCCGATTCTGTGAAGTCAAGGCCGCTCTACTCGACGAGGCACATAAGTCACGATATTCGGTCCACCCCGGGGCTACAAAGATGTATCGGGACTTGAAGGCCAATTATTGGTGGCCGGGCATGAAACGCGATATAGTCAAATATGTCGCGAAATGCTTAACATGTTCCCAAGTGAAAGCCGAGCATCAAAAGCTGTACGGGGAATTACAACCCTTGGAAATACCGGTATGGAAGTGGGAGGAATTAACGATGGATTTGGTAACCAAGCTTCCTAGAACGAAAAAGGGGCATGATACAATATGGGTAATTGTGGACCGACTTACGAAAAGCGCTCATTTTCTACCCATTAAAGAAGCCTACCCTTCCGAGAAAATGGCGGAAATTTACATGAACGAGATTATATCTCGACACGGCGTGCCCGTGTCAATTATCTCGGATCGGGACCCTAGATTTACTTCTCGTTACTTGTCACACCCCGATTTCCACGTGTCTCACCGGTGGGCCCGGTGGGGGATTACCGTGACGATGTTGGCAACAATATAGTCAAACCACACAATTATATAATGCACAGCGGAAGCATAATTTAAATATATAATTTCAACCTCTGATTGTAATATCAAAACGTATTACAGAAGTTGAATATCCACAGTGGATCGTAATTACAGGTAAAGTATTGTTCCATTAGATACTGCAATCAAGCTTGCGAGGCTTATCCCGACGCTAGGGAGCTAATACCAGCCAATTACGTTTAGGTACCTGCACTTAATCTTTTTGGGGAAAATACGTCAGTTTACACTGGTAAATACATTCAACTGACACATTTGAAAATGTTTATTAAAATTGATTTGAATGCACAAGGCACAAACTCTTTTATAACTTGGGAAAATTCATAATGATCTTGTGAACGTTTTACATGTTCTTTTATGCGTTCAGTAGCCCGGGTCGTGCCGGGTTAAAGATTTATAGACACACCACGTTTGCGTAAAACCGTAGTATGAAAACCAACGGCTACGTCTTTTAGTTTTAATGTCGACACTTTATACCGGGTGTACGCCTACACCGGGATGTCGATGGTCGTGGCCATTTCGTAAAATGATGCCAAGGATATCCGGGACAACGGTCATTAAACCCCCCAAAGGCTTATAAGCAACAAAACTGTTTAAATGAGCCGATCATATTTAATCAATTAACCACCTAAGCGATGGAATTATATAATGCTCAATCAAGCGGTATTAATATACCGTAACCCAAGCCCATATAGGGGAAATAAGTCAAAAGTATTTACCTTTGCAAGTATTAATCCTTAATTTAGATCAAGTCACCGATAGCTTTTACTGGGGCTCCTAATCTGGAACGAAGGTTTTAATTAACCTCTTAGAATCCTAACGGTCCTTATATTAGCCGTAGCTTAAACCGGTTGATTCCGATATATAGAGATATGGTTAATTCGCGCGAAAAGGCGAAAACCGAGAATGGAGTATGATTTGGACCCAACAAGTTCAGTGACTCGTTTTATATGGGTTTATAGTTCATACTCTGGATTTTTGGGGTTCAAATAATATAATTTGACCCATATCGGCTATTGCACGAAAACTAGTTCCATGGGCCGTACCGTGTGCGCAAATAGGCGAAACGGTTAACCATAAGAGTCGTACGCTTATTTCCTAAGTCAATATGCCTTAAAAGTATTTTGGTATCAGTAGGATACCTTCCGTAATGCCCGTAACGAGTTTAAGTTTATATTATGCCCCGTAGGGGCTTTTCGGTCATTTTAAAGACTTTAAAAAGGATTTTCGAGTTCTACAGGGAATCTGAGTTTCCCGAACAGCTTATAAAGCTTAAAATACTTTATTTATTATTTAAAACCAGTAGCAACTGGAATCGGGTCAAAAGACCTTGTAGAACTCCCGTTTTGGCCAAAAAGGGCATATTCGGTATTTACCGAACCGTAGCCATAACCGCAGGTTATGAGCAAGGTAAAAATTATTAAAAATCTTTAAAATTCCCAAAATATTATTTTACCACAGTGGGTAAAAGTTTTGGTGACGAAAACTTGGGTTAGATGGGCGTTATGCTAATTGCGCCGTTAATTACAAAACTTTCTTAAAAGTGCGCCTTTTAGCATAACTCTCATTCTAGACCTTGGTTTGACGTGAAACTTTAGGGACATGCTTATAATTTAATAAGCAAGGTTTTGGTCCGTTCACGTGTCCGAAATACTCGTTTTAATTTTAAAAGGCCGTTACGGTCAACTTTTAGGCGAATGACGGAAATGCGCTAAAGACTCGGATAACTCATGAACCGACCACAGAGGCTTATACCAACATGTGACCTGGTCTTAAGAGAGTCCTAAGGTATATTTATACCTCACTAAAACGGGTCAGAACTGAAGTCAAAGCAAAAGTCAAACTTTTGCGACATTCGGCTCCGAACCGGTTCAATATAGCAAATGATCGATTCAAACGAGCGCAAACATGTTTATATACTTATTATCATGTTTTATGATTATCAAAACAGGTTCCATAACATATACATTACAGATTATGCATAATTCGCTAAAATAGCTTTCTGTTGACTTTTTAACCGCACGTTTGACTCGACATTTGACATAGTTAGAGTGGTGATCAGGGGGAACCATTTTAGAGGTTTAATACCCACATAAATACCAACTCATAACCATTTTTGATTCGTCATAAGACTGAACCATTTGCAAGATATTGCAATGACAACCGTTAGTTACGACGGTTGCGTTTATAAGCTAAAACTATGGAAATGCAAGGCCAAATTGGTTATGAACGACTTACAGAAGTTAACTCTTGGTTAGAGAACAGAAGAGAATACTTGGAAGCACTTATAATGATCAGAAAGGTGAGTTTGAGTTGTTGTGAATGTTATGCACACAAAGGTGCTATTTATAGCCAAAAACAAGCTCCTATGATCATTACAACTACCACAACAGGTCAGGGGTGATGGGTAGATGTCCCCTAAGTGTTATGGGTCAAATGTAGGGTGCCCATGCTCCATTAAGTGGTGTTTGATCGTTCAAAGGTTCCAAAAGCCAAGTAGTTACTACATTTCTGCATCTGGGCGTCGTACGCGACCCGCATGGACATTCCATGCAACTCTTACGCGGGTCGCCTGGGATCAGAAGATCAGACGCGAAATAGAGGAGGCTCGCGGCCCGCCTCGACTTATGTCTAAACCTTACGCGGGTCGCCTAAGGTTAAGATTTCAGGATTTTTAAATCTTTTTGTAATGATTACAGAATCGGGCCATTAATAACGAAATCTTTCGTAATGATTTGCCTGACCTTTCGGATTTGAAGGGGTAACTTTGCGGTTTGGCCCTCGGTTATTTACCGATAGGGGCCTCGTGTTAATTACCCGCATTATTAAGTCCCCGGTTTATTTATTAATTATTTTGGAAAGCCTTAACTTTCACTGTTGACGCTTTTAACCCTTCTTCTACGAATTCGATCGTAACTTTCTCGTTTCATATCGAAACTTCGCGAAATTCATATATATTATTTTAGTGAGGGTATAATACCGTTACAAAGTCTTTGGAACGTTAAAGGGTCACTCAGAGGTATTATTAAACATGTTGACACAGTTAACCCCTGTAGTTTGTAATCTCTCACTTTCTTCCGCGTTTTATTTTTGTACGATCTATAATTTATTCGTTTGAAGGTTTAAGCATTATTTAGGGATACTATACAGTATATTTACCCTTGTTGACATTTATAACCCTCGAATTTATATACTTTCAAGGTTTGTCAAAATTAGTCCTTTATTTATTATAGATGCCACGTGTAAACAAATGACACGTGTTAACACATCATTGGACACAAAAATTCGAGGTGTTACATTACTGGCAAAAGTTTCACGAGAGTGTGGGTACGAAATTACACATAAGTACCGCCTACCACCCTCAAACTGACGGCCAGTCAGAAAGAACCATTCAAACACTTGTTGATATGCTGAGGGCGTGTGCCTTAGATTTTGGGGGAAGTTGGGATGACCATTTACCACTAGTGGAATTTTCCTATAATAATAGTTACCATAGTGGTATCCAAATGGCTCTGTATGAATTACTGTACGGGAGGAAATGTAGAACTCCTGTATGCTGGGGAGAAGTAGGGCAAAGAGAGCTTGCGCCAAGTGATTTAATAGCAGTAATGAATGAAAAGATTAAGTTGGTTAGAGCTAGATTGAAAGCAGCCCAGGATCGACAAAAAGCTTATTCAGACAAATGAAGGTGTCCCATTGAATTTCAAGTCGGAGACTTGGTTCTGCTGAAAGTGTCCCCATGGAAGGGTATAATCCGTTTTCGCAAACGGGGTAAGTTGGGTCCTCGTTATATCGGACCGTTTAAAATCTTGGCTCGGGTTGGAAAAGTTGCATATCGATTAGAATTACCGCCTACTCTGGACGGGATTCACAATACCTTCCATGTATCACAGTTGAGAAAGTGTCTTGCGGATGAAACAACATTAGTACCTCTTGATGATATAGAGTTAGACGAGGCGTTGAACTATGTTGAAAGACCAATAGCTATTAAAGACGTTAAGGTGAAGAATCTCTGCAACAAAGCTGTTAGACAAGTGTTGGTGCAATGGCAGCACCAAAAGGGGTCAGAACATACATGGGAAGCGGAAGACGAGATGAAGAAGCACTACCCGTTCCTTTTTGGTACGTACACGTTTAAAAATATGTTTGTGCCCAGGTTTCGGGGACGAAACCTCTTTTAAGGGGGGTAGACTTGTAACACCCCAAAAATATTTATTATGCATAAGTTAAAGTGTAACAATAAAAGGGTGGTGCTTAAATTAAAGTTATGATGGAAATAGAGGGACTAAAACTGTAATTACCTAAAAATAAGATTAATAAAATGATTAATAACAAAAACCCACACACAGTACGTGTGTGGGGTTCTGCTCGATCGAACAAGGGCCAAGGGGGAGAAACCCTAGCTTCATCCAATTCACAAGAAAAACTATAGAGATTCAAAGAAATTGAAAGCATAATCAGGAAATTGCAAGCTCTTAACTTGTTCATTGAAAGGGTAAGTTCAATTTTGTGATTTAACAAATTGTAGGAAGTGGGTTTTGATCTAATCTTGAATGCATGATATGAAATTTATGAAATTTAGTTAAGATTATGATATAAGATTAGAATAATACCTGATTACTAGCAAATTTTGTTGACTAAGTAGTCAAGACCCAATATATGAGAAGTTACTAGGGATAGAATGATCAAGTATTTATATGTGTGTGGTTTGTTGATGAATAACCTTGCCTATGATGTATAAACATTATATAAATTGATATGCAATAAAGTTTGATTGATTATTGTAGAATGATTGAAGAAAACTAGCTTAAAAACATGTTTTAGCAAGATAGGTAAAAGTCCCAAAAATGTGAAACCCGCCATGTGTTTGATGAAATGCTTGAAAGAACAATTATGTGTAACTTGGAAGTTAATGGAACAAAGTTTGGGATACTAAATGAATGAATGATTATGTTGATATAGGCGTGAAGGAGGAGGGCTCGAGTGCTAAGAAATCGGAAGGATCACAAGATCGAGGTATGTTCCGTTGCATACAAAAAATCTTAATTAAATCTCGTTTTTATTTCAATAAATAGCCATGATGTAATGATAATAGTGACTAGTAAATAAGTAACAAATCTTTCGCGGATTTGGTTATGTTAATAAAGGATATATTAAGCTAAGCAAGCCAACCGGCTCGAATCGAACCGGTTCGAGTAATGAAATGGTACCACTCGTCTAGAACGGGTGGCCATAAATGTAAAGCGAATGTATGAGGTTCAATCCGTAAACCGGAACGAACTAGGATTATGTTGGAAGCGAATAACCCAACTATACGGGTTAAATGTGTATGCTTAACTCTCATTGAGAGTGTATATGCCAAACCCAAGCAATTGGGTAGTTGAAAGTGTTAGAAAGATGTAAGCTCATATTACGGATGAAACTAAAATGATGAGATTATAATTTAGCAAGTATGATGACTAACTTTTAAAGCTTTGTTGTTGAATGTAGGTAAATCCTCACTTTAGGCGATTTGGAGAATCGGAGCGAGCACGTGTCCATATCATGTTATACCAAATGCTTCCGCTAGCTTATGTTCATCTTTTTGGTCCATGACTTGTTATTTTGTCCAACTTTTTTAGTAGTCGTACATTTGTAAACTTGTTGTCTTTGCTTTGGGTAGTTTAATGTCAAACGGATCGTAGAATGTTGTTTAGTTAATTATGTTAAAAACAGGGGGCATGTTCGTTTCACGAACGGGTCATGCCCAATTTTTGTAAAAATTTTTACTATGTAGCAAAGTTGGTATTTTTGATGTCTTTAAATTACTCTTGTAAGTAATTTATTATTTATGGAGAAGCGGACCTTACAATACATTAATCACAATTCGATTTAAATGACTACACACCCGACCAAGCGGTATTATTATAATACCGTATCCCAAGCCCGTATAGGGAAAATAAGTTGTTAGGATCTGAGTTTGGATTGATTGTGATTTGTGTTTGAATTTAGATGAACAATTGAAAGAGTAGTGCAGCGGAATTTAATGGAACCAAACTTTTCACAATCAAACAGAAGAAATGCTATCAATTATACATTTTCTAACACTGAATCAAATGATTAAATTTATTTTTAAACTCTGATTACAATGTGTGTATGATATGCAAACTCCCCCTCAGCCTGAGCTCAGTGTTTGTTCGTGCAGAAAGAAGATGGTGAATGAGCTAAACAGAACAATATAGAGTACTGTTCTATTTGTAGGCACTTGCAAACCACTGAGCATCAAAGCTGACGTCACCATGAAAGTGACATCTAACCTCCTAACAAACTCTAACCTCTGATCTATACAAACACTGCTTATGCTAACTACTGATATTAGATTTCAATGCATAAACTAAACATAAAGTGCTGTTGCATCCTTCCACTGCTGTGAACCCAGCAGTACTTGTCATGATCAGCAGAGCTTGAACCAAAGCAGTAGATTGAGCAGCAGAGCTTTAGTTCTTCTATCAGACTTTGTCTTGGTCAGCAGTTATAGGTCAGCAGATTGCATGATCAGCAGATAGGAGGTCAGCAGATGTTGAAACCACTTTCAAGGGGAGAGACTTGCAACCAGACATCTGCTTATTTTGAATCTACTGCTGTGATCCAGTTTTGGCTTTTATTATCTGTTCCTTTGGTAGGGTTCAATCCAACATAAGTTAAGAGTATTTACCTGAGCAAGTATAAATCACAAACAGCAAGTGCACGTAGCTTTTACCGGGCTCCTAATCTGGAATGAAGGTTTTTAATAACCTATTAGATTCCTAACGGATCTTTAATTAAGCCTAAACTTAGACCGGTTAGTTTTAAAAGAAGCTACGGTTCAAAACGCACGATTAAGCGAAGACCGGATTAGAATGTGGTTTAGACCCGACAAGCTTGCATACTTGTTTAATATGGGAAAACTAAACACATTCTGGATTTTGAGATAAAAATGATAAGGTTTGACCCGTTTCGGCTAGTTTATGCAAACTAGTTACATAAACCGTACCGAACGCGAAAAGTGCGTAACGGGTAACCAAATGAATCATGAACAGGTTTCCTAAGTTAATATGCCTTAAATATGTTGTGATATCAGTAGGATACTTTCCGTTATGCCCAAAATGAATTTAAACTCAACTTATGCCCCGTATGGGTATTTTGGTCATTTTAAAGCTGTAAAAGAGTTTAAATATAAATCTGAGTTTCAGGTCTGATATAATCAGTAAAATACTTACTTTAATAAGTTATATCAGTATGGTATTGCATATATGTGAAATTTATTAATTATAACCAAACTATGCACCGAAGGGGCATTTTGGTAATTTTTCATAAGCTTTAAAAGGTTAAATCTGGAAATCTGAGTTAAAAACTTTTGCTTACTGTTAAATTATGAAAATTTACTTAAAACATTAGTAGGTATCAAACCTTATATGTTAAAAATAGTTTTAACTTATACTATGCGTTAAAAACGCGTAAAAAGGCGATTTTAAGCGATTTCCAGGTTTTATAAGAAAAGCTGATATTTTTATCACTCCAGAAAGCTTAAAATGTTTTATTTATCATATAAAATCAGTAGCAAAAAGTTTGGTATCAAAATGTTATGTAAAACTCATTTTATAGGCCAAAAGGGCAAAACCGACAATTACCGAATCAAAGCTAGAACCCTATGTTATGCTCAGCCTAAAAATAAATAAAAATCCTCAAAAATCCCAAAATATTATTTTATATCAGTAGGTAAAAAGTTTGGTATAAAAATTTGGGTTTAAATAGGCTATATGCTAATTACGCCGTTTAATTAACAAAAAACTTTCTAATTACGCTATTGAGCATAACTTTTAATCTAGACCTCAAACTGATGTGAAAATTTAGGGACATGTTTATATTTCAGTAATAAAGGTTTCTATTCTTTCATATTTTAAAAAATACCATTTTAAGGTCAAAAGGGCATAATGGTCAACATTTAGGCATATAACGGAAACATGCATATGAATCGGATAACTAATGAACCAAGTTGTATAATCACAGAGGGTTATACTAACATGTAACCTGGTCCTAATAAAGCTCTAAGGCATTTCTAAACTATGCCCTAATGGGTCAGAACTGAAAGTCAAAGCAAAAGTCTACTTTTGCGACTTTCGGTTCCAAACCGAGCTTAAACTGAAAATTGTCAGGTTGAACATGTTTAGACATGTTCTTACATTAATTACCAAGTTATATGAGTGATAAAACAGGTTGCATGGCTTCTACATTGTTAATTATGCGTTTATTTGAAAATAAACTTTCTGTTGACTTTTTATAATTAACTTTGACCCGACAATTGACCTAGTTAGAGTGGGAATCAGAGAGTACCTTTTTAAGGGTTTATTATCTACATAATTACCAACTCAAAGCTACTCTTAATTCGAGAATTGACTGGACCATTAGTGATTAATCATTAAGTCAAACCTTAATTACGACTGTTTGACTTTAGGCCATTAAACTAAGTAAAACTGAATTAAGAAAGGTTAAGGAGACTTACTGAAGTCCTATGCACGACTAATGATCTCTAGGAAAAGGTCTTGAGCTCCAGGAATCTCCAGAAGTTGAGTTGTGAATGTTTTCAAATGAAGTACTCAAATGATGCAACTTTGGAGTTCTTATATAGGAGTTTTGATGCAACTAGATCATGCCAAGCAAGTCTAGAGGTGTTATATGATGCTTACAGGTGCCCCTATTGCATGAAATACCATTGGGGCAACCCCTGGTATGTAAAACAAGGTAACTAAGTCGGTTAACAGACTGAACTGGCAGCTGCCAAGCTTTTTCTGTCGCTGGCATGCTCAGGCGGCCCGCGTAAGAGACTTTAAAGTCTTACGCAGCCGGTATGGTTCCCCGGATCAGGTTAAACAAGTTTCAGAATTTGCATTTCAGCCCCTGATCCTTTTAAACGTGGTTTTAACTTTATTTCTTGCATTTTTAACCCTCCAAGTTAACTTTTAAGGGCTCTAAGGCATAACCAAACTTTGTTAAGTCCTTGGTTAACTTTATGTTCACCCGAAAAGCCTTAGATTTCAACGTTGCTGCTTTTAACCCCTCATATACGAATGTTATCATAACTTTCTCATACGTTATCGAAACCTTGTGAAATTTTTATCACTTATTCTAGCAAGCATAATTAATCGTTACAAAGCTTCGGGTTTGCTAAAAGGTCACTCAGAGGTATAAGTTAAACATGTTGACACATTTAACCCCTGTAGTTTGTAATCTCTCACTTTCTTCCAGAATTGGCTTCGTATGATCCATAATTCATTCGTTTAAGGGTATAAACATCGTGTAGGGTTGTTGGAAGGTATATTTATCCATTGTTGACACTTTGAATCCTTTTACACACGTAGATTCTTTGTTTGTCAACTTTAGTCCTTCATAAGTAATCTTTTACATGTTTAAAGCTCATGACACGTGTCGATATTATATTGGACATGAATTTTCGAGGTGTTACAGTAATCAACAGATTGGGGTGGATTGTGGTGATACCTTTAGTCCGGTCATTAAACCGGCTACTATACGTACTGTTTTATCACTTGCTTTGTCTCAATCGTGGAAGATACATCAGTTGAATGTCACAAATGCGTTTCTACACGGTAATTTACATGAGACGGTTTATATGTATCAGCCGATGGGTTTTAAGCATAAACACTTTCCTGATCATGTATGTCTTCTCAAGAAATCTCTTTATGGATTGAAACAGGCGCCACGTGCATGGTACCAACGATTTACAGATTTTGTTATCTCTATTGGTTTTCGATAGAGTCGCAACGATCACTTTCTGTTTGTTTATCATCGTGGTACTGATGTGGCCTACTTACTAATATATGTCGACGACATTATTCTTACGACATCTATGGACTATCTTCGGGATCATCTTATGCGTCGATTAGGTGATGAATTTGCCATGAAAGATCTCGGACCGCTTAGTCATTTTCTTGGAGTTCAAGTTACTCGAACGGGGAATTCTATGTTTCTTTCTCAGCAACAATACACTAATGATATTATTGAACGGGCAGGTATGACTTCTTGTAACCCGGTTGCCACACCCGTTGACTGCAATCCGAAGCTCAGTGCCACGTCTAGTCCCGAATTTGACAATCCAACTCAGTATTGTAGTTTGGCAGGTGCACTTCAATATTTGACCTTTACTAGGCCCGACATTAGTTATGCAGATCAACAGGTGTGTATGTACATGCACTCTCCTCGTCTTGATCACTGGAATGCTCTCAAACGTATCATCCGTTACTTAAAGGGCACTGCCTCTTTTGGGCTTACTTTGGGCTCGATTGGTGATTTATCTCTTCGTGCATACACGGATGCAGACTGGGCCGGGTGTCCTGACATACGTAGATCTACATCCGGGTACTGTGTTTATCTTGGCTCTAATTTATTGTCCTGGTCTTCCAAGCGTCAAGCCGTTGTTTCTCGATCTAATGCTGAAGCTGAGTATCGTGGTGTTGCCAATGTGGTTGCTAAATTGTCATGGCTTCGCAATCTCCTATTGGATCTTCACAAACCAATGTGTAAGGCTAGCATTGTTTTTTTGTGACAATATAAGTGTTGTGTATCTCTCGGGGAATCCGGTTCAACATCAGTGTACTAAACACATTGAATTAGACATACATTTTGTTCGTGAACTCGTTCAGCGTGGACAGGTCCGTGTCCTACATGTTCCATCTCAATTTCAAATTGCGGACATTTTCACTAAAGGCTTGCCTCGTATTTTATTTGATGATTTTCGGTCCAGTCTCAACATTCGGCCACCTCAAGCTTTGACTGCGAGGGTGTAATAGAATATGGATATATTTGGAATGTAAATATGTTATGTGATTATGTAAATCTCTTCATGAAAATAGGAGATATGTATCATTGTATATATATGATTGATTAATGAATGAAGGAGGCAAGATTTACAATTCTAAGGCTATAGGGTATGGTCATGACCCTCATGATCACCATGACCCTCCACATTAGTGCCATATCACCTACTTCTAATCCATCATTCAAAACCACTATCCTAAGGGTGTGGTCATGACTCAAACCACTATTCTATTACTTTAATTAATTTTTGTAAAAAGGAAAGAAAATATTAAATAAGGAAAGGAGGTCCATGGTTGTCATGGTTTAATCCATGGGAATCATGGTGGATGAGACAAGGGGGTGGTGTAGCAATCCATTAATGATCCTACATGGCTATTAATGACCCAACCATGTCCCTCACACCCTATAGCCTAATAATTAGTTTACAACAACCAATTCTGATTCGTTTGTTTTTTGCTTTGTAAAATAATTGATTTTTTTTTTTGAACGGAAAATTAGGATCACTGACGGACCACTGGAGTATCATCGTGCCACCAGCGGAACCACCCGATCATATCCAACTCCACTAGGCAATAATGCCTCACCAATTCAGGAGGAAACCCAATAAATATGAGAAAACCCCCTTGTGGGAATCGAACCCAGGACCTACTGGTCCCAAAGCTTTATCCCACCACCAAAATAATTGATTTATATGTGTCCTATGTTATGTTATGTTATTTAATTGCATGTTTTAGTTTTCATTTCATTACATTGAAATACATGGAGGACAAACATGTATAATTAAAAGTAGCTAGTCAGAATATGATCCGATGATAGAAAAGTCATTCTCAGGGTACATTGAGTGGTCTTCATTTGCACCATATATATGAACCATGTATGTATTGTATTTTTTTTGTGAACATGCATGTTAGGGGCGGCAATTCTTGATATGACCCGTTAACCTGATACGAACCCGACACGAAAAAAACAGGTTTGGGTCGACTAACACGACCCGTTTAAAAAAACGGGTCGGGTTCGGGTTGACCCGTATTAAAAACGGGTCGGGTTCGGGTTGACCCGTATTAAAAACGGGTTGGCCCATTAACCCGTTTAACTATTTAGATAAAAAATCTTTTATATTTTTGTTTTTGTTTTTTTGGTTTCTATTTTACATGGTTAGTTATAATAATGTTAATTTTGACACATTATATTATTTATTTATCACACTCATACTCATCATTAAACATGTTATCGATAACCCGCCTAAAACCGAAGAACTCGTTTATAAATCATCAACTTATATCACTCATTTAAAAATATGGGTTAAACGGGTCGGATTCGGTTTGACCCGAATTAATATGGGTCGGGTTAGGGTTGAAATCTTTGACCCGAATAATAATATGGGTCGGGTTTGGGTTGATCATTTCAACCCACCAACCCGTAACCCGTCAACCCGCCAACCCATCAACCCGACACTATTGCCAGCATAATATATTAGGATGACGCACTGTGAGTCCGTGGACGTCCCTAACTAGTGGGCTTGTAAGGGGACCCGGGGTGGGGAGGTTTTACCCCGTGATAGTTTTCTTCCACGCGTGAAACAAAAAAACAAACCACCGTCACCCTACAAAATTAACGCGTGATAATTGGATTTCGTGATAAAATTGACGCGTGATGGGCATTCCGTGATAATTGGATGTGAGGGGTGTGAGGGTTTATTGTTAGGTGTTGTGAGTGATGGGCATTTCTACTAAAAAAGGTTGTGAGTGATGGAATAATGGTTGATGATATGGCGGAAATTGATTGGATGTTGTGAGTGATAAATGGGTGGTGAGTGATAACCACCCGTACCCCTAATAATGTAGTGCAAGTCCAAAACATTCAATACAAACATAACATATGATGAAATTATTTGGATTAAGAAACACCATTTGCACAAGCTAGATGCTCCAATATATCATCGTTTATTAATCGAGTACGTACACACTCGTACAACATTAATTTAAGGCTCAATTACAAACCAAGAGAAAATGGAAAACCAGTGTTTCTTAACCAACTACCCCCACCAATGAAGCTCCCGGGTGTAAACCCTTGAGCCTCTGAAGAACTGGTAATGACCTTGAACCCTTTCCATTTTACTCTACTCGAAGTGGCGGCCCCGGCCCCAGTGTTCTGGTACTCACCATAGTATAACGTGTCCAGCGCAAAGTTTCCATCCCATTCGAACCATCCGGCTGGGTGGATCACATTGGTTATACTAGACTGCATCACCACCGTCCTTGAATACTGCTTCCATGGTCGTCCTAAATATGTTGGAAAACTCCCTTGCACGGGTTTGAGATCAGAGGTGGCACCTATCCTGCACTTTTGAATGACGATCCCGGTGTTCTGGTTGGGATCAGTGCGGCCCTGTGCGGTGAGCATGTTCTTTTGGCCAGAATTGGGGCGACGGGCGTGGATGTCACAATCTTGGAGCACGGCTGCGGCGTTTCCAAAAATGAAATCAACAGTACCAACAACCAAGCAGTTGATGTAGAATTGGCGGTTTTTGTGAACATAAAGGGTGTCTTGGTAGGCTAACATGTCACACTGATAGAATGCGGAGAGATCGGAGCCTACACGAAGTGCCACGGCTTGGTGATTGGAAGCACCAGCCGTGTTTTGAAATGTTATGTCTCGTCCCAAGAACCCATCACCTTCAATAGCTGCAAAAATCTTTCTATAGTTATTAACGATAATATTATTAATTATGGACCAATTGTTAGTTTTTTTTTTCTTAAAGTGGATATTAATATTAATTAAACAAATTATGGACCAATTGTTAAAGATTCTTTTGAGAAGGAATAGCGCATGCCTGGTTGGCTCCTAGAGACTGAGTGAATGAGTGATGCATGTGCAACTACCTTTTGTATATTATTTTTTTTTTTGTCATTGTTGTATAATATTTTTTATTTAATTTGTCGTTGTTGTATATTACGAATTATTATATTTGTTTGCTATTTTTTATTTATCGTTGTTGCATATTACGAATTATATTTGGAGATTGAAGTTAAGTAGATTGGTGTACGTATTCCATTTAAGCTTGTAGCTAGTGTTTACATTTTTTCTATAAAAATGAAAAATATATCTGATATGGAAAGAAAAGAGTATAGTTACTTACCAACGGTGGCGGAGTCGAAGGTGGTGCTTCCTCCTTTAACGCTTCGACTACCGGTGATGATTGTATTTCTCCTTC
Organism: Helianthus annuus; assembly: GCF_002127325.2. Lineage (NCBI taxonomy): Eukaryota > Viridiplantae > Streptophyta > Magnoliopsida > Asterales > Asteraceae > Helianthus > Helianthus annuus. Next base: position 189,231,419 of record NC_035441.2, on the reverse strand, counting down.
CATCTCCCATAAACATTAAGTTCGTTTTAGCCTTGGGCACCACCACGTTTTCCCGGTACACCCCGGCCTTAATTCTGATCACGTACCTTGAGCTGCTCTTTGACGGCGCGGCCGCCACCGCAGCCGCCACTGTCTTGTAGTTTCCACTACCATCAGCAGCCACCACTACGTTTGCCCTAACTGTCCCTGACTGCAAAAGCTTCCTGTCTCCGGCAGAAAGCCATTCTGGCCACTCCTCTTCCTCTTTCAAGTTCCGTCCGTTCAACTTGTTCTCGTTGGCCAAGTCTGTGTTGGTCATGTTACAAATCATGGCGAGTGCATTGCTGCACATTTTCTCCACCTTCACCTGACCCTTTTCCAGCTCTTTCCGGACTTTTTTATCGGCATCGTCATGAGAGAAGCCGTCAAGACAAGTCTCCTGGTCGGTGATGGCGGAGCTCATGAGGGTCTTGAGGTCGTTGGCGTGCTGCCTCAGCGATTTCTTGGTTCGGTACTCCTCGAGGTCTTTTGTGACTTCTCCAAGTTCCTCCAACGTCTCAGAAACCATTTGGAGGCAATCGTGGAGCGCCCCGATCTCGCGTGGAGTGAGACCTTTTCGGGTGGTGAGCTTCTTTATCTGGAAGTAGTTTTTCTGGACGGCGCTTTCTGTTATTTTAACAGCAAGCTCGATGACGTCCTTTTGGGTTTTGACCTTTGTGGTGACCTGGGGGTGGCTAGTTATGGTGGAATAGCATAGCTCGGGGTAGAATGTGCTGCTGCATGAAGACTTCACCAGGGCGTGAGCTGTACTGGAAGACTCTCCAGATTTATTCACTCCCACGGCGATGCCGACTATAGCCGAGACTAATAGGAGGACTGAAACAAAAGCAATTAACAAAAGCTTTGATCTTTTGCTAGAAAAGTTTATTTTCTTACCGGAGTCAATAACTCCGGCGAATAAATCTTTGACTTGCCTCATTATTTTCTTTTCTTTTCTTTTTCAAGTGATGTGGTGGTAGAGGTTGAATGCATGTGTGCTTTTATCCGCGAATTTCATGATTAAAATCAAATTAAATAAATAAGCTAGGCGGCCACGAATATATCACCTACTTTATGGTCTCAAATAATAATATAGATAATAAAAATCCGGAAAACGCACCTGTCTGTCTTCACCATTACTTTTTAGTTTATTATCCAACTAAAAAAAAACTCACCATTACTTTTTACTTTTTAATTCATCAACATTTGTAGCAAGAGTTGTTTAACTCTAAAAACGATTTTTAATCATTGCAGGTTTGAAATTTCAACCGAAGAACCTTTTTCTTTATTTTTCCAGACCAGAAAAAAAACATTAAACCAAATAGTTAAGGTAGTCAACACATGCATTGGGTTGTTAAGTATATAGAAACTACAAGATTCCTTGCATCTTTTGAAAGTTTGTTACCTTAAATTTTATAGCTTAAAGTGAAGTGAGAATAAAATTTAATATAAAGGTTGAGCTGCTATAAACTTTAAGATATGTTTTCTAACTTTTTCTCATCACACCATTGTTAAAAAAACTTAAAAGTTTTTTTCGAATTCCAAACTAATGTAATATCGAAAATAAAATTACTACTTAAGCTACTACCATTTTAAGCAATTTTGTTCTTTATCTCTAGAATACATTAAAAGATACATCAAATAGTATTTTTAAACTTCTTAAAAACTTAAAATAACTAAGATTACAAGATAGATGTTTGAAGTCAGTTTTCTAAGATCAGGTTTTGGGTAATGGACATCTAAGATGAACAAGATAGATGTTTTGTTAGAAATCTTGTAATGCGATATTTGATGACACACCTTATTAATTATTGATGTTAAGATTTATTAATTGTTGATGTTGTCGATCAGTGGTGGTGTTATGTGTGAATCATATGTTGAAGGTTATTGTTTTGATGGTAATTAACATGTTGAAGGTTATTATTCGGATTGTAACAAGCGTCATTAGTAGGCGATATGGACATTCCAGCATAAGTATGTAAAAAAATAACAACCTTTATTCTTTTGCTGCAATTAGTCTCTAATTATTCAATGGTTCTTTCATAAGTTGTTTATACACTTAATATTTATATAATTAATTTTTTTCAACTTGGGAAGCAATCCTGGGTGATAACCTAGTTTTTAATCATATAAGAGCATTCACAATGGAGTCTCAATCCCATTCCCCAAGGCCCAAACCCATATTATAGAGTAAAATGCACAAAACATACTCTCACATGTTAGGCATGTGAGAAGATTTAACTGAGAAAATAAACTTGATTAGTCGTAAATGATTGAACCCGTAACAAAAATAAATGTAAAGGTACCCAAATTATATGGGAAACTAAAGTAAACCCCCTCCTCATATCCCATATTTTAATATGATGGTGAGTAGAATAATGTATTATTTAATTGATTATACATATATATGGGGAATCTGATGGGCGGGTTTTAAACAAATTTTATGGCTAAATATGTATTTTAGTTAAATTTTATAGATAAGAATGGTGATTCCATTGTGAATGCTCTAAGACCACTAAGGGGTATACATGAGACATGCGAGTATATCCGTGAACTTGATGATTATCGAGTAACATATTGCCCTGTGTAACTGTCTGTCGGTATCTATCTTATTCTTTAGTAGTTAAATAAGCAAAGAGCGTCTTTTATATTGGCTCTTTGTTACCAACTTGCAATTTAGTGGACCAACATTCCAACTTGCAAGTGGATGCAGATTCTATCTAAAAAGGAGTGTTAGTTGTTTGCCTTTGTATGTTATGAATATTAAATAAATACTGAAGTTCGTTTCTTAGCTGTAAATATTGGCGATTTCAAATGCTGTTGTTATTTTAGATGTGAACTTTGAAGTTCGTTTTTAGCTGTAAAGATAGGGCTTTTATATGTCTAGGGGAAGACTCAAATAAAAATCACTAGTTAACGTGAAAACTCGAAAACTAATTAAAAAATTCTAAAAAACACACTATTTTTTTTTTTTGCATACCAATTTTCGCTATTTTAGACATAATTCAATTTTTTTTTTTTGTGGTGCACATGTGTAATAGTACACATGTGTATCTGTACTACACATGTGAATTATTACACATGTGCACTACAAATTTTTTTTTTTTTTTGAAATTTTTTTTATATACAAAAACTAGCAATTTTAATAAAAAAATTAAAAAAAAAATTTGTGTGTTTTTTAGGTTTTTTTAGTTAGTTTTCGCGTTAAAAGTGGTTTTCATTCTCCTATATGTCTATAAATTGAATTTAATAACCAATCAATCTTATCATTACATATCCATATAATTACAAATATCTTTATTCGCTGGTAATGTTGTGAATGGATATTTCACAAGTAACATGTAATACTAATGGGTATTAACTCTGTAATGTTTTTCTTGAATGATTACAAATACGAAATCGAGAGTAACACACAAAGGTTAAGTGATAGAGATTCCAGAAAGGAGGAGATCGGGAAGAAAAAAAAAACTAAAGTTATGGTTTCCTTCAACGCTCCCAAGGATCCATTCTCTTGTTGGGCTTCTCAAACGGGCCACTAGGTTGGGCTCATGGTTGTCTATAACATAACAGGTAACTTTATTGCTATTTCCAAGTGGAATATCCAAATGTAACAAATTTAAATTAGTAAAGTGGAAGATCCGAAACTAATAAATTAAAATTAAACGCTTTCTATTTACCTTCATAACGAACTAAGAGCATTCTTATCCAAACCATCAAAATATGTGAGAGGTAGTTTTTATATTATAAAGGGTATAAAAAATGGTTGTGAGTGGAAGAGAGAGAAAATGTTACTGTTCATCTGTATATTTGGGGGGACACTGTTCACCCAGTATAATTTTTTTAATATATATTGAAAGTGGTTGTGAGTGAAGGAGAGAGAAAAATGTAATGATAATATTATTTAATTGAAAAGGAGAGAGAAAAAGTATTTGTTTTTAGTGAAAATATATTGATATAGGAGTTGTTTTTAGTGGAATGTATGTATAATTTGATGGATTGGATGAGAATGCTCTAATGCTACCATCTTGCATGTAATAAACCAAACACTTTTTCCCTTGAAACCCTAAATTTATTATTTTAATTAATTAGACCATGAGAGTGGTTCTTTTTCCTCCAAATTCATATCAGCACTACATCACCTTCCTATTCCATCTCATCTTCCTCCTCAAACATGGTATCTCCCCCTTCTTCCCCTCTTCCCTTTCTATTTTAATTATATTTTTTTATTTAATGTATTTTATTTGTAAATAATGTTTTTTTATTTGATTAAATTGTTAAAATAAAAAATCACTAAAACATAAAATTTAAATTAAATTAGAGTTTGGGGGTCTTTTCAAAATTAAAACTAGACCTGAGGGGTCCTTTTAATTAAAATTAAATTTGAGGGTCTTTTTAGAAATAAAATATTCCATTCTTTCTTTCCCCTCTTCTTACAATTTTTCACCACCTCCACCTTTCACCACCACCACCACCTCACCCTATCGGAAAAATGCCACCACCTCACCCTCTCACCATCATCTTCAACCTCATCCACCACTATCTACTGTTGTAAATCAATGAACGAACCTCTAAGGTATTGCTAAAGGTAAGCTAAATATTCGATTCACGTTCAAAGTTTCCGACAATCGCTTTGCTTTTCTCATCATCATCCAGTATCTTAACAACACTACAAAGCTGTTAATGTAATTCAAAAAATAATTCAATTGGTCAACCAACAACGGACTCTGCGAGTCAGTCTGCAACTCCAAATTAATTATTATATTCTAAATTTATAGTTTGATATGATTTAAGCTGATGATGTTTTAAACTTCTGTTACTTAAGTAATAAAAAGTGCCAGACTCACATAACTAATTTTTTTATTATTACAGTTGCGGTAGTGTGGGGTTGGAACGTAGATGACCAGCAAATCGGTACGAATTGGTGGCTAGCGATGGCGGTTTCGTCGGAAACTTTGAACGTGAATCGAATCTTTAGCTTACCTTTAGCAATACCTTAGAGGTTCGTTCATTGATTTACAACAGTAGACAGTGGTGGATGAGGTTGAAGATGATGGTGAGAGGGTGAGGTGGTGACGTTTTTCCGGCGGGGTGAGGTGGTGGTGGTGGTGGTGAAAGGTGGAGGTGGTGAAGATTGGGGAAGATAAAGAGGCTGTGGTGGTGGGTCCCACATAAATTTTTAAATATTAATTATATTTCTTTTAACTTTTTAATTATTTATTTAACAGTAAGGGCATTTAGATCATTTCACATCAACTTAACAATAAAAAATAACTAAGTTAGGGTTAAAGGACATAATGTGTAGGGATTTGTAAACATCGAGTACGTTTTTTGTACTTTTTGAAGATAAAGGACACACTTTGCAATCTAGTGTCAACATAAAGGACAATTTTTCTAATTTACTCATTCTATTTTTGTTTTATTTGTTAAATAGATTTTAAATAAATGAGTAAAATTACCAATCTACCCTGATTTAACCTAAAAACTAATTGAGTTAGGGTTAAAGGACATAATGTGTGCAGTGATTTGCAAACATCAAGTACGTTTTTTTGTACCTTTTGAAGACAAATGGCACCAGTGGCGGAGCTAGACCTTAAAACCAGGGGTATCCCAAAAAAATGTTGGGTTAATCGATTCGTGTATACGGGTCACGGGTCGGCACGTTATCGGGTCGCCGGTTCATGGATACGGGTTCGCAAAGGATGCGGGTTATTTACGAGTCAAGTTCGGACCGAGTACGGGTCAAGCCGGTTACCGGGTTTCACATGAATGGGTCACACGGGTTGAATGCATGGGCTGCAAGAGTGTTACCGTTGGAGTGGAAGACATTAACGTTGAGGTGTACAGTGGGTTGTAACGGTTCTTTAGGATAGAAACTAGAATGTAGGATTTTATTGTTTTTTTTTTACTATTTACGTATGCATGTAAAGTCTATATAAAGCCTGGTTTGTTCATGAGATATTAAACCATTCATTCAAAATATACAACAAGCTTTTCCATTCTCTGTAGTCTGCACATTTTACATATATCTGTGAGTGTGTGTTGTGAGGGCATTTGAGAGGAGCCTGAACCCAACAAAAAAAAACTCACAACGTAACGCAGGGACGAATCTGATCAACGAAACGCAGGTTCGAGTTCAAGGCTTCAGGTGCCAAGAAACCGAAAACTCACAACGAAACGCAGGGAGGAATCTGGTCAACGAAACGCAGGTTCGAGTTCAAGGCTTCAGGGACGAATCAGGACGATGTTTCTGACCTGTTCAGACCTGTTTCTGACGAATCGGGACGATGTTTTTGGGGTATCCTTTATATAAAATCGAAAAAAAACAAAAAATTAACACTGCGAACATAACTTTGAGCCGTAGCCCATGCTATGGCTGGGTATAAGCTGTCTCCGCTAGGCCTATAAATGAACCGAACGTTCATGAACTGTTCGCGAACTTGTTCGGCGGGAAGTTTGATTATGTTCGTTTATTTAATAAACGAACGAACACGAACAAAAAATTGTGTTCGTTTAATTATATAAACGAACATGAACACTCCTTGTGTTCGTTCATTTATGTTCGTGAACGTTCGTTTATGTTCGATAACGTTCGTGTATGTTCGTTCATTTATGTCCAGTTATGTTCGTTTAAGTTTTAGTAAATACATAAATAGTTATGTTTATATAAATATTAGGTTTTCTAACTACTTATATACATATAACTAATTAGTAATTGAGTTTTCTAGTAATAAAAAATGAAATTTAAAATTTTTTCTTATATCGTAACTGATCACTTACTTAATATTTATATAAAAAAAAACTACTTAATTTTAGTATCTATAAACCTTAATTTAGATGTGTTTTCGGATATAAAAAACTACTATATTAGACTTGTTTGTTTGTGTTCACTAATGTTAAATTGTGTTTGTTTATATTTGTTCAATTATGTTCATTTGTGTTCGTTTGTGTTTGTTCAATCATGTTAATTTATGTTTGTTTATGTTTATTCAAATATGTTTAGTTAATTTTTTTGTTTATGTTCATTTGTGTTCGTTTATGCTCATTTGTGTTCGTTTATGTTCGTGAACTGTTCGTTTAGGCTTTAAACGAACAAACATAAACGAACACGAACATGCCCGATTTCTTAATGAACGAACACGAACAAGAAAATGTGTTCGATTATATGTTCATGTTTATGTTCGTGTTCGGTTAAAGTTAAATGAACGAACACGAACATGCCTATGTTCATGTTCGTTCGGTTCGTTTACAAGCGTAATCTCCGCCCCTTAATGGCACACTTTGTAAAATAGGGTTAAGATAAAGGACGATTTTTGTAATTTACTAAAAATAAAAGAAAATTACATTTCAACTAACGCACTTTAACAATCCAAAAACATGTTTCACAACTGTCGGTGCTGGCAAATATTGTTTACAATTGAAATTTTCAACTATGCTATTTTTATCACACCATATGCAAGTTTAAAAAAAATGCATTTGTTATTCTATAAATTAGTTTCCTTTGTACCGTATCCAGTTGATTATTTTTCTATAAATAAAATCCATTTCTCTTAAAACTCTATAAATAAAATCCATTTCTCTTAAAACTTAAAAGTTTATATAAAAAAATACAGTTAAGTGACAAGGAAAAATCCCGTGTTAAAAGATGTAGATGTCAAATAATTTGGAGGCTTTAATAAAGAATTAAAGAAGCTCGGCGTTAGTGTTTTGACTTTTGACAACCTGTCATGCAATGCAAAAAAAATAAATAAAAGAAAAACAACATATACAAAAGCGATCGAACATAACTTTGAAATCATTTCCTTCTTTCCCGACGACATACATCTTCGTCACATTTTTGTCTTTAGTCTTTTGTATCTTGTTCTTTTTTGGTGGAAATGCCGTTATACAATATTATATTATATTATAACATTTTCAACATATACATTTTCATGTTGATTACGTCATCAAGGAATAGTGTTGTTAAACGGTTGGCCACTTTTGGGCGGCGACTTATGTTTTTGTTTTTATTTTTCTTTTTTCATATAATAGTGATTTGTATGTGATGCCAAATTACAATTTTATCTCAGGTGTAAAATTACGATTTCGTCATCGATTCAAAATAAAATTTTCTTTTTGTCCCTTGCTTAAATTTACGATTTTGCTCTCAGTGAAAAAAATACAATTTTGCCTCCAGTTCAAAATAAAAATATGGTTATGCCCTCAGTTAGAGTCCTGTCAAATTCCGATTTGGTTCCCAGTTTAAAATTACGATTTCGCCCCCAGCTAAAAATTACGATTTTGCCCGCAACTAAAATATTACGATTTTGCCCCCATTTCAAAATAAAAAAATTGTTTTTGTCCTCAGTTCAAAATATTATTTTACCTTCATTTTAAAATTACGGTTTTACCTCCGCTAAAAATTGCAATCTTGCCATGGTTTTTTTTTCTTTGGCAAAACCATGGTAGTATTTTATTTTACTTTGTTCACTTAATTTTGTTTTTATTCATGCCAAACAGCTGCGTAGCACTCGCTAATTGGTCCTGACAAATTATTGTTTTGCCCCCAACTCTAAATTACACGCTTGTCATTGTTTTAGTTAATTTTTTTATCATAACTATAGTACTATTTTCCTTTAATTGGTTAACTTCATGTATCTTTTTTGATATCGTGTTATAGATAGCATGTATAACTAACCGACATAAAAGCGTACATCTTATTAACCTAAGAAATACTCGGTTTAGCGCCCCGCAACGCAGGCGACGCATAACTCTAGCTGCCTAACACTGGCTCATTAGTCCTAAAAAATTACACTTTTACCCTGAGCCCAAAATTACGGTCTTATCATCGTTTTTTTTTTTCGTAGCAAAATTATAGTAGTATTTTTTTAATTGATTGAGAATTATTCAGCTATTGCCCCGCAACGTGGACAGGACATCTACTGGTCAACAACATTTGTGAAATTGCAAGAAAAGTAGCACTGTAGCAGTCACCTACGTGGCAGGTAGCTGTTGGCTAACTTCTTTTTTTTAATGTTCTGCTTTATACGTATATTATAGTTATTATTGCGGAGTAGTAGCAGTCATTTGTGTGATAGGTGGTTGTTTCCTTTTTTGGGTCATTATAATTACTACAAGGTTGTTTTCCCGCGCGTTGCGGCGATACGTTATCTCGGACATTCGATTGGGATCGTTTAGGTTCGTTATAGCATTCGTATGATACATGTACTCGATTTAGAAATCAACACATGTTTTACTTGGACCGAAGGAAAAAATCGAACACCAGTACCGACAATGATGTTGCCCGAACGGTGTCGATCTGTTCAGATCATCACGGTAATGGTAATGATATCATCACAGACAAAGTTGTATAAATGAAAATTATCGAAAACGGAAACCATAAAAATGAACACAGGTACATGTACGGATACATCAGTTTATCAAAAGCACAACAATAAAAATTAGTAGCGGTACTGATATCGATGTTGTTCGGTCGGTTTCGGTTTGGCTAATTACGATTGCAGCACAAAATTCATTACTAAACCGAAACTATACAAATGAGTACTTGTACAAATAACGATGTGGTTTGGCATGGTATAGTAGTGAAACGATGTCAGTTTATTGAAAAGAAAAAAAAATATAAATAAATACTGGTTTATCAAAAACAAAAACAATATAAATAAATACCGGTATCGATACATATAATATTCGGTCAGTTTCGGTTCTTTTTTTGGTACGATGGTGAGACAATATTCGTTTTCAATAACATTTATGCTGCAATTTTGAAAAAAAAAACATCGCTTTCAGTTCGGTTTAGTACGATAGTAGCATATTATCCGCTTTCAATAAATTTATATCGCAATATTAAAAAAATAAAAACAGAACACAAGTTATTAGAAAAATAATCAAAATATATGATAAATAAAATATTATTAAAAAAATTTAAATAATTATTTAAAGAATCAAAACCATTATCTATGAATTATTTTATTGTAAATATAATATTATTAAAAAAAGCTGAAACAATTATTTAAAAATTCAAAAACACTATTCATGAGCTATTTATTTTAATATATATAAATTATGTCAAACTATTAAGAAAAACCTTCACAATTCAGTTAGTTGTATGAATATTCAAATATAATGAGTATCTTGGGTTCGAAGCCCTTCACAGGAAAGAAAATTTTTTATTAACTGCTGTCAAATAAAAGTTTGAGTAAATTGTTTCATTTATTATATTTTTTGTCTTTGTCTATTATTATTAATAATATTTTCCGTGATTTATTCATTCTTCTTTATTCACTTTTATGTTGTTTTTTCTGCTTCTAAATTTGTAATTTTTATAACCAAATCTTTTAAAACAAATATCTTTTTAACGCACATTCTTTTTCCTGCAGTGTAGCACAAATTAGGGATGAGCATTTGGTACCGGGTACCTATACGAACCGTACCGAGTATATTCGGTACCGTACCGGTTCCCATTTTCCCTGTTTTTGGGTACCGGTACCACTTTTCCTGTTTTTCGGTACCGGTACTTTCGGTACCAAACGAGTACCGTGCTCATTCCTAGCGCAGATTGAACCTTACTAGACGTAATATATTTTTCTTATGTGTGGATATTGTTTTTGTCATGGCACGACCTTTTTTTGTTTTTTCTTTGGGTTGTGGATATCCCGTTTTGCACCACCCCTTTGTGATGCAGAAATTCCAAAAAGGTTCCAGATACCAACCATGAAGTTGTATGATGGTTCAACGGATCCAAAAGAGCATGTGGCTCAATACAGAGAAAGGATGGAGATCAATCCAATTCCTGAGCGGTTAAAAGAAGCATGTCTATACAAGGGTTTCGGATCCACTCTTACAGGATCAGCTCTTAAATGGCTGCTAAGTCTTCCCCCTTACTCTATTACTTCATTTGCTAATCTAGTTAACCTGTTTAATAGTCAATTCTCATGTAGTAGAAAATTTGAACGTTTAACTAGTGATCTATATAGGGTAACACAAGGTCAAAATGAATCACTTAGAGATTATATCACTAAGTTTAGTAAAGAATCCTTGGATATTCCTAATTTGGATATTGCTACGGCTGTAGAAGCCTTTAAAATGGGTTTACTTAGGGATTCATTATTCTATAATGATATTGTCATGACCCTTTGCAGGAATCTTGATGAAGTAAGAACCAGAGCCCTTAGATTCATCTGATTAGAGGATGATAAAAGGATCTAGGAAAGACTGGCAGGAAAAGCAAGGATTCTACTTCAAGAACAACAAGTTCAAGTCCTACAACAAGTCTGATAACCAGAATGTGCATGCAGTAGAACAAGAAGAGGATGATGAGGATTATCCTCCAATTTCTGAGTACTGTTTTTCTGTTGATAACAATGAACTAATTCTTGCAATGCAGAATCTAGGTGAGAAAGCAAGATGGCCAAGGAAAAGTGATAAACCAGCCGCAACAAAAGACAAGTCCAAATGGTGTGCATATCATGAGGATTTCGGACATCTCACTGAAGAGTGTATTGCACTTAGAAAAGAAATTGGTTACTTGTTAAGCAAGGGGCACTTGAAGGAACTTTTGGGAAAAAAAGTCAAGGATCCAGAATCCTGAGAAGATCCCAGAAAGAGCTCCTGCCCCTTCGGCAGATGCACAAGTTATAAACTTCATATCGGGTGGATCAGACATTTGTGGTACTTCCTTTTCAGCAGCCAAGAGAAATGCAAAGGAAACCAAGATGGATAATGGGGATAGACCCATTCGAACTTCAACTGTTACCAAGGATAAAGTTATTACTTTTGATGAGGATGATCGTATTGATATCCAGGATCCTCATCATGATGGTCTTGTTATTACTCTATTTATATCTAACCACTTTGTTCGCATGATCCTGATAGATGGAGGAAGCTCAGTAAACATCATTTAGCTTGATGTCCTCAAGAAGATGAACATCACTGAATCGGATATTGTACCAAGATCCTCAATTCTTGTGGGATTCAGTGGAGAAACCAAGAACACATTGGGGGACATCAAACTCCCCATCTATATTGAAGGACTTCATTCTTATCAAAAATTATGTGTTATAGATTGCTTATCCTGTTGTAATGTTATCCTTGGCAGGCCATGGATACATGACATGAAGGCAGTCCCATCTACCTACCATCAATGTGTGAAGCTTCCTAGTCCATGGGGAGTGCTAAAGATTGAGAGTGATCAACAAGAAGCTAAGAATTGCTACACATCATCAATGAAGCCAGCCTCAAGACCAAGGGAGCAATAGCAATTAAAGTATCCTTCAAGAGATGTCATGGAGGCAAGAGAACAGGATGTGAAAGACATCCTTATGGATCCTCATGATCCTGAATCCAAGATCTTCATAGGATCAGGGATCCTTAGTAACATTGAACAGGATTTGGTATCCTTCCTCAAGAGGAGAAAAACTATCTTTGCCTGGAAGCATGAAGACATGACAGGTATATCTAAAGATATAATTACTCATAAACTTGGCATTGACAGGTCGTTCAAGCCAATTCATCAAAAAAGGAGGAAGTTTGCACCTGAAAGGAATGCTATTATCCAGGAAGAGGTAGATAAACTACTCCGAGCATGTATGATTAGAGAGGTTAAGTATCCAAGGTGGTTAGCCAATGTGGTTTTGTTAAAAAAAAATGGAAAGTGGAGGGTATGTGTCGATTTTACTGATTTAAACAAGGCATGTCCTGTTTTGGTCAAAAATCAAGCAAAGATAATGCAACCAAATCTTTATGTGTGAGGTGTGATGCTTGAATCAATGAACAATATTAAGGATCACTCTGAAATGTAATGAACAAGTGACACAGAGATTTATACAAGGTAAAAGCCCTTGATCAAGAGATGATCTCCGGCATAAAAAACCTCGGGTGATGGAAACTACCGATCATCAACTTAAATAAAATAAAATGCGTGTTACAACTTCGGATGATAGCGAGCTAGTTACAAGGATCACTAGAGTGAAATGTGTGACAATGGTGTGTAATAGCCGAGCAAACTGTTGTAAACTGACGAGAGCTGTACGTGTGTGTGTGTGTTAGCCAAAAATAGCCAAGTGTTCTAATTTAGCTCGCTATCCCCTTTTAAATTTAGTAAAATATCTAAATAACTAACTATCCGCAATTCATGCCCTCTCCCCACGATCTCCATAACGTTCACCATGGTCAAGCACGTGCGGAATAAAAGAGAATATGCTCCAGGAATACCGCCATGACTAAGTCCAAACACGTATTCCTGCAAAACAATCCCATATTCAAAGTAGACAATCGTTAGTATAAGGATCACTATAATGATCCTGGATCCTGATCCTACAATACTCTCTGAGGATCACCAATTCAGACAGAATTAAGGATCCCTAAACCCGATAGCAATTGAGGATCACTGATCACAGGAAAATCTTCCCCTAACAATTGCCCCCAAAATACAAAGAGTAAAAGTGAAAATAACGAGTTGTATTTTCTGTTCTTATCTGCAACAAATCAATCGGATAACTAGCCGTTATAAGCGGACTAGCCGTTACCATCCTGACGTCACTGAAGTGACTACCCTGCAAGATCATGATTATAAATTGAAGTTAGGGATAAAGATCAAATTGCATTTAAATTCGAGAAAGACTCCCTTTAAATCCTCATCTGAAGATCAAGCAGGTATCTCTCTTCCTCTCCTCCCTTTACGTTTTCTTTTCCTGTTCATCTTCTTCTCTACCATCATGACTAAAATGATGCTCAGATCCTCCCCAGCTAAGGATCACGCCAAAGATAGTCCTCTTAAAAGCCAGAGGATCATCGAAGATTCCATGAAAGAATGCTGTTGCTTCACTGATCCACAGATAGACAGAATCCGCCATTGTTTTCCGGCGAGTACCATTTTCAAAACCTTTGATCCCACCATTTTGAGCGATTTCGTGTCTGAAACTTAGGTAGCTTTCCCACTCACTCCGTTTTCAATAGGATATACATACCCTTTCCCTGAATTCACCCAATCTTTCTTTTCCCTCACCGGCATCTCCCATATTCAAGCTATGCCAATGATGTGGAGGGTCTTGATCACCCTTGAAAGGATCATTGAGCAAAAAGGCATTGATCTGGGAATGTCGGAATTGACAGAGATGTACAATCTAGTGAGCCACGGATCCCACCGATATTTATTCAAACACAAACCTTTTGAAGAACACCCCATTCTGAAAACCACGAAGAATGATACCAACTAGAAAAGGAGGTTCTTCTTTGTCAGGAGGGATACCCTTCCAGACGGGAAGGATTTGCCAAGGAAGTGGGCCACCCATGGTAGGATAGAGGATCCCTAGAAGGATCACCGAATAAGCTTGCTTCTGATTAGGATCACTAACATATTTCCATTTCTTTTGTGCAGCTATTTCTGTTTCGCATATTATACCGTCACCTACCACCAAGGAGAGGCTTGCTGCTTTCAGAAAACTTGATCCTGCAACAAGGTCATTTCAAGCCATTACCCAGGATTCTCAAGAAGTATCCTCAGGTTCTGTAACAATGTCAAGTAAGTATCCTGCTTTTTTGTATAATTAAACGTTTAAATAAACAGAAATAGGATAAGGATACTTGCATGAGTTGAAAATAGTAATTTGTATTAGTGGAGCCTTCAACAAATTACTTTAATGTTCCAATTAATTATTCTTATAGGTAAACATTGTCATATAATAGCAACCAAGTTTTAAAAATGTTCTAATAATGTCATTCGTATCGTTTTTATCCTAATTAGATAACTTAACATTCAAATCAAGCCATGTCTTTTTTCCATGTGTCAAGAAAAAACGAAGCATAAGATGTTAGAGTCGGATTATTGTAATATATGAAATTATATTTATTAAAAATAAAAACAGTTTAATTACATTAAAAATTGAAAAAACAAGTTACAATACACGTCATCACTCGACGTTAGCATCAAATAAAAGGGAAAAAAGAACAAAAATCCACATCACCACGGTTACCCGTTACCTATGAAATAAATAAAAAAAACCTTTAATTTTAATAAATAATGAATGTTGAGTGACTTGATTGGAACACTTTTGAAACTTGAGTAATATAATTGAAACAATTTTAAAACTTGGTTACTATTCTATAAACTTACCCCTAAATATTATACAAATTAAAACGTCAAATGAAGAGTCATGGTTCCTTTTAACGTGACGACAGTATAAGATTTTTACTGAAGGGTGAAAGTCTATAGACCAAATCAATTGAAAACTCTGTCTTATATATTTTTAAAAGTAAAATAATTTTGAGTTAATAGCTAAAATGGTCCTTGAGTTTTGCTCACTTTTGCCACTTTAGTCCAAAATCCAAAATTTTTAAATCTGGGTCCCTGAGGTTTGCATTTTGTTGCCATTTTAGTCCAAATTTCAAAAACCCCTTTTTTAAGTGTTGAAACCAGCCTATTTTGTCCTTTTGTGCAGGGGCATTTTGGTCATTTTTATGAGTTATTATACAAATCCAGATCAAGAACCCAACACAAATCATAAACAACTGAATCATCATCATCTTCACAATAATATTCTACAAACCCATATCAAGAACCCAACACAAATCATAAACAACTGAATCATCATCATCTTCACAATAATTTGAAAACCCCATATCCAAAAACCCTTAACCTCAAACAAAAAACTGAATCAACCCAGATCACCACCATCACCACCGTTCAACCCAGATCACCACCATCATCATCTTCACGGTTCACCATCACCACCATCCTCCGCCGTTCACCATCACCACCCAAATCTGAAAACCCCATATCCAAAAACCCTTAACCTCAAACAAAAAACCCAAACCAAGTTAACCCAGATCAACTCTCTCTCTCGACATCTCCGCCCTGAACTACCTTCATCCCTTCTCAACCCTTCTTTCCCCTTCAACCCAAACATCGACCCACACTGCAAAACCCACCACCGCCCTCAGCCCTCTTCCACACGACACAACCAACCTCCATCTCCTGCGCCACCATCGCCGATCACCGCCTTGCTCAGTCCCCATCACCGGTCATCCAACCTGAACCACCACCGCCCTCAGCCTTCTTCACCATCTCCGATGACAAACGCCGCCGTCAGGTATGTATTTGTCTTGTCATTCTTTTGTGCAGGGGTATTTCGGTTATAGGTGAGAATATGTGTCGGTGCTGAGTGGAAAACACTGTGACGGTTTTGGATAGGTGGAAACCTCCGATTTTGTCAGCGGGGAAATACTGAGTGAATCATTCAGTTTACTGAAAACGACACGTTTATTATAATTTATAGTATTAAGAGTTTTTACATCTGTTTCAGATATCAACCAACTACCCACAGTATTTGTCACTCGACCGGATCTGTGACTGTGGTCATATCACCATTGGCTGCCCCAATGAATGACGTATATCACTTAATTTTAGGTTCGCCCACCTAATGTGATTAAAACAGTAGTAATGTGCACAATACCCCACATACTGGCTGTAATTTGGTGATTACATAGACTTAATCACTGTAACTATAACTTTGAAAATAACTTGGAGTTTTGTAAAACAGTTTGATAAAAAGAGAATGACTCACATTACAGATTTAACACGGACAGAATATGGTTTTAGCCTTGTTAACCTAATTTAAATAGCAATGCACACAAAACCGGGTTAGTGATCAATACAGCAGTTACGATAACTCACGAGATCAAATTCTCACAACGAACGACAAAGTGCGATACTTATACATCCATCGATTTAACGATGAACGACAAAGTATCACCCTGATGTGGGCGGCACTTAAACATTCATTGGATATATTGATCAGTCGGAAAATGAATCGTAATAGCGATCGAGTGATTACCCTGTTTTGCGGCAGCACTTCGTGATCAGTGTGTGTTTAATTGTAGTGTTATAACTCTAATTCGACGTATACAGAAACTTTGGACGTCACTTTAACTTCCCTGTTCAAGTCCCAAGGTCCTCTATTTATACCCGAAAAATAGCCTTGCTTACGGACCGTATGCCATTTCCCCTTACGGTCCGTAAGGGGTGCAGTCTAATTACATAGGCTAGCTGGGTTCGGGACTAGCTTTGCTGACTCACTTATAAAACGAATTTCAATCTGTACAACGAATATTATGGATAATTATCACTAGGGTTTAACCCCCCTTGAGTTTTAGGGGCCCTGATCCTAATTCCGATTGTTCTGAAAATTTTAGGGTTAGTGCAGAATTACTTGGGTGTCTCAATTAGGGTTTCCTTATTATCTAATTATCATCCTAATTATGGATTTTAATGAGAATTGTTACATCCTCCCCACCTTAAAAAATCTCGTCCTCGAGATTCACTGAAATAGATGAGGGTATTTCCGCTTCATTTCTGACTCTAGTTCCCAAGTATATTCTGGCCCCCTCTTTGAATTCCACTTGACTTTCACCAGTATTAGTCGCTTGTGTTTAAGAAACTTAACCTTCTGGTCTTCTATTTGTAAAGGTTTCTCTATAAATTTCAGCTTTTCATTTACCTCTACATCTTGGAGAGGTACTACCAGGGATTCGTCTGATAGACATTTCTTGAGATTGGATACATGAAATACATCATGTACTCCAGCTAGTTCTTCTGGTAGTTGTAAGCGATAAGCTACTGGTCCTATTCGTTGGATCACTTGGAATGGTCCAACATATCTGGGACTCAGTTTTCCTTTCTTACCGAATCGTACTACTCCTTTCCAAGGAGAAACTTTTAAAAGTACTTTATCTCATATCTGGAATTCTAGTGGCTTGCGGCGATTGTCTGCATAGCTTTTCTTGCGATCTCTGGCTGTTTTCAATCTTTCCTTGATTTGAGTTATCTTGTCAGTGGTTTCTTGTACGATTTCTGGACCTGATAATTGACTTTCTCCTATTTCTGCCCAACATACGGGAGTTCTGCACTTGCGTCCATACAGTGCTTCGAATGGAGCGGCTTCGATGCTTGAGTGATAACTATTGTTATAGGAGAATTCAATTAATGGTAGATGGTTATCCCAATTACCACCAAAGTCAATTACACATGCTCGGAGCATGTCTTCTAGAGTTTGGATCGTCCTTTCACTTTGTCCGTCTGTTTGTGGATGATATGCAGTACTTAGATTGAGTCGGGTTCCCATTGCTTCTTGGAAGCTTGTCCAGAAACGGGAAGTGAAACGACTATCTCTATCCGATACAATGGAGAGTGGGACTCCATGTAAGGATACTATTTCATCCACATACAACTTGGCTAACCTTTCCATGCTAAAGGTTTCTTTCATAGGTAGAAAATGAGCAGATTTGGTTAATCGATCCACAATTACCCAAATCGCATCGTTACCTTTTCTGGTTTTGGGTAACTTAGTAACAAAGTCCATTGTTATGAGTTCCCATTTCCATATAGGCATTTCTAACTGTTGTAGTAGTCCTGAAGGTTTCTGGTGTTCGGCTTTAACTTGTGAACAAGTTAGACACTTAGATACGTATTCGGCTATATCCTTTTTCATTCCTATCCACCAGAAATTCTTTCTTAAATCTTGGTACATCTTATTTTTTCCTGGATGTACGGTATACCTAGATTTATGAGCTTCCTCTAAAATCTTTGATCTTAAATTTCCCTGTTTAGGTACCCAATTTCTTCTTTTGTGGAATTTTCAAATCCCATCATTTCCTTGTTCTAATTCTTTCAGGTAACCTTTCATTCCTTCGGCATCGTCCTTGATTGCCGTTTCCTGAATTTCTTTCAATTGTTCCATTGAATCTACTTGTAGATTTATTCTAAGAGCACGGACCCGCCTTTGCTTTTCATGATCCTTACGACTTAAGGCATCTGCGACTACGTTTGCCTTTCCTTCGTGATATTGAATATTACAGTCGCAATCACTCAGGATTTCCATCCATCTCCTTTGCCTCATATTTAACTCTTTTTGCCCAAATATATACCTTAAACTTTTATGATCTGTATAAACAGTAAACTTACTTCCATACATATAATGTCTCCATATCTTAAGGGCAAAAACTATAGCTCCTAATTCTAAATCATGAGTCGTATAGTTTTCCTCGTGCTTTTTCAATTGTCTGGATGCATACGCAATTACCTTCTTGCGTTGCATCAACACACATCCAAATCCTAATTTTGAAGCATCACAATATACTTCAAAATCTTCTGTTCCTTCTGGTAAGGCTAAGATTGGTGCATTGGTTAATTTCTGCTTCAAAATTCTAAAGGCTTCTTCCTGTTTAGGTCCCCATTCAAACTTAATGGCTTTACAGGTTAGCTTAGTTAATGGTACAGCTATCTTGGAAAAATCCTTAATAAACCGTCTATAATATCCGGCTAAACCTATAAAACTTCTAATTTCCATTGCAGTTTGCGGAACCTTCCAATTGGTAATTGCTTCTATCTTAGCAGGATCTACGTGAATACCTTCATGATTCACCATGTGTCCTAAGAATTGCACTTCTTGTAGCCAAAATTCACACTTCGAAAATTTGGCATACAATTTTTCTTTTCTTAACAAAGTTAAGAGTGCATGCAAGTGCTGACAATGTTCGTCCCGACTTTTTGAATAAATAAGTATATCGTCTATGAAAACAATTACAAATTTATCCAAATATGGTTTACAGATCCTGTTCATCATGTCCATGAATGTTGCAGGTGCATTAGTTAACCCAAAGGGCATAACTGTAAACTCATAGTGTCCATACCTAGTTCTAAAAGCAGTTTTAGGTATGTCTTCTTCTTGAACCTTTAATTGATGATATCCGGAGCACAAATCTATCTTAGAAAAGTACCTAGCGCCTTGTAATTGATCAAAAAGATCATCAATCCTAGGTAATGGGTATCGATTCTTAATTGTAACCTTATTTAGCTCTTTATAATCGATACACATTCTCATCGATCCATCTTTCTTTTTCACAAACAACACTGGTGCACCCCAAGGGGATGAACTAGGTTGTATAAATCCTTTGCTTAGTAATTCATCTAATTGCTTCTTCAATTCTAGCATTTCGGTAGGAGCCAATCGATAGGGTGCCTTGGCTATCGGTGTAGTTCCTGGAATTAGATGAATTCTGAATTCTACCTCCATATCTGGTGGTAACCCAGGTAAATCTTCTGGGAATATATCTGGGTATTCTGAGACTACAGGAATTTCTTTAAGTTCCTTACCTTTAGTACTAATGATTACTGAAATCATATATACTATTCCTTGTTTTCGTTCATAATTAGCAACTTTCATTACTGATATGAACTTCAGTGGCTTGCGAGGTTTATCTCCTGTAATCATGATTACTTCCCCAGTAGGTGATTGAATTTCTATAGAGTTCTTATCACAAATGATTTGAGCATGGTTGGCTATTAACCAATCAATTCCTAACACAACATCAAATTCAACTAATTTCATAGGTAATAGGTTTGCAGCAAATTTATGACCTGAAAGTTCTATTTCTACTTTTTGCAAAACCTGATTGATTTTTACTGAATTCCCATCTGCGGTTTCGACTGTAAAAATCTGCCTAATGGTAGTTAAGGGTAACTTAAGAGCTTGGCAGAATGAAGTATTTATAAAACTTTGGTTTGCACCAGAGTCAAACAATACTTTTGCATAAACGTCGTGAACTAAAAACGTACCGACTATCACATCCGGGATGAGCTCTGCTTCTTGAGTGGTTAGCTGGAATGCTCTGGCATTCTTCTTAGTAGCTCCTTCGGTTGCCTTGGTTTTGTTGTCTACTGGTTTGACTAACTTAGGACATTCTGTTTTGAAATGTCCGGCTTCTCCACAATTGTAACAAATTATGGATTTCTTTCTGCAGTTTTCTTCACGATGTCCTATCGTTTTGCAAAAATTGCAAAGTTTATTACATTTTCCAAAATGTTTCTTTTTGCAAATTTTGCAGAATGGCTGTGCTGAAGATTGCCCTGCACCTCTTTTCTTGAAACTACTATTATTACCCACCCTAAATCCTTGGGTAATTTTCTGAGCTAATTCCTTCTTTCTGTCTTCATCTCTTGTGCGTATCAATTCATCGGTTAGGGTGTTAGCTAATTCTACTGCATCGTCAATAGTGCGAGGTCTCGCAGCCTTAACGATATTCCGAATTTCGCTAATTAATCCCCAAATATAGCGAGAAATGAGTACCGGTTCTGGCAAAGCCAGGTTAGGTACCACTCTAGCATATTCGAAGAATGTCGAAGTATAACTACGACAATCCACACTTATCATCCGATGAGTTAGGAACTTATTTGCCATTTGTTCTTTTTCATACTCAGGACAAAATTTTCTTTCTACAAGATTCTTAAATTCCTCCCAAGTCATAGCATAAGCCCTATTTCTTCCTTTAGCTTGTAACACAGTGTTCCACCATTCGAGTGCTCCTTCTTTAAACAAATTTGATGCGTACATGACTTGATCATCTTTGGCACACTTACTTATCGCAATTACTGCTTCGGTTTTCTCTAACCAACGCAGTGATGCAGTTGCCCCTTCATTGCCTGCAAATTCAGTGGGTTTACAAGCAAGGAATTCCTTGAAAGTGCAACCAGGTGTTGCAGCTTTCTGTTTCTTAGGGAGCGACGTGTACTGAGATTCATTATCATGATTATTGCCCCCATTTATACTATTACTGAAGTTATCTTCAGAAGTACGTTTACTAGGAACGATATGTTGCGGTTCGATTGGACTTTTTACAGCAGCAACAAATGCTGGAATAGCATTGGCTATCCCTTGAGCAACAATATTTTCAATATCTTGTTTAGTCATATATTGATCTCCTGGATGTTGCTCCGACTGATTAACCTCATTTACCGGTTCATTACCAATATTTGCCATCTGATAATATATATATAATTTTTATTAGTATTTGATAAATAGCAATCATACATAAACAATCAGACAATTTACAATACACATATAGTCAAAACTATCGATTTCTCGATTCCATTTTATATCCGTTATAGTATGCATCACTACACACAGATATTTTACAAAGTTTTATTCGGAGTTATGTTACAGACTGATTTCACTATTTACACAACTATAGTTTTACTACCCTCCTATCTCTCGCCACTTGTCGTTCTAAAAACGCATTTCCCTTTCATCATATTTCCAGGCAATTTGTCCCCCTATCTCCCTGATTCTATTTCCTGCATCCATCAATTCTTCACCAAAATGACGAAGTTCCGCCATATTTTCGTTACTCATTGGTGGATTAGGTAGGGGTTCTGGATCGAATTGTGGAAAAAAAAATAAGGGTCGTTGACAATATTTTGAAATTGCCAATCATTTGTCCACCATTCGTCCATTTCTACAGGTTGAGAGTGGACTATTGGTTCTGGAATTGCTGGTTCAAAGTTCATAGGAAGTGGATTTTCGGCAGGATAGGTAAAAACATTCGTATTGACAGGCTGAATAGTTTCACAATTTGCCAATAGAAAATCTATTCCATCCTGAAAAGTTATTCCCTGGTTTTGGTTTTGATTGGAGCTCTCTCCAATTTCTATCTGAGTTGGTCTAGAACCTTGTCCTACTTCCATTTCTATATCTTTAGAATATTCCTCAAATTGTTTTTCCATTTGCCTAGAATCTTTCTTGACTTCAGTTTCTATCTCTTGCTGTTTGGAATTTTCTTTGATTACAATTCCTTTTCCTTTTCCTTTTCCTAAAGGGTTGTTTATTTTAGGAAGTTTCGGAGCTGGCTTTTTCCTACGGATACGACTACCCCATACATAATTCTTTCTTTTCTTTCGTTTTGGCTTTGTCAAGGGTGGAGCCTTGAATTCTACAGGTTGTTCCATATCAGTAAAGTATCCAGTGAAATCTTGGGAAACTTCTACATTCACCGGGTAAAGATCGAGGTTCTGAAAGGCTTCAGATATCTCATTCATGCTGTGTAGCATATATGCAAAATGCACAAAATACTAAGTTAAAACTTTGGAACAAAGTTTAACAAATAAACATCAAAGTTTTATTGCACACTATTTGTACAAAATAACAGGAAAGAACACACTCGGATTTATTTATTTATTTACTGGGAAGTGCTATTACTAGATTTAGGGTTTTTTAAAGATTTGCATGTTCTGCTACTGTGGCTAGCATATACAAATTTGCCCATTTCTCATCTAGCTTGTCTTCCCAAGGTGATTTATTGATTAATTCCTGGTTTCCCTTTTAATCCTCTTTTCTCTGATTTGCTCTTTACTTTTCTTAATAATCATACTCCTTTTTGTAGGAGAAAGCGGTTTCTCATATTGTGCCTTTCGCACAAATATTCCTTCTTCAGGAATTGTAGGGAGTTTTGAAGATGAACTTCCCTCTTCATAGACTGACCTATCTAATTTAAGATAGATATCTTGCAGCTTTTGCTTACCCATACTGTAACTAACAAATAATTAGTTTAATAAAACACATACTCACATAATAGTAATCAGGAAAAATTAAGTATCTCTAAATACTTAATTAGCTTAACTCAGTGGCTCTGATACCACCTCATTTCTGTCACGGCCCCGACCCGGTTTGACCCGTTTCAGGAGCCGCGGGACAGAAATCCCGTGATATTTAATTATGTGATTTTATTTAGCAGCGGAAGTTTATTATTGTCAGGATCGTTTTAAAGCTAAAAATTTTTCCCGATTATTTTATTTCACAATTCGGGATAAAACCCCGATAATTTACAATAATAAGGTTTTACTGAGAAATCTTTATTTTTACAAAACATATTTCTTTATTTATAATGAGCCACTACTTTAAGCCTGCACTGCTTCCCAGCACTTTTCCTGAATTACAATAGATCACCTGAAACATGTTTGAAAAAGATTTTGTCAGCGGGGAAATACTGAGTGAATCATTCAGTTTACTGAAAAAGACACGTTTATTATAATTTACAGTATTAAGAGTTTTTACATATGTTTCAGATATCAACCAACTACCCACAATATTTGTCACTCGACCGGATCTGTGACTGTGGTCATATCACCATTGGCTGCCTCAATGAATGACGTATATCACTTAATTTTAGGTTCGCCCACCTAATGTGATTAAAACAGTAGTAATGTGCACAATACCCCACATACTGGCTGTAATTTGGTGATTACATAGACTTAATCACTGTAACTGTAACTTTGAAAATAACTTGGAGTTTTGTAAAACAGTTTGATAAAAAGTGAATGACTCACATTGCAGATTTAACACGGACAGAATATGGTTTTAGCCTTGTTAACCTAATTTAAATAGAAATGCACACAAAACCGGGTTAGTGATCAATACAGCAGTTACGATAACTCACGAGATCAAATTCTCACAACGAACGACAAAGTGCGATACTTAAACATCCATCGATTTAACGATGAACGACAAAGTATCACCCTGATGTGGTGTCACACCCCGATTTCCACGTGTCTCACCGGTGGGCCCGGTGGGGGATTACCGTGACGATGTTGGCAACAATATAGTCAAACCACACAATTATATAATGCACAGCGGAAGCATAAGATAAATATATAAACTTCAACCTCTGGTTGTAATATCAAATGTATTACAGAAGTTGAATATATCCACAGCGGATCAAAATAAATAAATGTTGTTCATTCAGATACGGCATCAAGTTTGCGAGACTATTCATGATGCTTAGGCAGCTAATACCAGCCAAATTCGTATAGTACCTGCACTTAATCTTTTTGGGGAAAATACGTCAGTTTACACTGGTAAATACATTCAACTGACACATTTAAAAATGTTTATTAAAATTGATTTGAATGCACAAGGCACAAACTCTTTTATAACTTGGGAAAATTATAATAAAATCTTGTGAACGTTTTACATGTTCTTTTATGCGTTCAGTAGCCCGGGTCGTGCCGGGTTAAAGATTTATAGACACACCACATTGCGTAAAACCGTAGTATAAAAACCAACGGCTACGTCTTTTAATTTAATGTCGACACTTTATACCGGGTGTACGCCTACACCGGGATGTCGATCGTCGTGGCCATTTCGTAAAATGATGCCAAGGATATCCGGGACAACGGTCATTAAACCCCCCAAAGGCTTTTAAGAAACAAAACTGTTTAAATGAGCCAATCATATTATTTAATTAACCACCTAAGCGATGGAAAAAATATAATGCTCAATCAAGCGGTATTAACATACCGTAACCCAAGCCCGTATAGGGGAAATAAGTTAAAGTATTTACCTTTGCAAGTATATTTCCTTAATTTGGATTAAATCACCGATAGCTTTTACTGGGGCTCCTAATCTGGAACAAAGGTTTTAATTAACCTCTTAGAATCCTAACGAGTCGTTATAATGGCCGTAGCCTAGACCGGTTGGTTCCGATATATATAGATATGGTTTAATCGCGCGAAAAGGCGAAAACCGAGAATGGAGTGTGATTCTGACCCAACAAGTTCAGAGACTTGTTTTATATGGGTTAATGGTTCACACTCTGGATTTTGGGGTTCAAATAATATAATTTGACCCGTATCGGCTAATTTATGAAAACTAGTTTCATAAGCCGAACCGTGCGCGCAATAGGCGAAACGGTTAACTATGAGAGTCGTACGCTTATTTCCTAAGTCAATATGCCTTAAATGGGTTGTGGTATCAGTAGGATACCTTCCGTGACGCCCGTAACGAGTTTAAGTTAATATTATGCCCCGTAGGGGCTTTTCGGTCATTTTAAAGACTTTTAAAGAGCTTTTCGAGTTCTACAGGAAATCTAAGTTTCCCGAACAGCTTATAAAGCTTAAAATACTTTATTTATTATTTAAAATCAGCAGCAACTGGAATCGGGTCAAAAGACCTTGTAGAACTCATGTTTTGGCCGAAAAGGGCATATTCGGTATTTACCGAACCGTAGCCATAACCGTAGGTTATGAGCGAGGTAAAAATTATTAAAAATCTTTAAAATTCCCAAAATATTATTTTAATACAGTGGGTAAAAGTTTTGGTGACGAAATCTTGGTTTAGATAGGTGTTATGCTAATTGCGCCGTTAATTACTAAAGTTTATTTTAAATGCGCCATTTAGCATAACTCTCATTCTAGACCTCGGATTGACGTGAAATTTTAAGGGCATGCTTATAATTTAATAAGCAAGGTTCTGGTCCGTTCACGCGTCCGAATTACTCGTTTTAATTTCAAAAGGCCGTTACGGTCAACTTTTAGGCGAATGACGGAAATGCGCAAAAGACTCGGATAACTCATGAACCGATCACAGAGGTTTATACCGACATGTGACCTGGTCCTAAGAGAGTCCTAAGGCATATCTATACCTCACTAAAACGGGTCAGAACTGAAGTCAAAGCAAAAGTCAAACTTTTGCGACATTCGGTTCCGAACCGGGTCAATATAGCAAATGATCGATTCAAACGAGCGCAAACAAGTTTATATACTTAATATCATGTTTTATAAGTGTCAAAACAGGTTTCATAACATATACATTACAGATTATGCATAAATCGCTAAAATAGCTTTCTGTTGACTTTTTATCCGCACGTTTGACTCGATATTTGACATAGTTAGATTGGTGATCAGGGGGAACCCTTTTAGAGGTTTATTACCCACATAATTACCTACTCAAAACTACTTTTGATCCGTCATAAGACTGAACCATTTGCAAGTTATTGTAATGACAACCGTTAGTTACGACGGTTGTGTTTATAGGCTAAAACTATGGAAATGTATGACCAAAATGGTTGTGAACGACTTACAGAAGTGTGTTCTTGCTTATAGAGCAGAGAAGGGTGCTTGGGAGCTCCTTAGAATGATCAGAGATGTATGTTTGAGTTGTGTGAATGTTATGAGCCAAACTTGGCTATTTATAGTGAAACTAAGCCCTCAAGATCATCACAACTCAGCCTACATTTGATCATGGATCATGGGCAGGTGTCCCTAAGGTGTATGGGTCGAGTAGGGGGCACCCATGCCTCATTGATTGATTGTTTGGTCGTTCATAAGCTCCAAAAGGCAAGAAACTACAACTTTCTGCATCTGGGCACTTTACGCGACCCGCATGGGAGTCCCATGCTTGTTTAAAGCGGGTCGCCTGATATTCAAATATCAGGCGCGTATTTTAGGAGGCTCGCGACCCGCCTACACTTAGGCGATTACTTAACGCGGGTCGCGAGAGGCCAGATTTCCAGAAATTTTAAATTTTTTGTAATGATTATCAGAATCCGGTAATTAATAACGAAATCTTTCGTAATGATTTACCTGACCTTTCGGGTTTGAAGGGGTAACTTTGCGGTTTGGCCCTCGGTTATTTACCGATAGGGGCCTCGTGTTATTTACCCGCATTATAAAGTCCCCGATTAGTTTATTAATTATTTGGAAAGCCTTAACTTTCACTGTTGACGCTTTTAACCCTTCTCATACGAATTCGAGTATAACTTTCTCGTTTTAAGACGGAACTTCGCGGAATTTATACAGTATATTCTAGTGAGCGTATAATACTGTTACGAAGCCTTGGGAACGTTAAAGGGTCACTCAGAGGTATAATTAAACATGTTGACACAGTTAACCCCTGTAGCTCGAAATCTCTCACTTTCTTCCGCGTTTCGCCTCCGTACGATCTATGATTTATTCGTTTGAAGGTACAAGCATTATTTAGGGTTACTATACAGTATATTTACCCTTGTTGACATTTATAACCCTCGAATTTATATACTTTCAAGGTTTGTCAAAATTAGTCCTTTATTTAATATCAATGCCACGTATAAACAAATGACACGTGTTAACACATTATTGGACACAAAATTTCGAGGTGTTACATCCTCACCCCCTTAAAATAAATCTCGACCCGAGATTTACTCAAATAAATAGGGGTACTTTTCTTTCATTGTAGCTTCGACTTCCCACGTATATTCAGGACCTCTACGAGCATCCCATTTGACCTTTACAATCGGTACGTGCTTTCTGCGAAGCTTCTTTACCTGTCGATCCTCAATCGACAAAGGTTTTTCTATGAACTTTAAGCTCTCATCTATATGCACATCTGTATGCGGAATCACCAACGATTCATCGGCGAAGCACTTCTTGAGATTGCAGATGTGGAACACGTTGTGAATTCCATTGAGCTCTTCAGGCAAGTTCAATTTATAGGCAACTGATCCGACTCGTTCAATGACCTCAAAAGGTCCTATGTATCTCGGACTCAGTTTGCCTTTCTTGCCGAAACGCATCACCCCCTTCCAGGGTGACACCTTAAGTAATACCTTTTCACCCACTTCGAAGTGAAAATCCTTACGCTTTGGGTCAGCGTAGCTCTTCTGCCTATCGCGGGCAGCCTTGAGACGTTCCCGGATCTGGACAATCTTGTCCGTTGTCTGGAAAACTATCTCTGGTCCTGATAATTGGACCTCTCCTACTTCCGCCCAACAAACAGGCGATCTACATTTTCTACCGTATAATGCCTTGAAAGGCGCAGCCTTTATGCTGGTGTGGTAGCTATTATTGTAGGAGAATTCTATCAGGGGTAGGTTCTTATCCCAGTTACCACCTAAATCGATCGCACATGCACGAAGCATGTCTTCTAGCGTTTGGATAGTACGCTCACTTTGACCGTCCGTCTGTGGATGGTAAGCCGTACTAAAGTTTAAACGCGTGCCCAAAGATTGCTGGAAACTTTTCCAGAAATGAGACGTGTATCTAGTATCCCTGTCGGAGATAATAGACACAGGTATGCCGTGTAAGGCTACAATCTTATCAACATACAGTTGGGCTAACATATCGGAGCTATACGTCTCCTTGATGGGTAGAAAATGAGCTGATTTAGTCAGCCTATCGACTATGACCCATATTGTATCGTTTCCCTTCCTGGTTTTGGGTAACTTGGTTATGAAGTCCATAGTTACGCATTCCCACTTCCACTCGGGAAGTCCAGGCTGTTGTAGCAAGCCAGACGGCTTTTGGTGCTCGGCTTTGACTTGAGCACAAGTCAAGCACTTTGCTACATGGGCGGCTACAGACTTTTTCAAGCCTATCCACCAATAATTTGCCTTCAGGTCTTGGTACATCTTGTCAGCACCAGGATGGACTGAGTATTTGGAACTATGGGCTTCCTGGAGAACAACATCTCGTAGTCCTCCATAAATTGGAACCCATATACGTCCGTTTAATCTAAGGATTCCATCTTTGCTAAGAGTCAACTGCTCCTCAGTTACTCCCAGCTTTTCATTAGGATAATTAGCTTCCAACACAGCCTCTCGCTGTGCAGCTATTATCCTCTCAATCAAATTGTTCTTGACTTCAATGCTCTTGGCATTGATTCGAATAGGTTTTACCCTTTCTTTCCTGCTCAAGGCATCAGCGACTACATTCGCCTTGCCGGGATGGTACCTGATCTCGCAATCATAGTCATTCAGGGTCTCCATCCAACGGCACTGCCTCATGTTCAACTCCTTCTGGTTGAACAGGTGCTGGAGGCTTTTGTGATCAGAATAAATCACAAATTTAATACCATAAAGGTAGTGCCTCCACAACTTCAGTGCAAATACAACGGCACCCAACTCCAAATCATGAGTGGTGTAATTCTTTTCGTGCACCTTTAATTGCCTTGAAGCATAGGCAATCACCTTGCCCTTCTGCATAAGCACACACCCCATGCCCGTGTGTGATGCATCGCAGTAAACTACGAATTCATCTGTACCTTCTGGTAATGTCCGCACAGGTGCGTTGCTTAGCTTTTGCTTCAGTATTTCGAAGGACTCTTGCTGCTTTGGGCCCCAAATGTACTTTTCTTTCTTCTTGGTCAAGGAAGTCAAGGGCGCAGCAATCCTCGAAAAATTTTCAATAAATCTCCGGTTGCTAACCCCAGGAAGCTACGGATTTCGGTAGGCGTCTTTGGCTCTTGCCAGTTCATGACTGCCTCTACCTTAGCGGGATCTACTTGAATACCGCGCTCACTCACAACGTGTCCTAAAAACTGAACCTCTCGTAGCCAGAATTCACATTTCGAGAATTTGGCGTAGAGTTTCTCACGCTGTAGTAATTCGAGAATGCAACGGAGGTGCTTCTCGTGGTCAGCTTGGTTCTTGGAATATATAAGGATATCGTCGATGAAGACTATGACAAATTTGTCCAAATACGGCTTGCAGACGCGATTCATGAGATCCATGAACGCAGCCGGTGCATTTGTGAGCCCAAAAGGCATCACTAGGAACTCGTAATGACCATAGCGAGTCCTAAATGCTGTCTTATGTACATCTTCATCTCTGACCCTTAGCTGATGATATCCCGACCTTAAGTCGATCTTTGAGAAGTAGCTCGCTCCTTGCAGCTGGTCGAACAGATCATCGATCCTCGGTAAAGGATATCTATTCTTTATGGTAACTTTATTTAGCTCTCGGTAGTCGATGCACAACCGCATCGATCCGTCCTTCTTCTTTACAAATAGGACTGGTGCTCCCCAGGGAGATGAACTAGGTCTGATAAAACCTTTCGCCAGCAGTTCATCCAACTGGGTCCTCAGTTCTTTCATTTCCGTTGGAGCTAGCCTGTAAGGTGCTCTTGCTATCGGAGCTGCTCCAGGAATGATGTCTATTCTGAACTCCACTTGTCTATCTGGTGGCAAACCAGGTAGTTCTTCGGGAAAAACCTCGGGGTATTCAGAAATGACAGGAAGATCCTCTATCTTCGGCTTAGGTTCTTCAATTATAACCTGAGCCATGTAAATTACACAGCCTCTATTCAAACACCTTGAAGCTTTCAGCATAGATACGTCTTCGGGCAATCCGTACTACGTATCCCCTCGAATGGTAAGTGATTCACCACTCGGAGTCTTTAGCACTATATGCCTCTTGCCGCAAATGATTTGGGCCTGATTACGGGATAACCAGTCCATGCCTAGAACAATGTCAAAACCCGCTAATTTGAAAGGAAGTAGAGATAAAGGAAAAGAATGGTTCTTAATGGACATTTCACATCCTTCTAGAACAGTTGAGACGGTTTCTATCGTGCCGTCTGCTAACTCTACTTCGTATTTCGCATCCAGGGTTTTGATAGGCATATTTAGTAGTTGGCAAAATTTCTGGTCTACAAAGGATTTATCAGCGCCAGAATCGAATAGTACTCTTGCAAATATATTATTTACGAGAAAAGTACCTGTAAGCACGTTGTCGTTCTGGACCGCTTCCTTTGCATCCATGCGAAAAACTCTCGCATTTGACTTCTTTGTCTCTTCCGCCTTCTTGGCATACTTTGGGCAGTTACTCTTGATGTGCCCTTTTTCATTACAACCATAGCAGGTTGCATCCTTGATTTTCTTGCACTCCACAGTCTTATGATCCTTGGACTTGCATAGTCCACAGGAAGGAGTCTTTGATTGCGACTGTGAATTTGATGCAAATCTGCATTTC
This sequence comes from Helianthus annuus, assembly GCF_002127325.2. Lineage (NCBI taxonomy): Eukaryota > Viridiplantae > Streptophyta > Magnoliopsida > Asterales > Asteraceae > Helianthus > Helianthus annuus. Next base: position 189,200,078 of record NC_035441.2, on the reverse strand, counting down.
CCAGAGTGGGGTTTCTTGCAGATCTTGCAGTTGGGCCTTTCACCAGTTTGTCCATCCTTCTTTGCCTCCGACCCTCTTTTGCCTTCACCGCTTCCACGGTGCTTCTTCCCTGATCTTCGTGAGGTATCATCCTCACGTTTTCTCTTCTCAGCCTCCTTGTTCCTCAGTGTCCTCAGACGGACAGCGTCTAAGGTGAGAGACAAGGAGAGGTCAGTAATTGACCTGAAGGTCGTCGGCCGAGAGGCCTTTACACTCGCCTTTATTGCGGGCTCCAAGCCCCCAATAAAACGGGCGATTCTTCGAGGTTCTGGGGTCACGAGGTACGGGACCAGACGAGACATTGTATTGAAACTCGTCAAATATGCCTGGCAGTCCAGGTTCGTCATCACCAGTGACACAAAGTCAGCCTCGATCTTCTCAACCTCATGCTGAGGGCAGTAGTTTTCCTTAATGAGAGCAATAAATTCCTCCCATGTCATCTTGTACAAAGCAGACTTACCAGATGCCTGCACCAACGCCCTCCACCATGCCAGGGCCTCGCCCTTAAATGACTGGGACACATATTTCACCACATCCCTCGCCGCACACCCGCTGATGTCCACTATAGTGTCCATCTCATCTAGCCAGGTGATGCAATCCACAGCACCTTTCTCCCCTGTAAATTCCCGGGGCTTACAAGATACAAAATACTTGTAAGTGCAACCCTTAGCACTGGATGCATCAGTATATTCTCTATCGCGATGAACGCTGTTCTCAGTGGACGAGTGTTTGTCGTCATCTTTCTTGGGTTGAGAGGGTGGTTTGGAGTGTGTCTTTGGTTTAGAGGGTGGCTTTGACACGGTTCTGCCTTGGGACTCAGTATATTGACGATCAAGAGCTGCCTGAACAGCATTGTCAATCAGAGCCTTCAGTTGTGCGCCTGTCAATTGCACTGGCGTATTGTCGTATTCATCATCATTAGTATGGCTATTCTCTCCGTTGGGATCCGCCATTGTAACTTGAATCTGTTACAGAAGATAACAAAATTTTATTCAGGAGATTATTATATAATTGTCTTTTATGACAATTTGTCAACCATGGTACAGAGACCATATTTGGTTAACTTATTATTTCAATATAATATTAGGATTTGAATATATCATATTTCAGCTATATAATTAGTATTGGCGGCATAAAGCCTAATCACGAGGATGTTTTATAATTTTAGCCGAGATTTCAGAGAATCAAAGGCATAGAGATTTGAACCGTAGTTCTTTTATCTCTTTCTGACAGAGAGTCATAGACCACCACTGCCTTTTGTCCTTATAAGACAATTGTTATGGCCCATAGGCACTACACCTCTAATGGATGTTTCAATAAGGTTGGCCCGTAGGCACCACATCACTAATGGATGTTTTTTAATAAGATTAGCCCGTAAGCACTACATCACTAATGGATGTTTTAATAAGATTGGCCCGTAGGCACTACATCACTAATGGATGTTTTAATATTGTTGGCCCGTAGGCACTACATCTCTAGTGGATGTTTTAATAGGGTTGGCCCGTAGGCACTACATCACTAATGGATGTTTTTTAATAATACTGGCCCGTAGGCACTACATCACTAATGGATGTTTTAATAATATTGGCCCGTCGGCACTTCATCACTAATGGATGTTTTAATATTGTTGGCCCGTAGGCACTACATCTCTAGTGGATGTTTTAATAAGGTTGGCCCGTAGGCACTACATCACTAATGGATGTTTTTAATAATACTGGCCCGTAGGCACTACATCACTAATGGATGTTTTAATAATATTGGCCCGTAGGCACTTCATCACTAATGGATGTTTTAATAAGATTGATCACCTTCATTGGTGATTTAACCCACGATTTATAAATCATTTAGTTGGGTTTTGAAATCCTTAAAGGATTATTGTATAAGAATGACGTGCGTGATTTTAACGAATCACATCTGTCATGATTGTTAACATGCGTACAGAGGTTAACGGGGAATCAGAATCTTTTCAATTAGGTCGTACCATCTTGACTGGATCTTAAAAGACACCAAGCTAGGTTTCACCTTTTAAGATTCTTTATTTTAGGCAGATCAATTAAAAGGAATGGTTTTGATTTATTTTATACATATTAAAACAAAACTCATAACATACATTCCAAAATCTCAAATACAATTACATATTGCCCTAAACGGGTCTTTCCAATAGTACATACCTCCATAGAGGTTTAAAATAAGTGACAAGTCCACGCAGGGACTAACATAAGATAAATGTCCATGCAAGGACTTAAAAGATAAGTCCACGTAGGGACTGAAATACGATAAGTGTCCACGCAGGGACTTATTTCAAAGTAGAAATTACATTAGTACAATTATTAAGGGCTAATGGTCACGTTTCTTCTTTTTGCCCTTTAGTAGGTTCGCCAAGCCTTTGAGAAATCCTCGGTGGCTTTTCTTCTCTTCCTCGAACTCTCTCTCCACACGATCTAGTCGATGGAGTATTTCTTCCTGTTCAGGAGGAGAGAAACGTGGTTGTGGCGCTTGTTGCGGAACTGGAGGTCTGGGAGGTATTGGATACCCATGAGCTGAGTAGTCCGGTGGTCCCATGTTTCCATGTGCTCCGTCAGGGTAGCGCGCATTATATCTTGCCGACACCACATATGGGTCGCGCTCATAACCGTAGTTGTATTGTGCTTGTGACGGTTCGAACGGGTTGTAAGCCGTTGGACCCGTGTAAGCAGGTATGGGTTGGTCATACCCAAATGGTGGCGAATTTTGTGCAGCTGGTGCGGAGTTCGCCTCCTGTATAGGACTTGAAGGTCCTTCTTCTTGTAGTGGCGGATAGTGGCTACTACTAGAATGTCGAGGAGTGCTGAAGTGGATACCCCCTCCTCCTCGCGTAGACATACGAGCATTTGTCCTCCTACGCCTTGGCGGATCAGGTATTACTGGTTGCGCCGGTGGCGGAGGTGGTGGCGTAACTGCCACAAAGCGTGAATCCTCAGAGGGATCCTGTGGATGTCGCGGTTGTTGTGATGTCTGTTGAGGTGGTGTGTAGTACCACTCATGTCGGTCAAACATCGCTTGGAAACTGTCTGGTCCTTGATAGGGTGTACCATGGAAGGATGACCCATCAGAGACTTCTATCGGATGCGTGGGCGTACCACGCGCAGGTTCAGTTGGATCAGTATCTTCATCCATATGGTCTTCGGAGAAGTGGTCTTGTGGCCCTAGTGGAACAAAACCTGAAGGTTCCTGTATGTAGTCAGCTGGATTAAACTGACCTATGTAGTAGGGAGTAGGGTCGTCGTAATTTCGGTGCGATACCGAACGTTGTAGCGGTATGAAGGAAGGTTGTGGGTTGTTGGGATCATTTTCTGAATTTGGCCCAAAGGAGTGCCGGTAGGATGGCGTCGAGCTGTGCGAGGTGGAATGCCTCGCGGGTTCGTAAAGATCTCTTCGTCGTTGTGGCTCTTCGCTCCGTTTCATCGAAGGATGCCTCGTACCAGATGGTCCAGCTTCGTTATCGTGATGTGTCACGATTTCTCCTCTGCCTCTTCTTCCCCTTCCTCTTCCTCGGAATATAACAGGTGGCATTTTCCTGCTTTATAAAGCTTTAAATTCCAATAATAAAGAAAAAGACAAAATTGGAATAACAATTCGAATTGTCCTAAGTTCTTGTCTAGACTCAAGTATGTGCAATTGTGTCATTGAGATTAAACACAGTAGGGTAGTGTTTAATTCACTCAATGTTGGCTCTGATACCAACCTGTCACACCCCGATTTCCACGTGTCTCACAGGTGGGCCCGGTGGGGGATTACCGTGACGATGTTGGCAACAATATAGTCAAACCACACAATTATATAATGCACAGCGGAAGCATAAGATAAATATATAAACTTCAACCTCTGGTTGTAATATCAAATGTATTACAGAAGTTGAATATATCCACAGCGGATCAAAATAAATAAATGTTGTTCATTCAGATTCGGCATCGAGTTTGCGAGACTATTCGTGATGCTTAGGCAGCTAATACCAGCCAAATTCGTATAGTACCTGCACTTAATCTTTTTTGGGGAAAATACGTCAGTTTACACTGGTAAATACATTCAACTGACACATTTAAAAATGTTTATTAAAATTGATTTGAATGCACAAGGCACAAACTCTTTTATAACTTGGGAAAATTATAATAAAATCTTGTGAACGTTTTACATGTTCTTTTATGCGTTCAGTAGCCCGGGTCGTGCCGGGTTAAAGATTTATAGACACACCACATTGCGTAAAACCGTAGTATAAAAACCAACGGCTACGTCTTTTAATTTAATGTCGACACTTTATACCGGGTGTACGCCTACACCGGGATGTCGATGGTCGTGACCATTTCGTAAAATGATGCCAAGGATATCCGGGACAACGGTCATTAAACCCCCCAAAGGCTTTTAAGAAACAAAACTGTTTAAATGAGCCAATCATATTATTTAATTAACCACCTAAGCGATGGAAAAAATATAATGCTCAATCAAGCGGTATTAACATACCGTAACCCAAGCCCGTATAGGGGAAATAAGTTAAAGTATTTACCTTTGCAAGTATATTTCCTTAATTTGGATTAAATCACCGATAGCTTTTACTGGGGCTCCTAATCTGGAACGAAGGTTTTAATTAACCTCTTAGAATCCTAACGAGTCGTTATAATGGCCGTAGCCTAGACCGGTTGGTTCCGATATATATAGATATGGTTTAATCGCGCGAAAAGGCGAAAACCGAGAATGGAGTGTGATTCTGACCCAACAAGTTCAGAGACTTGTTTTATATGGGTTAATGGTTCACACTCTGGATTTTGGGGTTCAAATAATATAATTTGACCCGTATCGGCTAATTTATGAAAACTAGTTTCATAAGCCGAACCGTGCGCGCAATAGGCGAAACGGTTAACTATGAGAGTCGTACGCTTATTTCCTAACTCAATATGCCTTAAATGGGTTGTGGTATCAGTAGGATACCTTCCGTGACGCCCGTAACGAGTTTAAGTTAATATTATGCCCCGTAGGGGCTTTTCGGTCATTTTAAAGACTTTTAAAGAGCTTTTCGAGTTCTACAGGAAATCTGAGTTTCCCGAACAGCTTATAAAGCTTAAAATACTTTATTTATTATTTAAAATCAGCAGCAACTGGAATCGGGTCAAAAGACCTTGTAGAACTCATGTTTTGGCCGAAAAGGGCATATTCGGTATTTACCGAACCGTAGCCATAACCGTAGGTTATGAGCGAGGTAAAAATTATTAAAAATCTTTAAAATTCCCAAAATATTATTTTAATACAGTGGGTAAAAGTTTTGGTGACGAAATCTTGGTTTAGATAGGTGTTATGCTAATTGCACCGTTAATTACTAAAGTTTATTTTAAATGCGCCATTTAGCATAACTCTCATTCTAGACCTCGGATTGACGTGAAATTTTAAGGGCATGCTTATAATTTAATAAGCAAGGTTCTGGTCCGTTCACGCGTCCGAATTACTCGTTTTAATTTCAAAAGGCCGTTACGGTCAACTTTTAGGCGAATGACGGAAATGCGCAAAAGACTCGGATAACTCATGAACCGATCACAGAGGTTTATACCGACATGTGACCTGGTCCTAAGAGAGTCCTAAGGCATATCTATACCTCACTAAAACGGGTCAGAACTGAAGTCAAAGCAAAAGTCAAACTTTTGCGACATTCGGTTCCGAACCGGGTCAATATAGCAAATGATCGATTCAAACGAGCGCAAACAAGTTTATATACTTAATATCATGTTTTATAAGTGTCAAAACAGGTTTCATAACATATACATTACAGATTATGCATAAATCGCTAAAATAGCTTTCTGTTGACTTTTTATCCGCACGTTTGACTCGATATTTGACATAGTTAGAGTGGTGATCAGGGGGAACCCTTTTAGAGGTTTATTACCCACATAATTACCTACTCAAAACTACTTTTGATCCGTCATAAGACTGAACCATTTGCAAGTTATTGTAATGACAACCGTTAGTTACGACGGTTGTGTTTATAGGCTAAAACTATGGAAATGTATGACCAAAATGGTTGTGAACGACTTACAGAAGTGTGTTCTTGCTTATAGAACAGAGAAGGGTGCTTGGGAGCTCCTTAGAATGATCAGAGATGTATGTTTGAGTTGTGTGAATGTTATGAGCCAAACTTGGCTATTTATAGTGAAACTAAGCCCTCAAGATCATCACAACTCAGCCTACATTTGATCATGGATCATGGGCAGGTGTCCCTAAGGTGTATGGGTCGAGTAGGGGGCACCCATGCCTCATTGATTGATTGTTTGGTCGTTCATAAGCTCCAAAAGGCAAGAAACTACAACTTTCTGCATCTGGGCACTTTACGCGACCCGCATGGGAGTCCCATGCTTGTTTAAAGCGGGTCGCCTGATATTCAAATATCAGGCGCGTATTTTAGGAGGCTCGCGACCCGCCTACACTTAGGCGATTACTTAACGCGGGTCGCGAGAGGCCAGATTTCCAGAAATTTTAAATTTTTTGTAATGATTATCAGAATCCGGTAATTAATAACGAAATCTTTCGTAATGATTTACCTGACCTTTCGGGTTTGAAGGGGTAACTTTGCGGTTTGGCCCTCGGTTATTTACCGATAGGGGCCTCGTGTTATTTACCCGCATTATAAAGTCCCCGATTAGTTTATTAATTATTTGGAAAGCCTTAACTTTCACTGTTGACGCTTTTAACCCTTCTCATACGAATTCGAGTATAACTTTCTCGTTTTAAGACGGAACTTCGCGGAATTTATACAGTATATTCTAGTGAGCGTATAATACTGTTACGAAGCCTTGGGAACGTTAAAGGGTCACTCAGAGGTATAATTAAACATGTTGACACAGTTAACCCCTGTAGCTCGAAATCTCTCACTTTCTTCCGCGTTTCGCCTCCGTACGATCTATGATTTATTCGTTTGAAGGTACAAGCATTATTTAGGGTTACTATACAGTATATTTACCCTTGTTGACATTTATAACCCTCGAATTTATATACTTTCAAGGTTTGTCAAAATTAGTCCTTTATTTAATATCAATGCCACGTATAAACAAATGACACGTGTTAACACATTATTGGACACAAAATTTCGAGGTGTTACATGTGGGCGACACTTAAACATTCATTGGATATATTGATCAGTCGGAAAATGAATCGTAATAGCGATTGAGTGATTACCCTGTTTTGCGGCAGCACTTCGTGATCAGTGTGTGTTTAATTGTAGTGTTATAACTCTAATTCGACGTATACAGAAACTTTGGACGTCGCTTTAACTTCCCTGTTCAAGTCCCAAGGTCCTCTATTTATACCCGAAAAATAGCCTTGCTTACGGACCGTATGCCATTTCCCCTTACGGTCCGTAAGGGGTGCAGTCTAATTACATAGACTAGCTGGGTTCGGGACTAGCTTTGCTGACTCACTTATAAAACGAATTTCAATCTGTACAACGAATATTATGGATAATTATCACTAGGGTTTAACCCCCCTTGAGTTTTAGGGGCCCTGATCCTAATTCCGATTGTTCTGAAAATTTTAGGGTTAGTGCAGAATTACTTGGGTGTCTCAATTAGGGTTTCCTTATTATCTAATTATCATCCTAATTATGGATTTTAATGAGAATTATTACACGCAGAGAGGGGTCTGGTGGGCTGGTGGGTCGATTTAGGGTCGATTTAGGGTTTGAGAGAGATGATGGCAGTGGGATGTTGGTGTTGGCGGCAATAGGATGGTGGTGGTGGGGATGATGCGGTGGTGGGGTTGGTGGTGGGGATGATGCGGTGGTGGGGATGGCTGTGTTTTAGTGAGAGAGAGAGAGAGAGAACTGAGAGAGAGAGACTTGAACAGGTGGTTTGTTGAAGAAGAAGGATTTTTATTCAAGAGAGAGGGGTAAAATGACTAAAATACCCCTGAGCATAAAGACAAAATAGCAGGTTTTTTTTTTTTTTTTTTTTTTTTTTTTTTTTTTTTTTTTTGCAAATCTGACCTGATTTGATTTTTGGACCAAAATGGCAACAAAATGCAAACCTCAGGGACCCAGATTTAAAAATTTTGGCTTTTGGACTAAAGTGGCAAAAGTGAGCAAACCTCAGGGACCATTTTGGCTATTAACTCAATAATTTTAGCCATACATTCCCATTTGATCCAACCTACCAACCCACACAAACACACATTATTCCCTCACAACATTAAAATAAATATATTTAAAACCAAAACAATTATTCAACAATTTGAAATGGGTGTACCTATTTGCACACCCATTTGCCTATTGGCACACCAAAAATGTGTTTTTTGTCCTATATGCACACCATGTAGTTTCGAGCTGTGGCCAAAGCGCGGCGTTTTGGTCCGGTCAACCAGACAAAGACTGACGGGTCTGTTGACCGGACCAAAACGCCGAGCTTTGGCCGCGTTTTGGTCCTGTCAACCAGACAAAAGACTGACACCCGGTCTGGTTGACAGGACCAAAACGCGGCCAAAGCTCGGCGTTTTGGTCCGATCAACAGACCCGTCAGACACCCGTCAATCTTTGTCTGGTTGACCGGACTAAAACGCCATGCTTTGGCCACAGCTCGACACTGCAGGGTATACACATAGGACAAAAAACACCTTTTTGGGTTGGCTATCTACACACTTGATGTGTAGATAGTTTGAGCCTTTTTAAAATTCCGAAAGTAAACTTTATTTAGTTCTTCATTATATAGTTTAATATAATGATATCTATTTTGTATTTACATATTTGGGCAAAAGATCAAATACAAATAATCTTAACATACTAAACATACAAATTGAAGGAAAACCCAAAAAGACAAGGTGACATTTTTGTAATTACCACCAACTATCAAAGTTACAACCAAAAATACCTAAAAAAACACAATTTTTTTTAACATTTTTTATTAAAAAATCGCTACATTTCGTTAGCAAAAAAAAAAAAAAAATTTTTTTTTTGCTGCTACTAAAAGTAGCGATTTTTTAATAAAAAATGTTAAAAAAATAAAATAAAATAATTTGTGTGTTTTTTTTTTATTTTTTTAGATTTTTTAGGTTTTTTGGGGGGTTTAGTTTTTAGCATTTTAGCTTGGGTTGGGGGGGGGGGTTAGGTTTTTTTTAGGTTTTTGGGGGTGGGGGGGGGGGGGTTAGGTTTTTTGGGGGGTTTAGGTTTTAGCATTTTAGCTTGGGTGGGGGGGGGGGTAGGTTTTTTTTAGGTTTCTGGGGGTGAGGGGGGTTAGGTTTTTTTTTTTAGGTTTTTGGGGGGTGGGGGGGGTAGGTTTTTTTTAGGTTTTTGGGGGGTGGGGGGGTGGGGGGTTTAGGTTTTTTTTTGAGGGTGGGGAGAGTGGTTAGGTTTTTTTAGAGGTATTTATAGAGTAACTTTGATAGTTATTGATAATTACAAAAATGCCACCTTGTCTTTTTGAGTTTTCCTTCAATTTGTATGTTTAGTATGTTAAGATTATTTGTACAAGAACTTTACCCTACATATTTGTTGTGTAAATAAAAAAATATTATATAGGGATTTTCAATCTGATAATCACAAATTTAAAACCCATGATCAAATTGATATGAACCACTCAAAAAATTTAAAACCTATGATCAAATTGAGTTGGTGAAGACGAAGTATGGATATTTCAAATTCATCTCCTTTAGCTGCTTTCATGATTCAAAAATTCATCCCGACAAATCTGTGTAGTAAAAGATGAAGATTGAGGAGACTTGTGTTGGGGCACCTGAGTTATGTTGCATAGACACAATGTACAATTAATCCTTTTCTTTTAATTAATATAATATTTTATGTTTAATTATCCTTGAGTTGTTCCATCCATTCTTGGCTTCCATGTGGAGGTACTTCAATTCAATCATTACAAACCACGGATGTTAGGTAGTTAGGGTGAGGGAGTGGTCACTAGTGATAGAATTCTATCACTCATAATATCCAATCATGTTCCGTCATGCATCAACCATTTTTCCATCACTCACAACCTTTTTTGGTGACAATGGTCATCACTCACCACCACACCCAACAATTTTCCCCCAACCAACAATTACCCTCACAAAAAAAAACCATCACGCCGTTAAAAAAATAACGAAATGGGTTTACCGTGGTACTATCACGCGTGATGTGAGGAGTGGCGGTGGGAAAATCAATAGTTCCACGCGTTATAGTTGCTTTCCGTGATATAATAACGCACCGCCCCCGATGCTCTTAATGACTCATTATTTGCTCTATGGTATGGTCAAAAATATAGTTTTTTTTTTTTTAAATAACTTTTATTCACAAACACACCACCCTCAACAACAAGGGCAGCCAAAACATACAAATAAAGCATGTTACATCACAGAGAACGAGATCTAATTGTCCTAAGAAACATCCCTATTTTTGGATGTTTAAAAAATAGGGGGCAAATAACATCTGACTTGTATGTGCATAATCTTTTTATTCTCTTTGACAAAATTACACTTGTTACTTAATTTCTTTTAGGTTATTTGTCACTCTATAATGACTTCTTACATATGATTTCATTGAACATAGTTAGTTCCATTGTGAAAAGTTGTGTATATATGGTTTGGACACTGGACGTCACGTCAGTTGTTTGTGTCCCGCAACACTGGGGTCAATGGCTAGGTTGGTCCAAATAGGACACCTTAACCAATGAGTTTAAATGCGACCAAATCGATCTTTTATTTTTTGGGGAAAAGGGAGTTTTAAATGGGGAAAACCAGTTTCTGGTTTAGTTTGCAGTTTATATTTCTCTAAAATGAGTTTTGGATTCAATTCAAAATCAAGATCAACCTAATTTCATAATTGTGTTATTTTATAAACATAAAAAAAGTTCTTTTTAAGATTCGTTATTTTAAAAATTAGGAAGTCATTTTGTCATCAAACTAGTAAAGGTTGGTTTTGATTTTTATTCCGTTCGAGTGATTCTTTTAGTTCTAATATAATGTAAGTTTATCAACTATACGTCCCATGTAATGAACGTGGTATTATTATATTTAGTTTGGTAACGGGGAGTGATTGACGACAATTATAGAGGCATCTCTTGGCCCACGACTTGACCTGTATTCTTATAAATCTTTATATAATTTGTCATCACAATCATTTGTCAAATTATTGTCATAATGGTCAGATATGTATTTATTTTATGGATTTTAAAAATTCTCATATGTATCACGCAATTTCAAATGATCGTCTTGTTACATTATAGTATGATAATAATCTTTGATACCGAAATCATAAGAGTGATATACTAACAGTGAAACATTAAATAATAAACCAATTTCAATTAGAGAAGTGCGGTAATAATTATCAACTTGTGCGAGTAGTGATCTTGATTTTTTCTTTATAACTTTTTTTAGTTTCAATTACATATCTTACACAATAGATAATATGTGTTTTTAACCCAACTTTATAAAAGTTATCAACTTGTGTTAATAGTAACTTTGATTTTTTATAAGTTCTATTACACGCCTTATACTATAAATAATATACGTTTTAACCCTATAGTTTTGTTTGTTCTTTTTTTTTTTTTTTTTTTTTAACTTCCATTCGTTCATTTTTTATAAAGACTGAATATGCGCTTATGTTAATTTTTTTCTTCACTTTAATTTTGAAATATTTATATTATTGGTAGAGTCGTTTAGAGTCTTTCATCTATGATATATATTAGAGAATTAATTTCGATTTTCTTTTTTGGTTGCTTTACCGAGTGTCACTACCGTATCAATATTGTAACCAGGGGCGGATGTAGCATGTACCGGGGGGCAACCCCCGCTACGGCTTGGCGCGGAAAAATTTGACGTTTTTAGTGTAAATTTTGGAAAAAATTGATGTTTTTTCGATTTCGTTACGGCTTATTTATAAAACGTTACGGCTTGGCGTGAATCCTAGATCCGCCACTGATTGTAACGAAAGGAACAGACACCGACCGGATCCCGCCGTGTAGCGGGGGAGTTTTGCTAGTTTTATACATTTTGCTTCAAATTTTAAAACATAAGCCGTTTCGTCAAGCCATAAGTTAACTCGATTTGTAGATGAGAATACGAAGTTCAAGCTTGACGTGTAATTTCAAGCCGAACCAAACTTGCTTGTTTATAATTTTAGCCGAGCTAGAGCTAAGGTGGCCCGGTTCAACTGATTAACAACCCTAGTGTGTGTATGTGTATACAATTTTGGTTATGGATTTGTTTTAAGCAATAGATTCCAAGAACAAAGCTTTTACTCATTCCATGTTATAGCGTCAATCTCGCGATAAACGATTATATGATAAAGGAAGTTGTAGATCTTTTCTCTCAAAATTGAATAGTGGAGGGACCGTTCCTACTAATTATAAATTATATACCTATTTAATTTGGCTATTTTGTTTTCAAAAGCTTCACCTAAATATCACATGGGGCAACAAGAAAAAGAAGCGAATCAAACAAAGCGATAAATAGGACCCCCACCATATGTTTGGCTCAATTATTGCTTTTAATACTAGATTTTAATTACAACCCTAATTTTCAGTCGAATAACATATATACTTCGAAACATATAAAACGTTTATAAACAAAATATACAATTTAATGATAAGATTGATCATTAATGAATAAATACTTATAAAAAACTTGATTAATGATAGTTCAAAATTGAAAAAAAAAATTGATCGGTTAAGAATTTAATATTTCATATGTTTAAAATAAAATTTTGGAGCTGATCAGAGTCCCCATGCAAGCAGGTTTGTTCATGGGTGGTGTTGGTGTAGGTTTGAAAATAAAGACAATAATAATATAGTAAAATATTTTGCTGTAATAAACTTTTAAAAAGATACAATTTATTATTTTACTTTTGCTACTTTTTACGAAACTTAATTATTACGTACATACGGTTAACAAATCAACAAAGGAAGACAATAGGTTTATTTAAAGGAAGAGAATATTATAATAATAAATATTATTTTAAATTTAAAAAAAAAATCTTGCGTAATTTGGTAACCCGCCAATAAAAAGCGCTCAAGCATCTGATCTCAATACCTCTGCCAAACTTCCTTCTTCCTTGTTCACTATCCAATTCAGAAAGTGATGATGACCCAGATCAAAGCTAGAAAAAAACTCCTCTTAACTGCTTTTGCTTCAATCCTTCTGGTCTCCGCTTTAATAGGCATCGTCATTGGGGTCAAGTCTCGTAACTCCTCCGGCTCCGATGAGTCTCACCCACAAAGTATGACGGCTTCCACATCTCACGCCATTGTAAAATCATCATGCGACAGCACATTTTACCCAGAATTATGCTACTCCACCATCACTAGCCATCCTGAAGTCACCAAAAAGGTGAAAAGCCAAAAGGACGTGATCGAGCTGGCTGTGAATATCACAAAAACCGCGGTGGAGAAAAACTACTTCCAGATAAAGAAGATGAGCACTCGAAAAGGTCTGACGCCACGCGAGATTGGGGCGCTTCACGACTGTCTGGAGATGGTAGCTGAAACGTTGGAAGAGCTTACGGAAGTTGAGAAAGACCTGGAGGAGTATCACACCAAGAAATCCCTACAGCAGCACGCTAACGATCTCAAGACGCTTATGAGCTCCACCATCACCGACCAGGAGACTTGTCTTGACGGCTTCTCTCACGGCGGTGCCGATAAAAAGGTCCGGAAAGAGCTGGAAAAAGGTCAGGTGAAGGTGGAGAAAATGTGCAGCAATGCACTCGCCATGATTTGTAACATGACCGACACCGACATAGCTAACGAGAAGAGGTTGACGGGGAGGAACTTGAAGGAGAACAACTCGGACTCGGAGTGGCCGGAATGGTTATCTGTTGGAGACAGGAAGTTGTTGCAGGCAGGGACGGTGACGCCAAACGTCGTCGTTGCCGCGGATGGTAGCGGAGACCACAAGACAGTGGCGGCTGCGGTGGCAGCAGCGCCGTCAAAGAGCAGCACAAGGTACGTGATTAGGATTAAAGCCGGTGTGTACCGGGAGAATGTGGAGGTGCCTAAGGGGAAAACCAACTTAATGTTTATCGGAGATGGAAGAAAAAACACCATCATCACTGCCAGCCGGAGCGTTAAAGGAGGAAGCACCACCTTCGAGTCCGCCACCGTCGGTTAGCTCTTAATTACCTTATATTTTACATTAGTTTAATTTCCCAGGATTATTGTGATATGATTGACAATTTTAATTAACTACCTATTATTATTATTATTATTATTAATAAAATAGAATTGCAACTATATAAAACACAAGTTTATTTTCCTTATGTAAACAATACAAAAGGCTAACAGATAATTAATTTTTTATGCTAATCAAGTTAAATTGAATAGAACCATCCCATCAGGCACGGTTTTAGGGCTGCGCAGCCCGGGCAAACGCCAAGGCCCAAAGGGTTTATAGGGCTTGACAAAATTTCAAGGCCTATATTTTTAAGTGAGCACCCTTAGTTCAATGGTTAAAACACTCAAATATAAAAACCAAGGTCATGAGTTCTAATCCCCTCCCATGCATTTTTATTTAAACAATTTTCAACTATTATATGATTGATCCGTTAAAGTTTAGGGTTATAGTCTTGAGCATTTTTATTTAAACAATTTTCATCTATTATATGATTTATTGGTTAATGTTTTGGGTTATAGTCTTGAGGTCATGAGTTCAAACCCCATGATTAACTTTTATTTTTAGTTAATGATTTTGTAACAATTCATTTCTAAAAACAATATTAACGTTTTATAAAGTGAGATTACGCGACATGTTATGCCTAAAAATATCACGAATTTGAATCACATATTTATATATACATGGGTGTATAAATATATTTTATCAAACTACACCACTTTTGGTTTATTTTATTTATTTTAACAATTATCGTTGTATTGTGGTTTCTTAATATATATAACTGATGAGTTTATATTATAATAAGTGGGCCCAATTTTATTGTTTCGCTTAAAGCGCAAATTTTTTTTGTTGTTCTCAGAGACGCCCTGGAACCCATTCATATATACTAAATATAATAGTTAATAAAAGTATTGTTTTGGACAAAGTAAAACATTAATATAAATCATGATATGATTACAACGACAAGGCCACAAATTAAAACATATAATAATAGAGGCTTGAAATGATCATCTATATTTGAAAAGCATATTATATTAAAATAATCCTTACTTGAATACCTAATTTACATATCCTATTTCTATATTTGAAAAGCATATTATATTTAAATAACCCTTACTTTGAATGCCTAATTTACATATCCTATTATTACATGATTTTTTGGTTTATTTATTTGAACTTTTAACCGATATAAACAAATGAAAACACATGCTAAACGATAAACGTTAAAGCTGCATACTTCGTGCGTCTTTATACATGAGTGTTTCTATCATTTTTTTATGGAATTTTAGGGATTGTGTTAAACGTGCTACTCCCTTCTCACAAACTTAAAGGAGAGGCCCACCACCGTTAAAAAAAATATTTTTCTCTCACATAAAGAGGTATGTTCAAAAGGGATTGGGTACGTTTAAATACACCCAATTTTTAAGTTGAACTCACATGGCTTTAAATTGATGGTCATAATAACTCTTCATAGGTGTTTTGGGTTTTGGTGGGTGATGCGGTGCGTTGTCATGTTTAGCAAGTACGGCGGTATCATACCAACTCATATTTGAAAACCAAAACAAATTAATATCTTGAACTATCTATAAGCTAGTGGTTTTGGGAATGCTACTCCATAAAAGTGGTGTAGGTTTAAAACCTTACAAATGTAAGATTATGTATAATTTAGGTCTTAAGAATTGTTGTTAAAAATATATCTTGCAAATATTAAACATAAATAAATGTATGTGCACCTTCTAAAAAATAAAACATTTTCATCCAACTTTTCGTCTGTTAATCTCGTGATGTTGACAACGACATTTTGGGTGACATTTCAAAATATTTTTGTATTTCTAAGAACGGATATGTCAATCATCATAGTATAAAATAGATTGTTGAAACTTGAACGACAAAAATCCGGATAAAAAACTACATATTCCACAGGTGGTGCGCAAAATCAGGGTGTCATTTGACTTTTGTTTAGGCTAAAGGGTATGGGGGTCATAGTTGGGACATGATTTGCCATGTAGAAACATGAATAGGATACTACACCACCCCCTTGCTTGATCCACCATGGTTCCCATGGATTAAACCATGGCAACCATGGTCCTAGTTTCCATTTTTTATGATTTCCTTTCCTTTTTCTTTAGACAAAAATTAACTAAAATAAATAAGGGGATAGTGTTTGGGTCATGACCACACCCCTAGGGTAGTGGTTTTAAATGGTGGATTAGAGATGGGTGACATGGTGATGATTTGAAGGGTCATGGTGGTCATATGGGTCATGACCACACCCTAGACTAGATGTATTCCCATCAATTAAGCAGCCAATTACGCGTTAATACAAAAATCAAAATTTCATATGCTTCATCAATCAGAGTGGGCCCTGGGTCATTTAATCTTAAAAGTAGCAGCCATTTGGGTTAATTAGATTGATTTGTGTGTTGTTGCAGCAATTGTAGGGGATGGGTTCTTGGCCCGGGACATAACATTCCAAAACACGGCTGGTGCTTCAAATCACCAGGCTGTGGCACTCCGTGTTGGCTCAGATTTATCCGCATTCTACCAATGTGACATGCTGGCCTACCAAGACACCCTTTACGTCCACAAAAACCGTCAGTTCTACATCAACTGCTTGATTGCTGGAACCGTCGATTTCATCTTTGGTAACGCTGCAGCCGTTTTCCAAGATTGTGACATCCATGCACGTCGCCCCAATTCTGGTCAAAGGAACATGCTCACCGCACAGGGCCGCACCGACAGTAACCAAAACACAGGGATCGTCATTCAGAAGTGCCGAATAGGTGCCACTTCTGACCTCCAACCGGTGCAGTCCAGTTTTCCAACATATTTAGGACGACCATGGAAGCAGTTTTCGCGAACTGTGGTGATGCAATCCACCATCAGCAATGTGATCCACCCTGCTGGATGGTTCGAGTGGGATGGGAACTTTGCCCTGGACACGTTATACTATGCTGAGTACCAGAACACTGGGGCCGGTGCCGGGACGTCGGGTAGAGTAAAATGGAAAGGGTTCAAGGTAATCACCAGCTCTACAGAGGCTCAAGGGTTCACCCCAGGAAGCTTCATTGGTGGAGGTAGTTGGTTAAGAAGCACTGGTTTTCCGTTTTCTCTTGGTTTGTAAACTACGCCGGGCTGTGCGTACGGTATTAATTAATTAATTAGTGCATGTGCCAACCCAATAATATGTACGTGATTGATGGTCCTAAATTAAGGATCATTGTATTTGTTTCTAGGTCCACGGTCTTTAATTTTTTTTTGAAAATAAACTTTCATTAACACACAACCGAACCCGAAAACCGGGCCGGCAACAAAACAAAAAACGAAAACAAAATTACATAATTACAAATTTACACCAATCTCTCCAACTAATAGACTGAAACCTCGATCTATTTTTGAACCAAAAGAAACCCAACGCTCTTATCTCGCTGAAGACGGTTTCCACATTCGGCCGAGAGGCAGAAAAGACCGCTTTGTTCCTAGCCAACCAAATACACCAACACGAAGTGATAATGATACCGTAAAACGCCAACCTTTCTGAGGATCCCAACCTACTGAACTTATGCAACTCCAAAAGATCTCTCCCTGAAAAAGCAAAAATCGGAGGAACACAATAAATAATATCAATATTTTTGTTTGCTAATTTATATAAGGATGACTGACCGATCACCTCAGAAATAACACTATGTTCCCGAGTTTTATTTAACAAGGGAAGAGAAAGGAATTAAAAGGATGAGAGTAAAAAATGTGTTCCGGAGATTTTTTTAGGAAGGGAAGTGGTGAGAAAAGAAAGGAAACAAGGGGATGATTGATGCAAATATTCATCCTCCCAATTTGGAGAGATTTGGTGAGAAAAGATTATTATGAATCTCAGACTTTTTTAAATTTCCTAAATTACCCTCTAATTCATTATAAATAAACTTTCTTTTCTTTTCCTCCCAACTCGGGAACACATAAAATGTTTAATTTCCTTTCATTTCCTTTTCTTTTCATTAAACTCGGGAACACGAATATAATCACATCTTTTCCTTTCCATTCCCTTATAATTCCCCTTCCTTTCTCTTCTATCGTTAAATGAAACTCGGGAACACAGTGTAAAGGAGGTGTGTCAATCATATTAATGTAAGGCGATTAGGTGCCAATCCAATCAATGCCACGCATGCATCATGATCAATCATCTCACGTACACCTTTAATTTAACTCTTACAAACGATATAATCTTATATATAGAGATTCACCATCGCACAATCTTTATATCAAAGACGGAGCTAGCATGTAATTAGGGGTAGCCCGGACTACTTCTTAACTTTGTCGGCGAAGTGCAAAAACTTTTTTTTCTTCTTCATTTTATGTATCGTATACCCCTTAACAAATATGAACATACCCCTAAGTCCAAATTAAAAAAAAATTATGATACGCCTGAATTTTTCTTCTAGATCCGTCACTGCTCTATATTTTTTAGACAAAAATGGAAATTCGGATATATAGAAAAGAAAAGTAGGAGATACCTCCAAAATTTTAAGATGGAAACTCCAATGCGAGTGCTCTAATAGCCGGAGCTCATCCTGTACGTTATGACAAGATCGAGTGGATTAGGTCTAACAGGTTGGACTTGTTTAATTAGTTAGGTTATTAGCATACTATTATCTAAGTTACAAGTTCATATAGCAGCCTACATGCGTCATCTACTAGCATTATTTATCAATCTACAAATTTGTGATGCTTACGTACATTTACTTTTACAAAACGCGCTGTGAAGAAAAAGACACATCTATCCAGGAAAGAAACAAGACTCCCCTAGTCACGACGAAATACTAAAGTGTCACTATGACTACTTTTTCAAAAACAAAATAGTAAAATGTGTTATTTTATAATATCCTTATAATTAACATGCGCAAATGGTATTAGGTTTTCTTTTTTATTTAATATACACAACTTTAAGAAAAGTTGTGTAATAAAAGCACCACACTAATTTTACACTCATTAATGTCGCTCAATCTTTAATGATGCACTTTTATGTACGCTTTTTAATGAGTAATCTTACTTTTTATTATTTTTTTCTTTTTGAATGGTTAACGTTGCATACCATGGGGATTGAACCCCTGACCTCTCCTATCCTAAGGTCTATCTAAACTCACGAACACCACTGGGCATGCGATGTTGATTGATGAGTACCATGCGTTCTTACATCAACTTCACAATGATCCCTTCTATCATCATCGGGATCATCCACAAATTTAGAATATTGGGATTCTAAGTCATAATACAGATCAAAAAAGTTCAGTGAATTTATGTTTTTGTTTTGAATTGAATCAAAAGATTTGAAAACAGTTTGTTCCTTAAACGGAAAAATCGTTTCATAAAATTTAACATCTCTTAAAAAGATAACATATTTAGTATCAAGACTCAATAACTTGTATCCCTTTTTTTCAAAGGAATACCCAAGAACCACACATTTTTCAGCCCTAATATTCAGTTTATTAGTTTCATTCAGAACTGTACAAAAACATAAACATCCAAACACCCTTAAATGATCTAAGGGTTCAAATTTGTAAATCAACTCATGAGGATTTTTTCCAGCAAGAACAGACGAAGGAGTCCTATTAATAAGATATGCAGCAGGTAGAACACACTCATGCCAGAACCTAACAGGTAAATTGCTTTGAAATAACAAGGCTCTAGTAACATTTAACAAATGTTTATGCTTTCTCTCAACAATTCCGTTTTGTTGAGGTGTATAGGCACAAGACGTTTGATGAATTATTCCTTTTTGTTTACAAAACATATTCATTTGATTAGTAACAAACTCTGACTCATTATCACTTCTAAAACATTTAAGCGTTTGTTTAAATTGAGTTTGTAATATGTTTACAAAATCTTGTATATTTTCAAAACACTCATTTTTTTCATCAAACAAACCCATACCGCCGTAGAGAAGTCATCAACAATCTTTAAAAAAATACCTATGTCCGTCTCTGTTAGCAACTCTATAAGGGCCCCAAACATCTAAGTAAGCTAATTCTCCTAAACAAGTACTCTTATGTTCACTTAAAGGAAAAGGCTCTCTATGTTGCTTGGCCCTGTGACATACTTCACATGGACCATGATCAGAGTCTATTGAAAGTTTTAATTTATTTTTAAAAACTTCAGAAACCTGATCAGCAGGATGTCCTAACCTAGCATGCCATAATTTGTAATGATTAACAGTGTTACAACACACCTTATCAGACAACACAGCATTTCCATACACATACACATACAATCCTTCCAGTTGATTACCAGTCACCGAGACTTTCCTGGTTAAGAAGCCTTGTATGTAACATTTATGCTCATCAAAACCTATATAAAGTTTATTATCTCTTGCTAATTTGTGTACAGAAATCAAATTAACACAGTATTCAGGGACAACAAACACATCATGTAAAACCACACATTCAACCAATTTTAAAGAACCTATCTTAGTTACATAAGCACCTGTTCCATTAGGATGTTTAACTTGTATTTTCAAACTGAAAACATCAACAAAATCAGATAAACTATCTTCATTTTTACCATATGATTATTTGCCCCTGAATCTATGATCCAACCAGTTCCTTTCCCAAAATTTGTACCAAAACAAAACACTGATTTACAAAACACATTTGAACAAAAATCCCACCTGATACATTGCAGCTCTGTGATGTCTCATGTATTTTATCCTTAATCAAACTCAACAATTTAGACAATTGATGCCGAAGTTACAGAAGAAACAGGTACACTAGACTCATCTATATGAACATTATTACTAGCACCACCCTTTTTCCCCGAATTCCCTTTTGGTGGTTTCATCCAAGAGGGATAACCAATCAACTCAAAACATCTGTCTACAGAATGACCAACTTTGTTACAATGTGAGGCATTTAAACTTTGACTTTGATTTTTAACAATATTTTTCTTATTATCACTCAAAAAATTAGCCTTAGACAAGAAACCAACAGTATGATCTTTAGACACAGACATATTAGAATTCTTATGAGACTTTTCCCTCGAAACAATAGAAAAAGCTTCTCTCACAGTGGGAAGAGACTCTCTAATCAGCAAACTTGTCCTAACAGAGTGATACCCACTATCAAGACCTATTAAAAATTGCATGAGTTTTATTAAGTGATTAAAATTGTTATACTGTGTAGAAGCATCACAAGTACAAGTAGGGATTTGTAGAATTTGATCTAACTTTTTCCACATAATATTTAACCTATGATAATATTCAGCCACAGACAAACCATTTTGATTAAACGAGTTAATCTTTTGATATAAATCAAACACAACTGAACCATATACTTTATCATATGTGTCTCTTAACTCTTTCCAAACCTCAGAAACCGATTTGGAATAGACATGACCCAAATAAAGTTTCTCTGAAACTGAATTCAATATCCAAGTTAAAACCACTGAATTACATCTTTCCCCTTGAGTTTCAAGAATTGCATTACCCTCAAGTTTTGCAAAAGTTTCGTCGATAAATCCTGTTTTATTTTTAACTCTCAAAGCCAAAGACATGGCATTTGCCCAAACAGTATAATTTTTTGTTCCCTTTAATTTTATATTTGTAACAGTCAAATTAGTTGAATCACTAGCATGCAAATACAACGGATTGTCATGTTCAAGTTTACTAATTTAAGTTTTTCCAAACAAATTAAGAAGATCAGCCATTTCAACAATCCACAACAGCAACCAATAAGTAACTCAGTAACAGAAACAATCAAGTATAACCTAACAGCTAAACTGTGTCAGGGGCCAGATGGTAGGTTCGTCACTCTATAGGTGCCTACCCAAGTCTTAACACAGTAGCTTTATTCCAGACCCTAAAGATTCAAGAATAAAAAATGAACAGGCAATTACTAATTACAAAAAAATACAGAAACACAGAAGTACTTAACACAAATATGAACAATAGAACACACTAAATGCAACAGAGTGTACCCTCTCTGTGTCCCAATCAACAAACCGGCCCAACTACTCCGACTACAATAATCCCTAATGCAAGAATAGAATTAAAAAAAAAAAACTGAAGAAAGAAATAACACGACATGATGCGTATAACTCCAAGCAATCAAATAATAGCCTTCACTTATGGCTACAAAATTTTGATAGAAGAAACAACACCAAAGAATCTGTTGGTTTACCCTGTAATCTTCGTGGATTATAGAGACCAGCGAGAATCCCTTTGAAAAACTTCAAGGCCCAGCTTCATCCAACGGTCAGGCCCAGCTTCATCCAGCCATCCATCAGCCCATTAGTGTCATCCAGCTTCCCATCAACCCATTAGCAGCCCAACACAGACACATGTTATAACAACAAATAACAAACAATATTATTGGTAGGAATGGCAATGGGCCGGGCTCGGGCCGGGTATTGGTAATCCCAGACCCGTACCCGGTTGTAATTCTTTGTCCCATACCCGGCCCGTTACCCGTCGGGTATTTTTCGGGTAATTACCCGTCGGGTATCGGGCATACCCGCGGGTATCGGGTATACCCGTTAATTTCTTAAAAATACCCGTTGGGACAAATGTGCAATTTTTTTACTTTGATGTTTATATAATTTACTATTTTAATGACTATAACAGATGAAAATATGATTAATAACTTACATATCATATTCAGACCACAAATACTAAACTAAATTAAAACGATTACTTAATTAAGTAATTGTATCGGGACCACCTAATTGCATAAAACCTCCGCATAATAAAAGGTGATAGCTTCCATATACAATATACATGCTCAAAAATAAGTTATATGTTCACTAAACACTTGCCAAATACATATCCACATATGACTATAGAGAAGATAATAAGTACATGTACTAAGTTTATATATATGGAAATCTATAATATGATACTTTCGGGTATTATTCGGATAAATGGGCCGGGTATCGGGCGGTTATCATTAAATCCCATACCCGTACCCATACCCGATTTTTTTCTATTTTTAAGCCCGTACCTGGCCCATACCCATTAGGCTTCGGGTTTACCCGGCCCGTATGTTTCGGGTTTCGGGTATACCCGTCGGGCTTGGGCTTTTTTGCCATCCCTAATTATTGGCCAATATTATTAATAAAAGTGTTAAAATAATAAAAGTGTTATATTATTTTTCAACAGTAAGATGTCATACATAATACATATTGTTTTCATAATGTTTTTCTATTATAAGTAAATTGGTTATGGCTTATGGATTCAATTCCTATAGTGTTCAAGCAAGTTTAGCCATTAAAAATAAATAAATTGCTAAACATAAAACCATTTTAGACCATTTAAGAAAGAAAAAAATAAGAGTCTAAGATTATATTTTTTTTTTTTAAGAAATAAGAAAAGTTGGTTGATGGCGCGCAAATTGTGAAGGATATAAGTCACTGACCAAGCCCAGCCACAGGCATAATTTAAATTTAATTGCTCACCCTTGATGTTATAATCTATTATAATCACCACCCTTTTCTTTCAATAAAATATTTATTTAGAGTATAAAAGATCATGATGCCAATCCGATTATTATGAGGCAGTTTTGGAAAGGTAAAAATGCAAGGCGGTATTAAGTTAAATGTGGGAAAGGTTAAGGATAGAAGTTGAAATATAGTTTGAAAGCAAAAGCATGCATTGGAATTGGATTGTTGGTTGGTTGTGTTGTGTGTGCCTGTCTGTCTCCAAATGCGGAAATCATTGTGTGAAAGGTTGATCGCCGTTGTGAAATTGAATCCTTATTCTACACCTCGTTCTTACACAATCATGGCTTCAAACGGTGCAACGCCACCTGTTACCGTGCAATCCCTCAATCCCAAGGTTAATTTGTACGTTCATCATTACTTGTTACAATACTCCAGGTGAGAGATCATTCATTCTCATATATATAATAACAGGTATTGAAATGTGAATACGCTGTTCGTGGTGAGATTGTCTCTGTGGCTCAGGTAATCAAATTGTATTTGTATATATGTATTATCAATAAAATAGTGGTTCAATCAATGTTTGATTTGATTATCACAGAAATTACAACAAGACCTGCAAGCAAATCCAGGTTCTCATCCTTTTCAGGAGGTATAACTAATTTCTCATTTATGGAAACTAGAACTACGACCCGCCGCAATGCGGCGGGGATTCTTTAGTTATAACTAAGTCGATTTAGGACGCACACGTTATGTTAAACCCGTCAAACGGGAAAAAATAGACGATGTAAAAACATTCACACACACGCACGTTGCGTCGTGTTAACTCGCAAAATTTAGAATGAAACGTAAAAACGCTAAACCAAAGACGCACGTTGCGATGTGTTAAGTCACAAAATTTAGAACGAAGCATAAAGCGAAAAAACCCCGAAGCCAAGGTTACAACAACCATATGCGTAATCATTTTTTTCTTTGAAAAACCCCCAAAGCCAAGATTACAACAACCATATGCATAATCAATTTTTTTTTTTTTTTTGAAAAACCTTCAAAGCCAAGGCTACAACAACCATATCCATAATCATTTTTTCTTTGAAAAACCTCCAAAGCCAAGATTACAACACATAAGTAAAAAAACCTCAAAGTGGTTAAATCGCAAAAGACGAAAACTTTTGAATTAGAAGTAAAAAATCAAATTATCAAAGGGGCTAAATTACCAAAGATTAAAAGTTTTAAACTTAAATTGTCAAAGATTAAAACTTTAGGGTAAATTATCAAAGATTAAAACTTTAGGGTTAAAAAGGACACAAATATTAGAAGTTTAGACTTAAATTGTTAAACATTAAAATTTTAGTGTTAAAAAAGAAAATTTTCATATTTTTTTGAAAGACTCCTTAAACTTAAATTGTCAAAGATTAAAACTTTAGGGTAAATTATCAAAGATTAAAAACTTTAGGGTTAAAAAGGAAACAAATATTAGAAGTTTAGACTTAAATTATTAAACATTAAAACTTTAGTGTTAAAAAAGAAAATTTCCATATTTTTTTGAAAGACTCCCAAAGCTAGAAGTACAACCTTTTGTGCACATATAACTTGCTTATTTATATGTTAATAATATAGTTTCTTCTTCACTGCTGACCTATATATATATTCCTCTCAACTTTGGCTGGCAGATACTTTACTGTAATATCGGAAATCCACAATCACTTGGTCAAAAGCCCATAACTTTCTTTCGAGAGGTTGCCCACGCTGCTCTCAACATAAGTAATTTCCACATACTACTCATATGTGTTGTCTTATCTTATGCCAGGTTCTTGCATTATGTGATCACCCTGCCTTGTTGGACAAGAGGGAAACAAACACTTTGTTTAGGTTCTCTCATCTTGTTCTTGAATTAAATTGTCATGGTTTCCATTTGGATCACCAAACATCTTTACTAACTTCTTTCAGTGCGGATTCTATAAAACGAGCGTTAATGATCTTGGATCAAATACCTGGTAGAGCTACTGGTGCATATAGTCACAGTCAGGTAATTAATTAACTCCTTTGTAACTCTCTACACATTCGTATCAGTTGAAACATGTCGTGGCTATTTAAGTACGGTTTTGGCATCAGGGTATTAAAGGATTGCGCGACACCATTGCTTCTGGTATTGAAGCTCGGGATGGTTTTCCTGCTGATCCAAATGATATCTTCTTGACAGACGGTGCAAGTCCAGGGGTAAAATGTGTACTTACTGTTTGATCTAGAGAGTCATTTCGAAACTGCACAGGCATGTAAAAGTGACCATTTTTTATTATATTATATTCCCTTTCCAGGTCCATATGATGATGCAGTTATTAATAAGATCAGAGAATGATGGAATTTTATGTCCCATTCCTCAGTACCCTCTTTACTCTGCTTCCATCGCCCTTCATGGTGGCACTCTTGTATGTATCTATTCAGTTTTAGTTTAGAAAAAAAAACATTGTATGTAGAATAACATCTGGTGAGGTTTCAGGTTCGTTATTATCTTGATGAAGCAACAGGGTGGGGACTTGAGGTCTCTGAACTCAAGAAGCAGTTGGAAGCTGCCAGACAAAACGGTATTACTGTTAGAGCCTTGGTTGCAATTAATCCAGGGAACCCAACAGGCCAGGTAAATACGATTAACTTCTCACTATGACTTAACTTCTCTACCGAAATCATGTGTACCTCTTGCATAGGTTCTAGCTGAGGAAAACCAACGACAGATTGTCGACTTCTGCAAGAAAGAAGGTCTGGTACTTTTAGCAGATGAGGTAAAGAATTTTCTTGCATTTTACGGACACTGAATGTATGTAGTTATGTTTGAGTAGTAACTACGAGGATATCCATAAAAACTTCTTTTTGCAGGTATATCAAGAAAATATTTATGCACCTGACAAAAAATTTCACTCATTCAAAAAAATATGTCGTTCTATGGGATATGGTGACAAGGATATCCCCTTGGTTTCTTTTCAATCGGTGTCTAAAGGTAAAATGATACAACACAAATGCAAATTGTTGGAACAAGTAAAAATAAATAAAGTGTTGTAATATTCAGGATATCATGGTGAGTGTGGGAAAAGAGGTGGTTACATGGAAGTAACTGGTTTTAGTTCTGAAGTTAGGGAACAGTTTTACAAGGTGGCGTCTGTGAATCTTTGTTCAAATATTTCTGGTCAAATTCTTGCAAGCCTTGTCATGAGCCCTCCTAAGGTTTCCTTCTTTCTATCTCTCTCTCTATTCAATTGGTATGGAAAAAAGGCTATGCTTATTGCTCAAATCCATAAAGATGTTACAACTTAGTGGCATATTGTAAATCCTATTGAGGTTTATATATGTGCATGCAGGTTGGAGATGAATCCTATGACGCATATTTGTGTGAGAGAGATGGGATCCTGAAATCACTGGCAAGACGCGCTAAGGTGAGAAACTAGGATTTGGAAACAGTAGAAGCTTGAATAGGATGATGTAGTGTTGTTAACTCTAAAATCTGCAATGACAGACGTTGGAAGATGCATTTAACAGCTTAGAGGGTGTTAGTTGCAACAAAGCAGAGGGAGCAATGTACCTATTTCCACAGATTAAACTGCCAAAGAAAGCAATAAAAGCAGCAGAAGAGGCTAAAAAAGCGGCAGATACTTACTATGCTATCCGTCTCCTTAATGCCACTGGCGTTGTTATGGTTCCAGGCAGTGGTTTTGGTCAGGTTAGCCACCCCCCCTCCTATGACATTCTTTATTAGCTGATTGTTTTTTCTTAAAACTAATGGAGAGAGGATGTTTGGGTGTTCAGGTCCCGGGAACGTGGCATTTTAGGTGCACGATATTGCCTCCGGAGGACAAGATTCCAGCCATTGTTTCACAGTTGACAGATTTCCACACAAGCTTCATGAATGAATTCCGTGATTAAACAAGATCGGACCTTCACAAGAATAACCGTCTTAGGATCATTGTTTTTCTGTTTATCAAAGGCCCGTCTGTCTAAAATGAATTACATTTTTGGGTTCTTTTACATGGATGTGTTTCCAGATGAAAGCATTCTATGGTATATGCAAAGATCACTCCTTATGAAACATGATCATTCCAACAACAATCCATCCTATATGTAATTCTTGTTGATTGATGTAATTATTTAAAGAACAAGTTCAAAAAAGGTACATATGGACTACATTTCCAGCAGAGTAGTTAATTTTCTCATCAAGCTACAAACAGATAAGCAGTCATGACAGCAAGGAAACATGAGATTGCTTGCATGCATCATCATAACACAAAGGTAAATAAAACACACATGTCCAATCATTCCCACCTCCAGATAGAAACTAGTTGGTTTGTTGAAGAAAATAACTCCACCAAAACATGCGTTCAAATGCCATACTTAAGAAGGGAAGCAGGATAAAATTTCAGCAGTTTAGTACAAAAATACATGTCAAAGCAAAGCAAAGCAAACCAAACAGAGAGCGTCTACAATTGATTTAATAAGAGTCCAGTTCCTACAGGCGACTAATAACAGCTTCAACCTCAGCTGGGGTGTACAAGTGATAGGTAGGCGCAACCTTTGCAATATCCACGTTGTTGGGAGTCACCTGAGCTCAGGAACACAAACAAGTGTTCAGTAACATTACTTGCTAACAAAACACAACCAATTAAATAACTACCGCACACAAACTGCTTATTACATAAACTTTAACACATCATAAACCATGAATGACAACAGAAAATATATCAAATGGTACAAAACAAGGCTAAAAACTGACCTTTTCTTCCATAACTTGCTTCAAGATGGAAAGAGCAATTGTTTCAGCTTCTTTTAGAGTTAAGTCCTAGAGAAATTAAAACAATGCAAACATGATAACAAATATCATCATACTAGTCAATAGAAATCTCATTTTCATGGATATACACGTGTACATATAGGGAGACATGGTTGTAAAAATCTTAACTAGTCTCCGATTAATCGCCAATTAATCACTAATCGGAAGGTTCACCGATTAATCGCTAGGCGGTCAATGGCGGTCCTATTCTGGCCAAATTTCGACCAAACCTTATAAATTCCCGCCAATTACTTAAAAAGATGGGCCAATGAGGGGTTAAAACATGTCTACTTTAAAAACTACATATAAAAACGTTTGTGTACATATATAACTAAAAATTATATAAAAAAATCCCAATCCGATTAATCACTAGTCGGTACCCCACCGACCGACTAGCGCCTAGCAGTGTGAGAGGTTTATTACAAAAAACTTAACTTAATGGGAAAACAAAAAAAAAATTACTTCTTACATACAAAAGTCTATGTTATGTCCATAAATGAACTATTAAAGTATTAAACCATATGGTTTTTTTTTTCATTTTTTAATATTTACCTACACATGTGTAGGTTATGTTTAGGAAATATACCTACACATAATTTACACATGTAAGTTTATGAATAAACATTGCATTTCAACCATTTTCTTGTATTCTAAATTTCTTAAAATTGAAAATACGAACGACTTATTTGGTCTTTTTATTCTCGCAAAAAATGTCTTCCACGTACAACCCTCCCTATGGCCCTGTACACACACATATATGGAGACATGTTGATGACAATTAAATGCTAGAAAGAAGTGGACATTGTATAAAACCTTGTTAAATTGCTCCTGCAGAGAACTGTCAGCACCTTCAGAGCCTGAGCCTATAGCTTTTGCATTGCATTGCCAAAATGTGCCTGAAGGATCCGTATAGTATCTGTATATAACAAACTCCTTAAAAAATATCATCCTGACAAACCCCCCATTATCTTTTCATATTTGTTATTAGTAAAGTGTATAGATTACTACCACGAAGATAAAACCCAGAAAGACTATTGATACTTACAGACTTGGACCATTTTCATCGTGGCCTGCAATAAGAAGAGATACCCCAAATGGTCGAGACTGCAAAAAGGTAGTAATTTAAAAGATAACAATTAATGACTATTGCACACAAAGGGTGACTGTCATGTAAAAAAATATTACGTAAATACAAACAACAACACGAACTTGCACCATAAATTGTTTTGAATAGATAGTATTATAAAGATAAGTTAAGTTGCTAACCATAGATTCTTCGTCTCCTTCACCAAAGCGCAGTGCAAGATCACATAGAGCTTGGGTAGTGGACTCGACAGTCATCGGCTCGCCATAGGAAAACCTATGATTCTAAAATGAGAGAACTGTGTCAGTATTCACGAAGAAACTTATTCCTCATAAATAAAATTACGGTTGATGTTAGTGTCACCTGAGTCTCAACTCGTGCATGTTCAACGAGTGTACGGGCATCTGCAATTAGTCCACTCATGGCACAGCCAATGTGCTCATCAATTTCCATAATTTTCTCAACACTACTAGGCTCCTGCATTTAGTAATTTTCTCATCAATGTCCATAACTTCCATAATTAGCTCACTGGAAATACGTTACTACAGGAACCATATCAAAATAAAAAAGTCACATTCCCATTACACATGCAGTACCAATTCACAACTAAATGAATTTTGGATAAACTTTTAGTACACTCTAAAGTAGATCCTGTTGGTTTTGTATACAAGCTTGTTCTATTGCTCGGCCAGGCCTTTTAAACTACAAAAGACTAAAAGTAAAAATTAAGGAACAAACCAAATTGCTGTAAACTGCTTGCTTAAGTGCTTTAACGTTTAAAGCAATTATATGAATATCAAAAATCAAGTATTGCTCCGATACCTCCAGATCCTGGAAACTAGAACTGCTAACCACAATCCACAGGCAGAGTATGATATAGCAGGCAATGTCCTACTTAAAGTGTGAATATGAATATATGATTGATATTAACAAATGTACATAAAGAAAATCCATTTTTAATTTCAGACTAAACAAGATTACTAGTTGGGATGCCACAATGTAGGAAAAGAATATGTTTGGTGCAAAGAAAGGCAACTCTGCAGTAGAACCCAACTATTTAATAAGCTCGTAGCACACATGATATGAGGAATACAAAACAAATAACTCACACAAACACCTTTGATGAGGTTTGAATCCAATCAACCCACACCATCCGGTTGAGGTGAGACACTTAATACCTCTTCGGGCATACCTTGTTGGTACATAATGAGCACTACAAACAACAAGAAATGCAGCATGTAGTTCTTTATCACTGTTTGGTAATCTAAAGTTTTAGTGATAAAGCACAAACATCCAACAACCATGATGCCAGCTAAAGAGAGTATATAAATTCACCAAATAACCACAGAGGAACTTAAAAATCACCAGAAGCATTTAGTGTCAATGAAGAACATAATACATACCAGGAGTGGGGAGGTAATACGCTTTTCAACAGCAAGAACAACTCCTTCCTTGGTCTTCAACCCAATGGCCGTAGAACCCAACTGTAATCATAATTAACACACCACATACAAGTAAGTCATTTGAATTGAGGATATTCATAATGTAAATTAATAATAAAGAAAAATCCAACCTTGATGGCCTCAATAGCATATTCAACCTGAAACAACCTGCCTTCTGGAGAGAAGGTGTTGACACCCCTATCATACTCGGTCCTACATAACATAAACATCAACCAATCAATACACATTCTAACATACAAAAAGACAGATTGATTTTAGGGCAAGAAAAAACGCAATTCTCACCCGCGAGCGAGCATGGATCAATAAAGAAAGCTAACAGATTTGTGATCAAAAACATTTACCTTGTTAGAAACATCTTCGGCTGAGCTTAACGGCTTAATAATAGATCTCTGCAATTGATTAACGAAACTAATCAGATATAAATTGGTGAGCCAGAACCATAACCTAATTGAATGTAGAAGACGTACCAGTTGATGATGATGATGAATTAGCTCCCGATTAGCGATTTCCCCACTTTCTTTGTAACAACAGACTATAAAGAAGAAGAAGAAGCCCTTCTTGCGAAGCAAGCCACTTGTGGGTTCTTCTTGCAAAAGCAAACCGGGTCGGATCTTACCGGGACCAAATAAACTGAACTGGGCCTAAGCCCATGTGTCCTTCTACTACGATATTGGGCTCACGTTCTCTTCTTCGATTATATTTCCTTACCTTTAATCCTTGTGGTAGTCCAATAATCCTCTTTTCCGTCTCTCAAAACTAATAATAACAATTCGAAAATCGTACCAACGGGTGGGACTTACCATGCATTGAGGTGGCAGTCTTTTGATTAGTATCAATTCAGTTTATTACACTATTTTATAAGGCATTATATGATACTAGCGGTAAGACCCGTGTGCAAACACGGGTCGTTTCTTAGAAAACCATGCATAACACATGTTGACAGAGAGTAAAAAATAATTAGTGCACACTTACAAAATTGATATAAATTAATGACCAATAGGTTTATTCAACAGTAATTCCATTATGTTGATAGCAAACCACTGTTGTCTATTAACTGTTAAAAACCTCTGTTGCTTTCCAACAGACTTTCCTAAAAACTGTTATCCATTATCTCCAACAGAGCTTACCAGATGGATAGATAGTAAACAGATATGCATGTTAGTCAACCCATGTTAAAAAGGTTAGTCAACAGAAATTACAAAGGTTAGTAAACAAATGTTAAGAGAATAATGTTATTAACAAAGAATTAGTACTCTCATTAAAAATGAGAGCTGCAAACACGGGTCGTTTCTTAGACAAGCATGCATAACACATATTAATATAACATATAGATACGTGCATAGATATTGTACCAAAACGTGTTATCTATTATAGCTAAAAGACAACTATAAACATAGATTATCGGTTAATATATCAGTTACATACAATTTAACTGTTTAACCAAAAAGACAATATAAATTGTTTATAGACATATGTACTTAATAGAATTTGGATACAACTTAAGGTTCAACAAAAATTAACTACAAACACACAATCACCTGCCTCAACAACTTTCAGCAAAACTAAATCAAGGAATCAGCAGATCTTTATTCTCTTATCAACATTTCCCGGATTTCCCCTTTGAATTGGAGCTCAAAATCCAAGGAATCAGTATCATCTTCATCCCTATCAAGCTGAAGGTTAAAAAGATCTTGGAGGTCAACTGGATTCAGACCAAGTGCATTCTCCCCTGATATCTTTTCAACACTACCATCAGACTTGATCAAAGTCAATTCATGGGTCTGTTTGTCAGACTTCCACTTTACTATTTTTGGATCTGATGGGTTTCTTGGGAAAAGTTTTATTTGAGAGGAGTTTGGCGATTGATGCTTGTTTGCCAACTTCTGAAATGCTTGAGAAAATTGAGCTTGTAGTTGCAACGAAGCATCATCCAATCCATATCGTAACTGATTTCTGATAGACTATTTTTTGTACTCAGCATACCTATTTTCATCTTCCTCATCCATCAGTTGTTATCTTTTTCTTTGGTTCAAGGCAGCTAGGAATGGCAATGGGCCGGGTTTGGGCCGGGTATTAGTAATCCCAAGCCCGTACCCGGTTGTAATTCTTTGGCCCGTACCCAGCCCGTTACCCGTCGGGTATTTACCTATCGGGTATCGGGTATACCCGCATGTAACGGGTATACCCATTAATTTGTTAAAAATATCATTTAAACTAATATGTGCATTTTTTACTCTAATGTTTATATAATTTACTACTTTAATAACTACAACAGGAAAATATGACCAATAACATACAAACATATCATATTCAAATGCATATTTGAAACATATATCTGCATAATTAACTAATTAATGTACTGCTACTTTGGAACACATAATGTTAGTTTATATAATTTGCATTTAATTGAACATCAAACATGAAAAATAGTAGCATTAATCAGAACCCAAGTAATCTCCCTAACAACTAAATGTGTTTAGAAAAATTCAAAACTAACACACATATTTAATCTGCATAGAAACAACATAACTAAACATAAAATCTTGTGTTTGTATGTTAAAGTCTTAAAGACAAACAACAAAGCAAAATAATATGAATAAGTGTATGTACTAAAGTTTATATAAATGGAAAATCAAGTTTAAAATAATATGCTTTTCGGGTATTATTCGGGTAAACGGGTCGGGTATCGGGTGGGTATCGCTAAATCCCATACCCGTACCCATACCCGAATATTTTTATATTTTTAATCCCATACCCGACCCATACCCCGTCGGGTTTCGGGTATACCCGGCCCGTATGTTTCGGGTTTCGGGTATACCCGTCGGGCTTGGGCTTTTTTGCCATCCCTAAAGGCAGCGATGGATACATCTGCTGATGAGAACAGTTTTTCAGATGTAACGGTCTGCCGACGTATAACAGTCGTTTCATCTTTGTATATTGGCTTTTTAGGAAGGGATGGATCTGTCTTTCTTCGATCTTCTAACTTACTATAAGCTCGATCAATATACTGCCTAGTCCATTTTCCAATTTGTCTAGCAGTCCCAACCTTAGCTGCTACAAGTTCTACCTTCATTCTCTTATACTTCAACACTTCATCCACTTCAACCTTTTTGTATTGTTTCCAGTTGGGAGCAGATTTTGGCATTTAAGGATCTTTATTCATCTTTTCAATTCTATTAACTTCCTCATTAAGAGCCTCAAGAGGCCAGTCTTTGAAATCAGACCTGTAGGCTTCGTAGGGCTTGGTTTCCATAATAGTGTTCAAGAAATCATTCCTTAATGTCTTTTCTAGCTCAGCATTTGGTGACAGATTTGACATATTCTTACTCGGGTCTCTAGCAAAATCTTCCAACTTCTTGACTTCACCAAGCCAATGTTGCATGCGAGCTGATAACTTAATGTCTCCTAGCCCTTTACACTCTTCATTTGCCTTATCTTCTGCTTGCTTGCCCTTTAGCTTCAGATATTCATAAATATGCTTTGGAGTTTCGAATCCCTAAAGAGATGGGAAGGTTCTTTTGGACGGATCATCCTCTGTGTAAAATTGAGTCATTTCATCTTGAACTGCAAGCAGTTCCAGAGGGAAAGTTACTGCAAATGGGTTGATCTTTGTTGATGGAGGTGGGACGAATGGTTTGGGTGAAGTTTGAATGAATGGAGTAGCTGATAACGGAATTGGTGCGGGTATATCTTTTTCTTCCTTTTCTTCTTCATGCACCATGAATTTTCTCTTTCTTGTGTAAACAGATTTTGGAGAAGGAGGAGTTAGGGAAGAAAAAGGTACTATGACTGTAAGGGTTGATTATGATGGAAATTGAAATTGGGTAGAATCAATGGATTGACTAACAACTGTTGAAACAACTGGTGTCTCAACCGCTATTTTCTTAACATATGCTGAAACATTTGTTGCATCAACAATTGTTTCAGTGGAGGTTGGTAGTGGTGATGAGGATTTTGTATTCTGCTTTTTGACAGGTGGTTTTTCTAGTGAGAATTTTGTTTTAGGTGTATCAGAATTTGACTTCTTAGGTTCAGCAGTGGTTTTAAGTTTCACAACAGTGGTTGGTTTTTCTGGTGGTGATATTGGTTTAGGAAATATGACAATAGGAGATTCGTTGTGTTTGTGTGATTTTCTTCTATTTGAAGTTCCAATGTTGAAGTTCCTCTTCTGCTTTCGTTCAATCTCTTTATCTGTCTGTTTGTTAACGAAATCATCAATTCCCTTTTTGTTATCAGTATCAGATTTTTCAGGAGATTTTGCAGAAGTTTGCTTGGCAGGCTTTGGATTTTGTTTTGGCTGATTCATTGGTGTTGGTTTGCCAAAGTTTTTCATGAAATATTTTTCCCTCTTTTCAGCATCATCTTCATCGCTTTTGCTGATATGTTTTTATAATCAAATTTTATGGTGTTTCATGGCTTTTTATGCAGATTGAAAAACAAGAGTTTGAGCTTAAGCCAATGAATTGTTCAGGCCAGTGCTTAATATTCAAGAAGAAAGTTCATTCTCACAGAGGCCGGTTTTTTTGGGTTATATACCTATATGTTAAGAATATGTTTTTTATTTAACACTTTCTTTAAAATTTATGTGAACCATAAGCTTTACAATTCTAAAATTGACATTCAAACACTAAAGTTTTGGCGTCTGTTATTTATCTATTTTAAAATTGGTGTCTGCTATTTATTTATTTTAAAATTGACATTAAAACACTAAAATTTTGGGAGTTGGAAATGATAATTTTGGTTCTGTTTGTAGGTATGGTCGAACTATGGATGGAGGTTAGTTTATTTTCACTGAACATTTGTATTTCATTTTTTGACAGCTTTATTTTGATTGCTACAATGGGTTAGGAAGGTAAGGTCTCAAACATTCTCACAAATCCCGTGTGTTAGTTTTTTTTTATTCCTCTACATTATTCAGTAGAAAGTGGTTTCTTTGACTATGCAATTTAGGGTATGGAAATCTGTTGGGGTTTGTATGCATGTTCAAGGACACAGAGATGCAATAACATTAGTTAGTATCGTGAAAGCCTCAGGTATGATATATTTAGCAAAGTTATCATATTGGTTATTATACAATGTTGGTGGTTAGGAATGTTGGTGGTTAGGAAAACACACTTATGTTTGTTCACAAAAGCCCAAAGAACTGGATTGTGTTGGAGATATACTTGGTACATTTAAGTTTGTCGAACGGGTTGCCATTGTAGAATTTGGTGTGAGACATTGAGAGAGTTGTTTGTATCGTTTTCATTTTCAGTTCTCACTACTACAAAATGGAGTATTAGACGGTGTTGAATATTTATTTTAGACGGGGTTAAAGCAATAACACCGTCTAAAAATCAATACCTATATGATCATTGTGTTGTTTTGATTAAAATATTCAAGAAAATTCAAAAGAACCCCGTCTAATACTTAAACACCGTCTTATACTAATTTATGCAACCTTTAGACGGTGTTGTTTTTTAACACCGTCTTATAAACATCATGAAGCAACAGAATCCGTTGATGAAAGGTGGATCAAATGGCTAGGGCTTTAAAGGCATCTGGACTATAAGCGGGAGAATTTCCCACCTTCACGAGATTACCTTTCTCCCCCCAAATCCAATCGTCTCTCTTTCCAGCCCTAAATTCCCACTCGTCGCTCTCTTTCTAGCCCTAAATCTCCCCCCTCCAGAGTTCCGGCGTGAAGCTTTTTCTGGCGTGTAGGTGGTTTGCGGCTTCTTTACAACAGGTAGATAACAGAATCCTTGTGCTTGCATCCTTTGTTTTTGGTGATTTGTTTAAACCCTAATTTAAACTGATGTTTGGAACTCTGCACATATTAGATTCAACTGAATTTTGTTTTGTTTTCCTCTTTGACTGGAATCTATATTTAAACACACATAAATTAGGATTTGGGTATTTCCCGGATTAGGTAGTTTGATTTGTAAAATAAATTGTGGGGGTACAAGAGTGGGTAGTTTAAAATTGCTGGGACACGAACTTGGTGTGTATTTTACAGTCTAGTTATTTACTAGATGGTGTTGTGTATTTAGTTTGGGTTTGAAATAAATTCCAAACCCATTCTAAAAAATGGTAACAATTGTATGCTACATTGGTCTGATATTCCAAAATTTGGGATTTTGGTTATTATTTTAAGATAGGATCAAGGAATACTAAATTAAATTAAGAAAATGTAGTTTTAATAATATAAGTGGTGGCTAATATGTTTGTTAGGGATTTTTATGAGTTGGTGGAATATTAGGCTTAAGGGTGTGGCATTAATGGATTGCTATACCAACCCCTTGTCTTATCCACCATGGTTCACATGGTTAAACCATGGCAACCATGAGGCTCCTTTCCTTTTTCAATATCTCTTTTTTCTTTTCACAAAAATAAATTAAAAAAAGATATTAGTGGTTTTGGTCATGACCACACCCTTAGGATAGTGGTTTTGGATGATGGATTAGAAGTGGGTGACATGGCGCTGATGTAGAGAGTTATGGTGACCATAAGGGTCATGACCACACCCTATAGACTTATAAAAAAATGAGAAAGGAAATGAAAAGTCAAAAGATATTAATGACCTTGCAATTCTTTGCATGTAACTATGAGATCATGCTTTTAAAGGTCAAAATACCATTGAATGAATTGATGGGACGGTCAACTATAATTCTATGTATATATTATAATTTGTAATTAAGATTGACAATCTTCCAGTAGTGATTAGTTTGTGACATTTGTAGGATCATGTTCTTGTTGGATCAGTTCTGTTTAGACATAATGGAAAACAGGAAAACATACCTTTGATTGCATCAGTACAGGCCAGCAGAGAATCCAGATGGAGACGTAGCAACAGTGTTTGACATGATTGTCAGTTTGATCCGGTTCCTCCTTAGGGTGCAATCTAATGATGGTGATGAAGAAAACCGAATAGGGTGTTCGGTTGAGGAGAGGAGGTCGATTGATGTTATGAGAATTAATTAGGTTATGTGTCTAACCCTAAAACCTCCACATAAGTCTCCTTATATATGCACCCAAGAGGAAACCCTAATTAGTTAATAAGGGTAATTAGGCCCATCAACAATTACCAACTAATTATTTAATAGGTTGTTATATATTTTGATCTATATAATGTAAATGATTATAATGGCTACTAGATTAAATATAACATAATATATATATATATAATCTTACATTCTCCCACTTAGCCGAGTAATCATTTACTATGAGTATTAAATAAGACTGATCAGGAGTTAACACTCATTTTAGCCTTAAACAAGAAATACAGCCGTTGAATCATTATGCGACTCAGGACCCCCATTAGTCATACTATAGCCTTAATTTAAAACCTAATCGTTATGATCAAAATACGCATAAGCCCTTTGTTTGATTTGTAACTTTATTTGTCTATATGCCATTATGCCGGCTTGACATATTCTTAGAGACATACAAAATCAAACTGATGAGGAAAATTAACTAATAGTTAGTCATTCATAGTACGATATGCAATTGCACACAACCGTTAATTAACACCCGTCTATGGGCTCTCTTAATAAGACTTATGGGTAATAGCCCTTCAGTTTATAGGATCCTTAAGCATATCATGAATGTATTCGATACAAAACTTAGTTTCCTCAATTCGTTCATAAACGAATAATTAATTGCGTATCGAAATTTAATGCAGCACCTCTTGAACTGTTACTGTTCAAGGAGTCATGGTAGCTGACTTTATCACACTAAGTCTTCAAAACATTAATTATATGGAGTTTATAAACTTATGAGTCCACTGATAAATTTCCAACAACATTTAGTGACTATATTATGTCTTTATAACTTAGGTTGTTGATATCAATCCATTATGACTCCTCCATGAGATAGGTTTTGTCTGCTGACATAAAGATATACCCGAAATAACATTTTGTCATCTTTGAACATTACAAAGTTAAAGTAATCAACCGGTTTTAATTCTCACTTCTTCTTTAAATTGTAGCCTCTCGTTTCTTTTAAAGATATTGTAATACTCCATTAGATGCTTCACATTAATCTAGACATATCTAGTGTGTTGCAATGTGAGTAATATCTAAACGAGTGTAGACTTGAATTTACATAAGGCTTCTAATTAATGAAGCGCAAGGAAATAATCTCATTTATCCTATTATCCTCTAAAGGAGAGCAGTATTTTGTTACATATGTAAGGACCCATTTAATGTTAAACTTATGGAACGAAACTAATGTCCCATTGGGTCTATCTCGGCATGTTATGATATCTATTACGTAAAAGATATCTCTGAGATCTATTATATCAAAGTTTGTGTTAACAATGCTTTGACTTATGTAACATATACTTGCCAAAAGAATATCATCTATATAGACAAGTTTATTTTAGTTGTTCCCACTAATTTTGAGGTAGGTACATTAATCCACTTGGTTGTTGATGAAAATAATTACATTAAGATTTCATCACATTATGATGTTTGCATTAACCCATAGATGGATTTTGTTGGCTTACAAATAAAGTGTTCTTTAACCTTCAGTTTAGAACTTTCAGGTTGTTTTATGAACACGTAAATGTGTCAGTCAGTTTGTTAGGGAAAGTGTAACACCTCGAAATTTTGGGTCCAATAATGTGTTAACACGTGTCATAAGTTTACACGTGGCATTAAATATTAAATAAAGGACTAAAGTTGACAACCCTTGAAAGTATGTAAATTCGAGGGTTATAAATGTCAACGAAGGGTAAATATACGGTATAGTAACCCTAAACGATGCTCGTACCTCCAAACGAATAAATCATGGATCGTACGGAAGCGAAACGCGGAAGAAAGTGAGAGATTACAAGCTACAGGGGTTAACCGTGTCAACATGTTTAATTATACCTCTGAGTGGCCCTTTAACGCTCCCGAGGCTTTGTAACAGTATTATACACTCACTAGAATATATTGTATAAATTCTGCGAAGTTCCGCTTTAAAACGAGAAATTACGATCGAATTCGTATGAGAAGGGTTAAAAGCGTCAATAATGAAAGTTAAGGCTTTCAGAATAATTAAATAAACTAACCAGGGACTTAACTAAGCGAGTAAATAACACGAGGCCCTTAGTTGTAAATAATCAAGGGCCAAATCGCAAAGTTACCCCTTCAAAACCCGAAAGGTCAAGTTAATGATTACTAAAGATTTCATTATTAATTACTAAAGATTTTGTTACCCCTTCAAAACCCGAAAGGTCAAGTTAATGATTACTAAAGATTTCATTAATAATTACTAAAGATTTTGTTATTTATTACAAAGATTTAGTCATCATTACAAAAGATTTAAAATCTTTGAAAAATAACCCTCTCGCGGGCCGCGTTGCGTTTTGGGTTAAGTTGAGGCGGGCCACGAGCCTCCTAAATTGAACGCGTCTGATGTTGAACTCAGGCGACCCGCGTACAAAGTGCATGGATCTTCCATGCGGGCCGCGTCAGGCGCCCAGATGCAGAAACATGCTCAAATTGGCTGTTCAGCCTTCTAAACGCCATGAGATGCATTTAAACCCTGCCAATTGGTCCCTAAACAACCCCTAAGCATTAGGAACTCATGTTGGAAGGTTGTGGATAGTTGGGGGACTTGTGTGTCAAAAAGTTGTGGTGAAAACTACTATAAAAGGCCATATTAAGTTCACAACTTAATCATAACTCAAAACAACTTCTCTGATCATTTCTGAAGCTCCCAAGACTTCTTCTAGCCATCTAAATCGTGCTCAAACTTCTGTAAGTTGTTTAGAACATTTGGAGTTTAGTTTTTGCTTAGTATATAGCTAAAAATTCAACCGTCGTAACTACGGTTTGGCTTCGATATAACTCCTAAATAGCTCAGTCATATCTCGAATCAAAAGTAGTTATAAGTTGGTATTTATGTGGGTAATAAACCTCTGAAAGGGTTCCCCACGATCACCAATCTAACTATGTCAAAAATCGAGTCAAACGAATGCATAAAAAGTCAACAGAATTCCATTTTAACGATTCTTGCATAATCTATGATATAAATGATATGAAACCTGTTTTGATAATCATAAAACATGATAATAAGTATATAAACTTGTTTGCGCTCGTTTGAATCGACCATTTGCTATATTGAACCGGTTCGGAGCCGAATGTCGCAAAAGTTTGACTTTTGTTTTGACTTCAGTTCTGACCCGTTTTAGTGAGGTATAGATATGCCTTAGGACTCTCTTAGGACCAGGTCACATATTGGAATGAACCTCTGTGATCGGTTCATGAGTTATCCGAGTCTTTTGCGCATTCCCGTCATTCGCCTAAAAGTTGACCGTAACGGCCTTTTGAAATTAAAACGAGTATTTCGGATACGTGAACGGACCAGAACCTTGCTTAATAAATTATAAGCATGTCCTTAAAGTTTCACGTCAATCCGAGGTCTAGAATGAGAGTTATGCTAATTAGCGCAATTAAAATAAACTTTTGTAATAAACGGCGCAATTAGCATAAGTCCCATCTAAACCAAGATTTCGTCACCAAAACTTTTACCCACTGTTATAAATTAATATTTTGGGAATTTTAAAGATTTTTAATAATTTTTACCTTGCTCATAACCTGCGGTTATGGCTACGGTTCGGTAAATACCGAATATGCCCTTTTCGGCCAAAACATGAGTTCTACAAGGTCTTTTGACCCGATTCCAGTTGCCACTGATTTTAAATAATAATTAAAGTATTTTAGACTTTATAAACTGTTCGGGAAACTCAGATTTCCTGTAGAACTCGAAAAGCCCTTTTAAAAGTCTTTAAAATGACCGAAACACCCCTACGGGGCATAATATTAACTTAAACTCGTTACGGGCATCACGGAAGGTATCCTACTGATACCACAACCTCTTTAAGGCATATTGACTTAGGAAATAAGCGTAAGACTCTCACGGTTACCCGTTGCGCCTATTGCGCGCACGGTTCGGCTTATGTAACTGGTTTACATAATTTAGCCGAAACGGGTCAAACTATATTGTTTTAACCCCAAAATCCAGAGTATGATTGTTATACCCATATGAAACAAGTCTTCAAACTTGTTGGGTCAAAATCACACTCCATTCACGGTTTTCGCCTTTCACGCGATTAAACCGTAACAATTCTTTAAGACTAACCGGTCTAAGCTTAGGCTTAATTAAAGACCCGTTAGCATTCTAATTGGTTATTTATACCATCGTTCCAGACTAGAGCCTTCCGGTAAATTGTACCTACGCTTACTTAAGTGAATACGGCTGAGTTATTATTCTTGCTATTTTAAGACAGGAGCTAGCTCAGGTAAATACTCTTAACTTATTTTCCCTATACGGGCTTGGGATACGGTATAATAATACCGCTTGGTCGGGTATTGAATATTTAATCGGATTGTGATTAAATTATTGAGGTAACCCGGTTTGATCTGTATTGTTTGAAATAAAAGCCTTTAGGGGTTAATGACCATGTCCCGGATATCCTTGACATAATTGTATTATAAAATGGTCACGTCTTATGCACGGGGTGTAGGCATACACCTGACAGTTGCATAAGGGAAACGGTATCTCACGCTCAGTGGGCCTATACTTGTGATGTGTCTATTAATCATGACTCGGTTTCTATATCGGACCCTGAACGTACAACGAACATGTAAATCTGTATACAAGATCATAAATATGATTGTCTCAAGTTATAAAAGATTAATTTTGCCTCTGTGCATTTTAATCAAAGTGTCAAAATAATTTGTGCCTGGTGCATCTAAATAAATTTTCCTAAACTCGTTTCAAATGAGTCAGTTGAGTGTATTTACCAGTGAAAACTGACGTATTTTCAAAAGTCTAAGTGACAGGTACAAGTACGTAATAGGCTGGGAGCTGCTCAGGACATTAATAAGGAATCTTGCAAGTTCTAGGCGTCTAAAGTCTGTTGAACAATTTCTTTGTTTTGATTCGCCTGTGGATCCTTTACTTTCCGTCGTAATACTTGATATTACTTCATCTTCGGAACGTAATATATTTATCTTTTGCTTCCGCTGTGCATTTATATAATTGTGTGGTTTGACTATATTGTTGCCAACATCGTCACGGTAATCCCCCACCGGGCCCACCGGTGAGACACGTGGAAATCGGGGTGTGACAGAAAGTTCTTTTAATGTTCATCTAATGTAGCTTTAAACTATTATAAGCTACTAGAACAGTGATGATCATCAAAGAAATCTTTTGTTAGATATGTAATAAAGATTCTTTAATAATTTATCTCTTCCTGAGTATAACCTTTGACAATCAATCATGCTTCTTCGTGTCTTAACGCTTATATATTAGGATTTGATTTAGTTATGAACACTCTTAGGTAATTCAATCAAATCCCAAACGTTATATGAACACATAAAATCAGTTTTACTAGAAAACTGTTTTATTCCATTTAGAAGATTAATTGACACTAATGGCTTAATTAGAAGAGATAGGATAAGTAAACTTTTTCAAAATCCATTTCAACTTCATTACGGAGATTATGTAATCATCAATGTTAGTAGGCTTTTAAACCTATATGACCTCCTGAGTTGATTATTGGGTTTTAAAAGTTTCAGTTTTATGGATTAGCTCTTGGTTAGGTTGCTATCATTTTCAGGATTCTAAGTGTATAAGAGTTGGTGCAGTATGGTGTACAAGAGGTGTAATCGGAGTTAAATTCGGAGTGAAATTTAATGACACTCTTCCCCCCCCCCCCGCCTCTTGTATTCCTTGCAAGTCATGATAAGGACTTTGACTGCTCTCACTGACCTTAGAAAGCTTTAGGAACTCGGCATGCTTAGGGTCAATACTTAACGACCAACTAATTCTAATAGAGAAACAAGTTAATGACGTCA
Source organism: Helianthus annuus (assembly GCF_002127325.2). Taxonomy (NCBI): domain Eukaryota; kingdom Viridiplantae; phylum Streptophyta; class Magnoliopsida; order Asterales; family Asteraceae; genus Helianthus; species Helianthus annuus. The sequence goes on along the minus strand of NC_035441.2, from coordinate 189,156,329 downwards.
GTCTTTGTAGTTTCTCTTGTTGAGGAGTATGTTAGTCTAGGTAAGAAATCTAAGTGTGCCCACAATTAAGCAACAATAAAACTGTTGTAAGAGTAGCATTAGATTTTAAGGAGACAAGTTTTGATGGAACAGTGTCGTGATGGAGCGGTGTCTTGTACAAGAGGTGCAAATTTAGGTAATGTGAAATTTTCACCCCCCACCTCTTGCAACTATGGCAAGTTATTATTAAGACATTTAATGCTCCCACTGATCTGTGATATCTCTAAAATGCTACAAGAGAAGTTTCAATGAGGTACGTGATGTGGGAACCAATCACATATACGTTAGACTTTATTTGATTTCTTTAATGTCCAGATATCATAAGAAACTTTAGGGACATATTTAATAGAAATCTTATTAAGTGTATATATATATGAATAGATTTCTTCCAAGACCGTGGGCCATATGCGACAAAATTTAGATACAAGTTGATAGTCTTTTAAATGATAAATGAATTATGTCTGAATATTCCATTTGGAATAAGTTCCACGAATGTCAATGAATGACTTATGATGGACCCATACTTATTCTTTAAGCCAAGTAATATTTAGGGCTTTAATGTCATGATTTAAAATCACTTAGAATGAGATTAGTTGAAAAATCATCCTCATGAACCATGTCATGATTTCTCATGAATTTTGGTTATAATGGATGAAAATTTATAAGTCTCATTTTCCTTTTGTCAAATTCTCAACAAAAGTTGTGAAAGTGTAAGGTACCATCTAGTTTTATCTTAGTAATGTTCAATCCAGATATTTAGAACAAATAAGATGAGAGTTTAAGGTAAGTGTGACTTTATGTTGACTATGCAAACCTCACAACCTTCATAACATTGCTTAATTATGATACTATATTCTGATTAATATTCAGAATTTGTAAGGTATCGAATAGCTTTGTTAGAAGACTGCTTATTATGGTTCTTATAGTGTTAACATTTAATTTTGTCACTAACTCTCAAGTTAGTTATTTGTTGAATTATGTTAAGGAAACATATGGAACTAGAGTCAACTAATCATGTGTTAATAGGAAAATTAAAATTATCAGACTTAAATTTCATTAATAAGTGACTATCTAATTAATTTATCCAACTGTTCTTTAGAATAATGGATAGTCTCGTTGCTTATGTCTAGTCAAATGACACAATTATGCACTGAGATTTTCCCTTGAAGAACCTTAAAGTTGGAATTTTTTACTTGCAATTTGTCTATGGACCTTAGAACAATCCTCTTTTAAAGTTTTAAGTGGTTGTAAGGTGAGTAATAACTTATTTTCCAGCTTCAAACATTTATTTCTTTGTACATATGTTGCTTATCAACACACTCATTATACTTTGGTACTTTTGAGTGTTATAGTTGATTTATAAGACATCAAATTGTACAAGTGAAAATCTTAGTATATAATGTACTGAAAAAATTGTACTTATTTCCATGCGTAATCCCTTAACTTTAGGGGTCATGGTATTTTACATTATAATGTATTCACATATACCACTTAACCTTATAATTTAGAATTTTAAATGAAGGCATGCATCTTAGGAATTCTTGTGATTATTCCATAAATAATAGATTAGTCTTAGGAAAGACTTAATCTGGAATAACTTTAGTGATAGCATTTATGTTTGAGAGATCTTAATTATCATAAGAGACATCATGTTCGATTTATCCTATTCATCATGCTCTACTTTTCTTCTGTATTACCTTTATCAGAAGAGAGCAGTAGGATTATCGTGTCTTAAGAGATAATCAAGGATTTAATTTTAAGAGCTAATCTTATAGAAACTTTAAATACAGCAAAACATTTTAGGTTTAAGAATTAGAGTGGACGAGATATTGATTTATAGAAGAAAATTACAGTGAGTAAAATTATGGGTACTAAAAAATAAGGCAGACGAAATGATCATAAAATTAATTAATGAAGGATCATTGATATAAGGATCATTATGTGAAGAGGTTGTGATATGTCTATTACTAACATCAAAATAATAGACTTATTTAAAGTTCTACTTAAACGAAGACAAATCAGCTTTGGCCAGAAGTGTAATCATTTAAGCTTGTGTGCAAAGTAATCGTGACAAACCAGCTTTGGCCAGAAATGAGACAATCACTTTAGTTATGCACTTGTTAAGTATGCTATACATGAAAGAATTAAATCAGCTTTGGCCAGATATTAAGACATTCACGTTTGTAATGCACACTTAACATAGCTTTCGTAATACTTGAACGATAAGTAGATGTATCAAATCAGCTTTGGCCAGAAGTGATGCATCAGAAGCTCATTCAAGTAAAGCCATTTTGGTTTCGTAAAACATTATTTGATCCTGATTAATTGACTAAGTATTTACAAAACCAATCATTTAATTATCACATTAAACAGCCTAAAGTAATGAGGTTGAGATTTCGAGTTAGTCTTAGGTCTCGAGTGAGATCTCGACTCAGTTATGAGATCTCGACTCATCTTGTAACATTATGAGGTCTCGACTCAGTAAGGTCTCGAGTCGCAACCTCAGTGTCTCGAGTCGTAATCATGGTCTCGACTACTGTGCTTTATGAGACCTCGAATCCATAATGAGGTCTCGAGTCGCAACCATGGTCTCGAGTCGAAACCTTATGGTCTCGAGTCGAAATCGTTGTCTTGAGTTGTAAGGATTTGAGAACACTTATGATTTCGACTCGAGACCATGTGGTCTCGAGTCGAGATCTTGGTCTCGGCTCGTTAAAATTTATCTCGAAACTCCTGTTACAGCTGTTAATGTAAAAGCATAACTAAAAATTCGAATTCTTAGGGATTTGAGATATGGTTTCCAGTTTTAGTGATGATCTAATTTTATCAAAATATTTATCTGATTATCAATAAACAGTTTTCGAACAAAATTAAAAGATAAAATTGGATCAAAACAGGAAAAACACTCAATAATCCTAATTACATTCCAAAACATAAAGGAATTTTCGAATTTTCCTAAGAACACATGATGAACCCTAAAAAATAAAACATGATTCTGGAACCCGAAACCTGAAAATTAAGGCTTCTAAACAGATTTCGAACATAAAATTTAACCATATTGGTTTCGAGTTATATAATAAACCAGTCTTTTTCCAGATCTTCGAGAATCAATGATTTCGGAATTTTATTAGGTCTCGAAACAGGGTTTCGAATTTTTATTAGGTTTTCAAAATTATATTTTCCAGATTTCAATCCCAGAATAATGGATACAAAAACAGAACTAACTAATCAACATATGCTCTGATACCACATGTTGGATCAGTTCTGTTTAGACATAATGGAAAACATGAAAACATACCTTTGATTGCATCAGTACAGGCCAGCAGAGAATCCAGATGGAGACGTAGCAACAGTGTTTGACATGATTGTCAGTTTGATCTGGTTCCTCCTTAGGGTGCAATCTAATGATGGTGATGAAGAAAACCGAATAGGGTGTTCGGTTGAGGAGAGGAGGTCGATTGATGTTATGAGAATTAATTAGGTTATGTGTCTAACCCTAAAACCTCCACATAAGTCTCCTTATATATGCACCCAAGAGGAAACCCTAATTAGTTAATAAGGGTAATTAGGCCCATCAACAATTACCAACTAATTATTTAATAGGTTGTTATATATTTTGATCTATATAATGTAAATGATTATAATGGCTACTAGATTAAATATAACATAATATATATATATATATATATTTAATCTTACAGTTCTAGCTTTGGAAGACTCAGCAATGGATGCTGATCAAGTGGACAACCTCATAAAGTTTTATCCAACAAAAGAGGGGATGGAGCTGCTTCACGTAAACTGTTAGTAAAACAGTTTAAAGGATTAAAAGACAGAATAAACCCTGAACTGTTAGAAATATGTCAATTAAGTCCTTGGAATCTAATTCCAAAAGTAAGGATATTTCTGCACACTTACCAATATTGCAGCAAGTTTAAGCATGGTCCCGATCATGATTAGTATGTATCTTTGATATTGTTCTTCCATTAGGTGTTTTTGATATGCACTCAGAGCTTTTATTCATTTGTTCATGATTAGCAATGGCTTTTGTGCTCAGGGATACAAAGGAGAGAAGGATAAGTTAGGAAAATGTGAACAGGTTTGTAATACACATTTTGTCAACTTAAACAAGTTAATTTGAAATTTATCTACAAATCAAACCAAACTTGATGGACGCATCTTTATATATTTTGAGCAGTTCTTCTTGGAGCTAATGAAAGTTCCACGTACAGAATCTAAGCTTAGAGTTTTTTCTTCTAAGTTACAGTTCAATGCATTACCTCTGTAAGGTACTCATTTCTTTCCGTTTATAAGCTGAAAAGATCTTCATATTTAGCTTCAAGTTTATTCTTCTCTAATTCATCAATGTTTTACGAGTAATACCTAATCAGAAATCGGCAAGTAGTAGTGCACTACCTTTTGTGCTTACATTCACTTTGGTTCATGGTAGCTCTGTTTGATACTTGTAGGTGCTTGTAGGGCTGTTCATTTTTATCCAAAACCCGAAACCTGACCCGAATTCAAAGCCACCCGAACCCGACTTAGCGAATACCCGAAAAACCCGAACCCGAGAAACCCGAACCCGACCAACCCGAACTTTAAATGGTTCGGTTATCGGGTCACTTTTTCCAGGCCAAAACCCGAACAATCCGACCCGAAAAACCCGAAACACGAAACCCGAAAAAAAAACCCAAACATTTATGTAAATTGCCATTTTAGTCCCTGTGGTTTGGGCCATTTTGCCAGTTTAGTCCAAAGGTTTCATTTTTAACATCTGGATCCAAAAAGGTTTCATCGTTGCCATTTTGGTCCAACTGCCTTAACTCCATCCATATCTGTTAAAGCTGCCAAGGGCATTTTTGTCATTTCATTTTGGTCCAACTGACTTAACTCCATCCATATCTAACAAAAATGCCCTTGGCAGCTTTAACAGATATGGATGGAGTTAAGTCAGTTGGACCAAAATGGCAACGATGAAACCTTTTTGGATCCAGATGTTAAAAATGAAACCTTTGGACTAAACTGGCAAAATGGCCCAAACCACAAGGACTAAAATGGCAATTAACTCTTTTTTTTTCTTATAAAATTGTTTTGATTTTGAGTCTTTAATAGGTGGAACACTATGTTTTGGGTCTTTTAAATATTATAATAGCATATCGTCAATTAATCTTTGAACTTTGATGATATTTTGTAAAAAAAACATTTATTTTCATTTTACATCTAAACCCGAAAACCGAATAACCCGACCCGAACTAACCCGAACCCGAATAACCCAAACCCGACTAACCCGAACTTTAAATGGGTTGGCTATCGGGTCAATTTTTCCCAGAAGAAAACCCGAACAACTCGACCCGAAAAACCCGAAACCCGAAGAAAAAACCCGATGAACACCCCTAGGTTCTTGCTGACAAACTACCTGAAGTTCTTGATTTTTCAAAGGATCTTAGCAGTTTGGAACCTGCAGCAAAGGTAATAAATCTAGTTGGAAATTTTCACAAGTTTTATAATATAATTGAGAGTAAAATGGCATTTTCGTCCCTGAGATTTGGCCAGTTTTGTGATTTTCGTCCGAAGGTTTGTTTTTTCGTATCTGGATCCAAAAGGTTTAAAATAATGCCATTTTCATCCGGCTCGTTAAGTCCATCCATTTTTCTTCGTTAAGTCAGGGGTATTTCCGTCTTTTTTTAACTTAAAGGGCAATTCGGTCTTTTTCACTTTATGTAAAAATACCGAATACCTCTCAAAAAGACTGAATTGCCCTTTAAGTTAACAAAAAAGACGGAAATACCCCCGACTTAATGGAGAAAAATGGATGGAGTTAACGAACAGGATGAAAATTGTATATACCTTTGACAATTGTATTTAACATCTTTATCTACCTTTGACAATTGTATTCAACATCTTTATCTGGCTGGAATAACTTATTTTCATAATATGTAGGCGTATAATGACCTTGCAGATTATTGTGGTGTGCCACAACTGGCAAAAATTTAAACCAGGTAAGAGCAGGTTAGATTCTTTTTCATGATGTGCAATTTCATTCGGATGTTTGTTTGTGTATTGGCATAAATGTGTAGAATTATACAATGATTGATCTCTAAAATGCTGCTAAACCTCATATTTACTCTTGTACTTTTTTTTGGCAGATTTTGGTTCAACTTATCAACACAGTGCTACCATGGTTGAAGACGCGTATTAGCTCTCTTAATTAGTTTTAGTAGCAAAAGAGCATGCAAGTTATGGAGAGATTACAGAGTCAAAGGTCTATTTTCTGCATCAAAAACCTATATTTCTGATCGTCTGGAATAAATTATGTGCTTCTCAGCCGAAGTTTTTTAGCGGGTTAGGTATTTTGTTAGTTTAGCTTTATATATAAATTATATGTAGTTTACTTAGGGGCTGTTTGGTAGCCTCTGAATGGTCATTAAGAGGCTACCTCTTAACGGAACCATTAATAATTTTACCAATGAGAAGGTAGAAGAATGTGACATCTGATGATTTACCATTCAGATTTTAGAGATTACCTTTTAACCATTCAGACTTGAGGTTACCTCTTATTCATTCAGATGTTTTAAACCATTAAGAGTTAGCATCTGAGTGGTCATTAAGAGGCTACCAAACAACCCCTTATACAGTTTAACGTAGTTTGTTATGCATTCAACAAATGATTGTAATTTGAATTGGATGTCTACGGGTTTATTTCCGAATTGAATGTGTATTGGTTTGTTTTAATTTGAAAATGTTCCATTGGTGTATATTATCTTGATGTGTATTTCTGCAAAACCTTTTTTTACTATAAATGTTTTTTTTTCAGCAAATGTTTATAAGATGGTGTTAAAAAATATTTATTTTAATAAATACTAGGTTATAACCCCGTGTATTCACGGGTTGAATAAATGAATTTTATATACCAAATAATAAAACATTATCTTTTTAAAAGCCTACTTTATTGCACGGGTTGAAGAAATGTAATTTTATACATTAAATAATAAAATAAGTTATATCTATAAGAACCATATGTATTGTACGGGTTGAATAAATGTAATATTATATACCAAATAATAAAAAAAAATTATATCTTTAAAACCATTGTATTACACGAGTTGAATAAATGTAACATCGTTTACCAAATAATAAAAAAGTTATATTTTTAAAAACCCCTGTGTATTTCATGGGTTGAATAAATATGATTTTATATACCAAATAATAAAAAAAAATATTTAAAAAACTAACGGATTTTTTTTATATTTATAGTAGGATAAGGTTGAATATTAATCTGAACTAACGGATTTTTTTATATTTAAAGTAGGATAAGACTGAATATTAATTTTTTTTATTTAGTTAATATAAGATTAAAAAATCATATGATTGAATATGTGGGAGGTTGTATTATGATAAATCGGTTAACCGTACCGAATGATAAAGATAATAGTGATTGTTGAACAAATTAATTAATAGAATTTAACAGAAACATTTGTGATGTTAGGCATATTTTTTTTTAATTATTTGAAAGTTAATATTAACTTTGGAGTTCGTATGAATTCTTATTAGATTTGATTAAATGTTATTGACAATAAAAATTTGTATTAGATTAGATTTTAGATTTGATTAAATATTACTAATAATAAGAATTTGTATTAATTTAGATTAAGTATTATTATTTTTAGTATTATTAATAATTTTAATCAATTAAATGAGAGAATGACAAGTGTCCCAAAACATGTTTCTTTTATTATATAGTATAGATATAGATTTAGATCAATGAAAATAAAATTTGATTTGTAGATTAAAGTTACCGGAATATAAAATATTACTTTCTCATCTGATAATTTTAAAAAATAAATATATATCCTTTATATCCATTGGGAATAACCCAATGGTGTTATTGTGTTAGATAAGATGTAGAATAGGTGGAGGTTATGGGTTCAATTCCCATGACATGTAAGTTTAGCCATTCAAAACAAAAATAATAAAAAGTAAAAAATAAAAAATATATATATATCCTTTATGAAACCCATGTACCAAAGTATGATTTTGACAGAATGTTTTGCGCCTTTTCCCCCTCCAAAGACTTTGGTGCATTGTTAAATATAATAACCATTTTTTTTTCTATTGGATCTTTAAAGTTATATGCAGTTATTAACATGTAAAAGATTATATTTATAAATACGAAGATATCATAATAGAAAAATCATAATAATTTTCACGTTTGTAATTCGTATGAATTCCTATTAGATTTGATTAAATATTATTAATAATAAAAATTTGTATTAGATTAGATTTTAGATTTGATTAAATATTATTAATAATAAGAATTTGTATAAATTTAGATTAAATATTATTATTTTTAGTATTATTAATAATTTTAATCAATTAAATGAGAGAATGACAAGTATCCCAAAATAGGTTTCTTTTATTATATAGTATAGATTTGAAAATGTTTTTATATTAAAGGAAAAATTACAAGTTTTGTCCTTTATATTTATACTACTTTTCAGACGGTGTCCTTTTTAACGAATGTTGACAGGCGGTGTCCTTTACTAGGTATTTTGTTGCAAGTTTAGTCCTTTACACCCAACCCAGTTAAAAAACCCTGTTAATTGTTGGGTGTAAAGGACTAAACTTGCAACAAAATACCTAGGTAAAGGACTAAACTTGCAACAAAATACCTAGTAAAGGACACCGCATGTCAACAATTAACAGGGTTTTTTAACTGGGTTGGGTGTAAAAGACTAAACTTGCAACAAAATACCTTGTAAAGGACACCGCCTGTCAACATTCGTTAAAAAGGACACCGCCTGAAAAGTGGTATAAAGATAAAGGACAAAACTTATAATTTTTCCTATATTAAAAGACGGTGTTCATCAAGTTAAAGACGGTGTTCAAATTGAACACCATTTTAAACCGGTGTAGTTTAAGACGGTGTTGACACATATGTCTTTTCAATTTCAATACTTATATATTAACTTTGTGCGGCAAATATGCCATGTAGATGTAAAAGCTCGAGAACCCCTTTTATATGCAAGCCATGTAGCGTGCCTAAAGATATGTGATTTGGCTATTTAAAGGTGTTCTTTTATTTATCAAATGCTAAAAAAATTAGTGGATGATAATCTAGATGTTAATAGCATCGGTTGTTTTGCAGTGATTTCTGCTTCACTCCAGACCCACATCAAAGATGCTAGCCCAAAAAGTCTTGACAAAAATGTAGAGATACTGATGTTTTCATCTACCAAAGTTGGAAAGTTGTATGTGTTTGATAGTAATAAATAATAATCACATGGTCAACTGTAAACCAATGCAATTGAAGAAAGATGCAACTACTATATTCATTCCTTATAAAAAGTGGCGTTCGAAAAAATCATTATAAAAAGTAAAATTAAATAGCAGAAAGGCAAGCATGCTACTATGCTATTTTGTATTACAATTATAAAGAGTGAAGTTAAAGTTTTTTTAGAATAGAAACGTGTAAAATGGGTTGAAGGTCTCTTTTATTATAATTTTATGTCTTATCTAACTTAAAATGTTCAATCCGTGTATCACACGTGCAGATAACCTAGTATTAATAATAATAATAATAATAATAATAATAATAATAATAATAATAATAATGTAATTATAATATTAGAGTAATGGTCTTTTATCTTAATGGATATAATAATAGTAACATGTTTAGTCGTGTACTTATGATTTAATATTGAGATACGTTTGGCCTTTAGGGTTCATTAAAGATGTCAAACTCAAAAAGTCAAGACTTGATGAAAGAAAAACACGATGCAACGTGTCTTATGCCTTCAATAATTGATTATTATTATTATTATTATTATTATTATTCTTTTAATTTAATTAAAATTGTGTATTGCGTAGCGTTTGTTCTAAACATTTATACGCTTGTATCGTTGGTTACAATATTATATTGCAATTTACTTTTTTATTAAGGGTGGAGATACAATAGAAAGTTTATTTGGCTAGGAAGGTTAGGAAGTGATCTTGACCATCCATTAAGTTAATCAAGGGCTAAGATTAAATCAGGGAAATTGAAAGGAAGAAAAGAGGCGCGTGAGTTTTATTCAAGGGCATTCTAGTCAATCCAAGTCAATAGTTTCTCTCTCCTCCAATTCCCCCCCCCCCCATTTTTTAAACGTTAATAACTCTTTCATACGACATTATTTTTTTTATAAAAATTGCACCAAAAAAACGAACGTTTTTTATCTTTAAAACGAGTATACTATTGCTATATTTAAAAAAAAAATAATAAACCCAGTTGCGTAAAACACAATAGAAAAACCACCAGTTATGTAAAACGCAATGAAAAAAAAACCTAAAAAAGTGACATTTTTCTAAAACGCAATTCACCAAAAACACAAAGAAACGACTTATTTGTAAAACGCAATGGCCAGAAAACACACAGAAATGTCTTATTTGTAAAACGCAATGGCCAGAAAACACATAAAAATGTGTTTTACCTAAAACGCAATGCACCAAAAACACAAAGAAATGACTTATTTGTAAAACGCAATGGCCAGAAAACACTTAAAATGTCTGTTTTCTAAAACGCAATGGACTGAAAACACATAAAAAAGTGTTTTACCTAAAACGCAATGCACCAAAAACACAAAGAAATGTCTTATATGTAAAACGCAATGGCCAGAAAACACTTAAAAATGACTCATTCTAAAACGCAATGGACTGAAAACACCTAAAAATGTGTTTTACCTAAAACGCAATGACTAAAAACACTTAAAAATGTGTTTTTTTTTTTTTTTTCTAAAACGGGATAGCCAGAAACCACATAAAACTCTCTTATTTCTAAAACGCAATTGACACAAAAACTGTCTGTCCCTGTGAACTGTCTGAATTGTCTACGAATTACTGTCTTCGAAATGAGCCAATTTCTGGGAAATTAATTTTTCTGATGCGTTTTTAGTACAGCAATTTAACCCAGCTCAACCCCAGCCAGGGGCTCTGCCCCTTGGACCCCGCTACCAGGGGCTGCCGCCCCCGGACCCCCGCAAAGATCGTAAAACGCAATGACTAAATCAAAAACCCAGATCGTGAAAATGAAATTAAAGAATTTCTTACATGGATCGAAGCCGATTTCTTCATCAATTGACAAAATTTGAATGATAGAAAAACTTATCAACGCTCGAATCGAACGAATCGAGTGATTATCTCCAAAATCACCGGAAAAAAACGAGATTTTTTTATGAAATTAAACTGGGTTTTCTTCAAAAAAAAGCTGAAGAACACGTTGATCGGGTTTTGAATCATTGATTGGTGATGAAAATCGCATTATAATGTAGTGATTATTGAGATAGAAAGTGAAGAAATAGTTGAAGATGATGGGTTTTGAAAATGGTGGGTTTTGAAGTTACTAGGTTTTGAAAAAAGAAGAAGAAGGAGTTGGATTGACTAAAATACCCTTTCTCTTTATTTTAAAATTTGCCACATGTCATAATCCTATGGCTTCCTATCCTTCTTAGCGAAAATTAACTTCCTATTTGATCTTTTCCCTTTTTAGTAATTAAATATAGATTGTATTCAATAGTAATTTACATCGAGATAGTTGGTAAACGGGCAACAAGCTGCGCCGCTACCCCTTTTTAAATATTAATAAATACAAATATGGTCATGACGTGTGAGTCCTCCAATCACATCACACTTGGCTTATAGAACGATAAGGGAGTGTATATGTAATGTAGCCTAAGAACGAGTCATTGATAGATACTGAAAGGTGGGTCTATTATAAACAGTGATCATTGATTCAAATATAAAGATTCATTCATTATTTGTTGTTTTTCTTATTTTCGAGTAGAGATATGGTATAAATAAAGTATGTTTTTTTAGAAGCATATTGTCAAAGAAAGGACAAGTGGGAAGGTAGTTTTTTTTGTCAAGAGCCAAAATCCGTCGAAGAGTTGTTGACTTGAGGGTGGAAAACCTCTCAGATGCTATTATATTGGCCGATCATTAGTTTTTATTTGAAGACTATTGTTCTTGTTTGCTTCATCTCTTTCTATTTGAAGATTATTATTGTTCCTGCTTGCTTTGTCTCTTTCATAGCTCATCCATATCCATCATTTGTGAAGAAGTAACTAAATCATGTTTTGGTTATCATTACTCGCTCTGTTTTAAATAAAAAGTCACAAACTAATATCTCATGATCCTAAATTAACCAAAAAAAAATCATGATAAACAAAAGTATAAATCTTATAGATAAAAAATAAGTATAGAACTCAATCCAAATTAATTAACCAACACCACCACGTAAAAGCCTACCCCACATGCACAACATAGTTTTGTTTGTTTTATCTTTTGACAAGGTTGGCTCCCATTTAGTTTAGTTAGTCGGGGTGATTGTTTAAGCATAAACTTTGTATAATCAATCTTTTAACAAGGGGTCAGTATGCATTTATTTATGGAAAGAAGAAGAAGATATTGTATTCTAATGTCGATCAGTTGGACCCATTCAAGGGTGATTTTGTACACGTCCTTCAACTCCTACTTATAATACCCACTTGCAATCTAATCTAAGCCCACCTGTTGGGCTTCGATGATGGCAGTTAGAATCCCATATATGCTGCCCTTGCTCTGTGTTCATCATAAGCAGCCTTCAAACTGCAGGGTCCTCATGCTTGGCTCACAACATCATCCACCCATTCAAATCAAATCCAACATCAAGCTCCAAAAGGTCAGCTGCTATATGATATGTATTTGTTTGTTTGTATGATGTATGTGAACATTTAATTTAATTGGAGATTGATTTGGCAGGTTTTTGAAGATGAATCAAGCGGTGTAGTGTGCTACAAAGATGAGAAAGGGGAGATAATATGTGAAGGATATGATGAAGGTCCTAGGCTCGATCAACAACAAACCTGTACTACTTCTTCTCATCCAAGGTACTCGCACGTACGCAGTCATTAAAGCTTAACTGTATGTAAACTCATAATTGAACTTTTGAATCTCAGAGACGGAGAAGCCATTGTTTGTCTTCTTAAAAGAAGTTTGCTTCTAGTTACGGAAGAAGGTGCTGGTAAAGTCAGCTAGTCAGTCATGGTTGACAAAGACAAACCATGTCACACCAATTTATGTTCACCTGCTCTAACATCTTTCCATTTCAACATCCAACTATGTATGTATATACTTGTAGTATCAACTGCCTTTTTTCTGTCTGTTTAAAAAAAAATCAAATCATCCGTAGTTGAAGCTTACTTTGGTGGATGTATACATGGTTTGTGTATAAATAGGAAAACTATATAGGATTCATGACTTCTCTACCTTTTTAATTTTTCTTTTCCGTTATTCAAGTAGTTGTTTAGCACACTCAAAATAAGCTCAATGGTGATTACAATATTATATAAAACTAGTGGGATTACCCGCGCTCTACACTGGGTCTCGATCAGTATCAGTTCGGTTCGATTTGGTAACGGCACTCAGTATAGCAAACCGAAAAAACTATGCCCAAGAGGATTCCGACACTTGTTTTTCTTCAATCGAAACCATAAAAACGAACATCAGTCCCGGTACCAGTATCAATGTTGTTCGGCCAGTAACGATTCGGTTCGTCACTGTACCATTATCGTGCCAGCATTCGCTATAGCCCCCAAAAAAATCTATTGTGAATTTTATACCCTCATGTCGAGAAAATCATAAAAATGATTATACTACCGGTACCGACGTTGTTTAAATGGTAGCCGTTCGGTTCCTCACGGTAAAGAAAAAAAAAATCAACAATATTTGACCATTTCTCATAAAACCTTTATCAAATCGTATATAAAAATAAGCATGCCATAACAGTATATTCGGAAACGAAAAAGATAAACGACGTCGCTTTATACAAAAATAAAAACAAAACAGCGAGACAAAACGAAAAAGATAAACGACGTCACTTTTGTACAAAAACAAAAACTAAACAGCGAAACAAAAAATAAAAATAAAAACTAAAACGTGAAACAACTTGGATGGCATGTATCTTTGTGCTATGTGAAGCAATGAGAAAAGAACTGGTCCGCTGTAAATCAAAATCATGATAGAACTTAGAACATGTCAAATATTGTTTAAAACTTAAAAGATTCGATATATATGGTCCAATATTTTCTAATCTTTCAACTCTCACTTAATTAATCCAGACAATAATAAGAAAGCCTTGTGCATTATTTGTCCATGATCGCTTGTATTAAAAAAAATGATGCTACAACAAAAAAGAACTATACAACTAAGTTAAAACAAGTAATACCTGGGCTTAAATTTGAGGCTGAACTTGTATAATTCTTTCTTCCTTCAGCAGTTCAGTTCATGCTTAAAGATTTAAACAATAAGGGCAGGCAGGGTGGATAGAGTTTTGCACGTGATGGAATATTATCACTCGTGAAAAACAAAAGCATACCACCGCCACTCAACTTCTTCACGCGTTGAAGGGTTGTGAGTGATGGGTTGTTGAGTGTTGTGAGTGATGGGTATTGTTGGGTGTTGTGAGTGACGGACATTTCCACTAAAAAAAAGTTGTGAGTGATGGAATAAAGCTCGCTGACGTGTCTAAACTTGATTAGAAGTTGTGAGTGATAAATGGGTTGTGAGTGATGACCACCCCTCCCCCTAATCTAAAGGCATTAGTTACCCTTTCACGATAATTTCTTGGATGACTTGTGATGGAGGGTGTGAAACCCGAGCTTTAATGTGCTTATCTTGTGTGATTTATTTCCGTTTACGTGATTATATGCTTTGAATATGTTCACTACGAGCTTTCGTGAATTTACAGGTTAATCGCGTAATATGGCAAAGTTGGAGAGTTTAAAGATGATGCGAAACACCTGTGGATGATAAACATAGCTGTTGATGCAACAAACACGGGACCAAGGATGGTAGCTTAGCTGGTCAGGCAAAAGGGCTGAAGGGTTCAGTTTTGCCTAACGCAAATCGCGGGGTCCCTCCACGTTTGCAAAACGTGGAAGGAGGTTCACTAGTATGATTGAGATATTTGCTTTGAAGTTCTTTCTTCGAGACTAGCTCGAATCCAGAAAAGAAAGCAAATGAGATGAATCTGATGAAGAGTACTTTGGAGGTGACAAAGAACTCTTGAATGACAAGAGATTAAGGAATTTCTGCTTTTCGGAATGTCCAGGAAGTGTCTTCGAGCTGTCTTCTTATAGTGGAAGACATCTCTCGAAATGGTATGGATTATACTAGTGGAACCTGTTTGCTTATGGAGGGTTTCCCCTTTTGGGGTTCAAGGCTTTGGACCCCTGGTTAATAGGGTGTGCCTGTACAGACCTGCTCTGACTTTGTGAGTTGGTGAGCGTGAGTTGGTGAGATGAGTTGGTGGACATGACTAGTTACTGTTCCTCGATTCACTCATTATACAGCTTTTCATCCGATGAACCTTTCAACCTTTTAAGCTCTTTGCATATTAGTGATTTTATTTGTCTTTGGGCTACCCCCGTCGTCAGCCCCCCAAGTCAGAGGTTTTTGGGGTATTATGCTCAAAGACTTCTGACTTTTATGCATGTCTTGTAAAGGCTTCAAGGGTTCGTTGTTTGGAGGCTTGAAGGGTTTGAGGCGGTTACTTTTTTGAATTTTGAAATTTAATCGATTT
This sequence comes from Helianthus annuus, assembly GCF_002127325.2. NCBI lineage: Eukaryota > Viridiplantae > Streptophyta > Magnoliopsida > Asterales > Asteraceae > Helianthus > Helianthus annuus. Next base: position 189,140,701 of record NC_035441.2, on the reverse strand, counting down.
GACAGTTGATTGGACATGTGTCAGGCGGCGGATTGGCAGAAGTTACTTATTTACCTTTAATGCCCCTACTTTACTCTCTTATTTGTTTTAACTATTGTAAAGTTTCTTCATTTTCTTTGCAATCATTCACCGTTTTCCTCTTCTCAGGTTAGTTTCTTCTCCATTTTCACTTTTACTTTTTCCGATCATGGGTGCCCTTAAGGATTTAGCGAGGTCATTTTCTCGATTGACACAAGAGGAGGTAGACCTGTTTTGTCTTGAACATGGTATTGATAAACAGTTTAATCCAACCGCCCCTGCTTGCGATGCTTCCATTGACAAACCGATTCCTGGTTTTATTGCTTTGTACTGTCGGCATTTTGAGTGGTCTAATCTTCGTTACCCTTTTTCGTTTTTTGTTCTAAATGTGCTTGAGTATTATCGAGTGTCTTTTGGGCAAGTACATCCGAAAGGAATGGCTAGGGTTTTGCACTTTGAAGTGCTGTGTCGTGCTTTAGGTTATGATCCTTCATTGTTGCTCTTTCGGAGGTTCTTCCGGTTAGCCAAAAATGGTGATTGGTTTACTTTTGAGAACACAAAGGTTGAAACTTGTCTTGTTTCCTCCATGGTTACGACCCTTGGATCATGGAAGAATACGTTTTTCTGGGTTTCTGAATCCCTCATTCCTTTCAAAATGGTGTGGAGGCATCCGGATGCTGTTCTCAACGATCCGGAGCCTTCCGAGTCTGAATTAAATGATGCCTTTCTTTCAGCCATTCGGGGGTGCCCTTCCAGGGTTCGTCCTTTTCCCGAACATTTGTTAGTGCTTTTAGGGGTTAGTAATATTTGGGCAAAAGTTGATCGGGATCCGGTGTTGATGAGAAATGGCCTTGGTATGCATTTTCTCCCCTATGCCTTTTCGTCTTACTTTGTTTGTGACTTATTTTCTTTATTTGTTTTTTGGCAGTTATGTCTGCTTTGGACTTCATCAAGAGTGACGATACGTCCGATGTGGTTTTTGAAGATGCTCCGACTGTTCCGGGTGAAAATGTTGTTGTGAGGACATCTGAGCAGAGGTTTGAGGGCTCGGGTTATGTCAGTGTTGAGAATGTGAAGGGTTTTACCAAGTCCAATGTTCCCAAGCCTTCAACTCGCCGGTTATCTTGTCGTTTACTGAAGGCTACTCCTCAATCCACTTCCACTGAGCCAGTGGATTTGAGTGATGACATCGAGGTTTCTGAGGATCAGGCTGAGGCAGAGGTTGAGAAGGAGAAGGAGTTAGTTGTGCGTGGTAAGAAGGTTCGAGGGAAGAAGGGTGTTGCTACCCCTGTTCAAGAATCGTCGAGCAGGGACGTTGAGGGGTTGAACCCTGAGGGCACTTATGTGCCTTCTTGGTTGGTTAAGAATGATGACACTTTTAAGGATGCTGCTGTTTGTGAAGATGCTCTTAGTCATCTTGCTCCTCCTTCCGTTCGTGAAGCTATTGCTGAGATGGATGATGACACTATGTTATCTCGCATGGTTTTAACTACTTGCAACCTTGCAGCCATGCTTCCCCAAGGGATTACACGCTTTCGCCAAAGGATGCGGGAGTATGAGGATTTTTCTAAAAAGAAAGACAAAATGAAATCCTCCCTTGCATCGATGAAGAAGGAAGTGGCTGGGTTTGCAGAGAAGGAGGCAGCTTGGAAGAAGGAGATTGAGGATTTGAAGAAGATGCATGCCATTGAGATGGGTGACCTGAAGAAAAGCTTTGAAGCTAATTTGCTGAAGTTGAAGGCTGATCGAGAGGCCTTATCTGTCCAGCAGAAGGCTTTTCGTGAAGAAAAGGAGGGGTTGAAGGCTTCCGTTGGTCAGGTGACTGCGGATAATCAGTGGTTGATCGAGCATGGGTTTCAGCAGGTTGTGACTTATCTTTTGCACTCTAAGGAATTTAACTCTGCCCTTGGTGATGTTTACACAAAGCTGCTGAACCTGGGGAAGCATCAAGGCCTTTCTGCTGGCTATAAACTTCATGAATCTGGGCAACCTTTGGAGAAGTCACCCATGTATCGCCCCGAGGCTTCTGATGTTTTCAAGGCTTCTGTTGAGCAGATGGAGAGGCTAACTTACCCTTATATTCATGAGGTATCCTCCTGCTTTGGTAAGCCTTTGTCTGTTTTACAGGGATTGAAGCCTGAAGGGTTGAATGAGAAGGTTTGTGCTGAGGTTTTGGGCTCTTTGTCGAGGAAGAGGTCTTACTCCGGGGACAGTGATGATACCCTTTCCAGTCTGCCTGAAACCTCGAAAGATGCTGGTTTGGAAACCTCTGCGGTTGGTGGTGAAGAAGGTGTGAAGGGGAAGAAGACAAAGAAAGCTAAAAAGTCTAAGGGTGAAGGTTCTAAGCCCTCTGGCAACTGACATTTATTCGTAGCTTTCTTAGCAAACACTTTAATGTTTTGTAATATTTTAAACAATGTTTAGGTTTTGGGAACCCTTAAGGTTCCTATGGTTGGTTAGGCCTTTATGGCCGTTGGACACTAGTTTTATCTGCAAGTCACTAGGGCTTGCTTTGACTATCTAATGAAGGTCTTTTATGGCCTTTCTGACTATGACATGATGGTTTGGTGTTTTTGTTTATTTTACTTGCTTGGTTTGTTTTGTGGGGTTTCAACCCTTCAAGCTTTTTTGTATGATTGCTGCCGGGTTGGAGCCTTTAACCTTTCAAGCTAAGTATCTGTTGGTTGAACGCTGGGTAGCTTCTGATTTGGTTTGTATGTTTGGTTGATGGGCTTGTTTATTTTTATTTTCTTGCCTTGTCTTTGTTTACTTTGTCTTTATGTTTTTTACACTTTAAAGGGTTCAGTGCTGCAGTCACTTTGCCTTAGTGTTTATCATCAAGACGTAGTATCTATCCTTTTCTTTTATTTCGTTGTGATTTGTTTGATTTCGTAAGTCTGTTTATTGGGTACATTTTTAGACTTAAGGAACGATTGGTGTAGGCTGTTCAAACCTGTCTATGAGACACTATTGTTTTTCTTTGATAAGTCTCATGGAGTTGTATTGATTTAGGAACTCACCCCTTATATAGGTCCATTCAACCCTTGAACCTATTGAGCGATATGGCCTGGGAGCTCATCCCCTTACATGGCCCTTGCCATGGAGTTTTTTGCTAGGTTCTCAACCTGATATTAGGATAGAAAGACAAGTTTGATAAAGTAACTTCATTCATTCAAGCAACATTTGCTTTTACAAAAGGTTTTTGTTTTGCTGCAAACCAAACTTTCTAAACATAAAACCTTCTAAGGGTTTTTCCGTTCCAGTGCCTTGGAAGCCTTTTGCCTTCTGAATCTGCCAGCTTATAGGATCCGCCCTTGTGTGCTTCGAGGATGGTGTAAGGACCTTCCCATTTTGGGCCTAGTTTCCCTTGGTTTTCCTTTTTGCTGGCTTCATTGTTTCTGAGGACTAGGTCCCCTGGCTTGAATCTTTCGTTCTTGACTTTTTTGTTGTAATAGGCCTCCATCCTTTGTTTGTACTTGGCTTCTTGTATTGCTGCTTGATCCCGGGCTTCTTCTAGGAGTTGCAAGTTCAACATGGTCTCTTGTGTGTTTACATTGGGATCCATGTTGACAACTCGTTGGGTTACAACTCCTATTTCAGCTGGGATTACGGCTTCGGATCCGAATACCAAGCTATACGGTGTCTTTTTGTGACTTGTTTTTTCCGTCGTTCTGATTGCCCATAAAACGCTAGGCAATTCCTCCAGCCAATTACTTTCATATCTCCCCAATCTTGTCTTGATGCCTTCTACAATACTTCTGTTGGTTCTTTCAACCTGGCCATTTGATTGCGGGTAGGCCACTGAGCTGAAGATTTGGTTGATCCTGTACTCCTTGCACCAAAGGCTGAAGGGTTTCTCGGCGAATTGTTTCCCATTATCAGTGACAATTACCCCTGGTAACCCATAGCGACATATGATATTCTCCCAAACAAAGTCTATGACTTGTTTTCCTGTGATTTTGGCAAGGGGTTTAACCTCTGGCCATTTGCTGAAGTAGTCGATTGCTACCAATAGGAATTTTACTCCCCCTTTGCTTGGAGGGAATGGACCGACAATGTCCATTCCCCATTTATGGAATGGCCATGCTGAGGTTATGGGGACCAAGTCGTGTTTGGGACTTTTTGGTATCGGTGAGTGGATTTGGCAGGCATCGCATTTCTTTAGTTGCTCAGCGGTGTCACGATGCATTGAAGGCCAGAAATATCCCAAATTCATAAGCTTTACAACCACCGATCTAGCTCCAAAATGAGCTCCACATATGCCTTCATGCACTTCTTTGACCAAATATTTGCTTTGTTCAGGGCCCACACACCTTAGTAATGGTGCAAGGTATCCTTTTTTATAGAGGATTTCTCCTTGCAACACATATTGTCTTGCTTTGATCTTTACCCTTTCAGCTTCCATTTGGTCGTTGGGTAGTTCATTGTTTTGAAGGAACTTCTTTATGGGAGTCATCCAATTTGGACCTTCCTCGGTTACCACATCTTGTACTTCCAATTCATCAATTGAGCGAGCCTTCAACACTTCAACCAACACCTTTTTTGTGAGGTGGGCGAATGTGAGGGACGCTAATTTGCTTAAGGCATCTGCCTTTTTGTTTTGGGATCTTGGAATTTGTTTGATGTTGCATGCTTGAAAGGTGTTCATTAATTCCTTGGATTTTTCTTTGTACCTTCTCATGTTGGGCTCTTTGGCAACATAGCTGTCATTGACTTGGCTTGATACCAATAGTGAATCAGTGAACACTTCAAGCTTGTTGACTTTCATTTCTTTGGCTAGCCGGAGACCAGCAATCAGTGCTTCGTATTCAGCCTCGTTATTGGTGGTCTGAAAGTTGAAACGAAGAGCATATGTGAATTCTAGCCCTTCAGGGTTGATTAAGATTACACCAGCTCCTGACCCTTCAACGCTTGAAGCCCCGTCTGTGAACAGTTTCCAGGCTTCAGGGTTGGAGGGTTCAGTGGTTGTGGTGTTTACTTCCTCAGTCTTTTGGCTTGGGATTTCTACTAGAAAGTCAGCCAAAACCTGAGCTTTGATTGCTTTTCGTGGGACATAGGTGATGTTATGTTCACCTAGTTCCACTGCCCATTTTGCCAATCTTCCCGAGTTTTCAGGTTTTTCAAGCACGTTCTTAACGGGTTGGTCAGTGACCACTTGTATAGGATGTGCTTGGAAGTACCTTCTAAGCCTTCTGGCTGTTTGGACCAAGGCTAGGGCTAATTTTTCGAGGGGAGGATATTTGGTTTCAGCCAGTTTTAAAGTTTTGCTGAAAAAATAGACGGGTACCTGAGCCTTATCCCTTTCAATGGTTAGGACGGCACTGATGGCTTCATCGGCGACTGAGAGGTACACCGATATGAGCTCCCCGGTTTCCGGTGCTGCGATATCTGGCAGTGAAGCAAGGTGCTGCTTCATTTGATTAAAAGCTTCCTCAGCCTCATCGGTCCATCTGAAATCTTTCTTATCTGAACAATTCTTGAGTGTTTTGTAGAATGGTAGGGATCTTTCGGCCAGTTTTGATGTAAAACGTTTCAAGGCTGCAAGCTTCCCATTCAAGCTTTCAACCTTCTTCTTGGTTCTTGGCGGTTTAGCTTCGAGAACAGCCTTTACTTTGTTGGGGTTGGCCTTGATGCTTTGCTTTCCCACAATATGACCCAAGAATTTTCCTTCATCAAACCCAAACGAACATTTTTCAGGGTTAAGCTTCATGTTGATTTTTCTAAGATTCTTGAAGGTTTCTTGGATGTCATCAAGCATCTGGTATTCCGTTTTGCTTTTGATCACCAGGTCATCGACATAAGCTTCCATGTTTCTTCCAATTTGGCTTTCGAAGGCTTTATCGACGAGCCGTTGGTAAGTGGCTCCAGCGTTCTTGAGACCAAAAGGCATTTTTTGGTAGCAGAAAATGCCCTTGTCGGTGTGGAAAGCCGTCTTTTCTTCGTCTTCCTTTTTCATGAGGATCTGATGATAGCCTTTGTATGCATCGAGAAAGCATTTGAACGGGTATCCCGTGAGTGAATCAACCTTGAGATCAATTTCTGGGAGTGGGTAACAATCTTTAGGACAAGCCTTGTTAAGATCTTTGAAATCTATACACATTCTCCAAGAGTTATCAGGTTTTCGAACCATAACAGGATTAGCAATCCATGACTGGTACTTAACTTCTCGAAGAATGCCAGCTGATACGAGTTTTTCAACCTCTTGGCAAGCTGCTAGGCTTCTTTCGGGTGCCAGGCTTCTTTTCTTCTGCACCACTGGCTTGACGTTTGGTGGTATCCTTAGCTCATGTTCAGCAATGCTTCGAGGAATCCCGGTCATGTCTTCGGGGGACCAGGCGAATACATCACTGTGGTGTTTTAGCAGCTTTTCAAGGTATGAAAGAGTTTCTTGAGAAAGGTTGGGGTTGACCCTTATCCGCTGTTCGGGGTACTTAGGGTTGATGACTAACCCCTGCTTGTCTTTCTCGTCATCGGGACTTTCTCCTTCGATCAGGTAGGCTTCCTGAGAGGGTTGGAGGGTTGCAATCCCTCTCTCAGTGGGGAACTTGACAGTGCCATGGCCAATAGATACAGCCATGTAAAATGCACACTGTCCAGGCCTCCCTATGATCACATCATAGTTGGAAGGGATATTGATAACCACGAAGGTTAGTGATCGGGTCCTTTCCTTTAAACCTTCCCTGAAACATACGTTAAGAGTTATTTGCCCCAAAGGCTTCAAGGTTATATCAGCGATACCTTTTATGGAAGTCCCGGAGGGTTGAAGCCTTGAACGTTCCTTATTGCTTAATCGGTTAAAGAACTTTTCGAACATGATTTCAGTGGCTGCTCCCGTGTCTATGTATGCTTTGCATGTTTGTAAGGTCCCCACGAGGGCTTCGACCACAAGAGGGCCAGGTAGTGGGTCCTTCTCCGTTGGGGGGAAGCAGACACACTGAAGCTCCCAAGCTTCCAAGCGTTGTTTCTTGTAAGGGGCCTTGTCATCAGAGTACACCATGTTTACTTCCTTACCTTTGCTTTCAGCCATCTTGTCTCGAACTCCTTTTACCAAGTGGGCAAGTTCTCCCGACTTGACGGCCTCTTCAATTCTCTTTTTCAGTTGGAAGCAATCATTGGTGTGATGTCCCTTTTCTTCATGGAATTCACAGAACTGAGTGGAGTTCTCGTTTTTCCGACTTTTGGGAAGAGGCCTGGGAGGTCTGAAGTTTTGCTTGACCTCTTCCGTCGCCAGGATCTCCTGAGGGGTTTTGGTGAGAGGAGTGAAACTCATGTTTTTATCTCTGCTTGAAGGGTTACGCCCTTCAACCCTTCGAGGGTCTGAACCCTTTGGGCGTCTGTCGTAAGAGTTGAAGTTGCCTCTTTTTCTAGCTGGACTGTTACTTCGCCAGCCAGAACCCCTTTTCCTTTGTTCCTTGATGTCAACAGCTTCTTCTCCTCGGATGTGAGCCTCGGCTCTTTCAAGGGCTTCTTCCAAGGTTTTGGGTAGAGATTTGTTGAAATCTCGTGTGAGATACTTAGAGGTTATGGCGTTCATAAAACCGGCAACCCTCATTTTCTCATCAGCCCCCACGTATGTTAGCCCTTCTTTTTTGTACCGTTCAATGAATGCTCGTAGGCTTTCGTCATCTCGTTGTTTTATTTGGAAGATTACAGTCGCGTCTTTGACGTATCTCCTTTGTTGGGAGAAGTTTGCCAGGAAGCCTCTGCTGAGATCATCAAAGCTTCGAATGCTTTGAGCAGGAAGATCGTTGAACCAAATTCTTGCTGACCCAATGAGGGTTTGCATGAACATTAGGCAACATTCAGCATTCGACCATTTTTCTATTCGAGCAGCACCAGTGAAGATTTGAAGATGATCTTCTGGATCTTCGGTCCCATCATACGTTTTGATGTGGGCAGGCATTTTGATTTTTGACTGGAAGTCATAATCAGCTATCTGTCTTGAAAAGCATGAAAGGTTGTTTGGCTTGTAAGGTTTAGCCAAGTCCTCTTCAGGTCTCGTTCCTCCGTTGTTATTATTGCCTTGGTTTCCCTGAGTGGCCAGCACTTGATTGATGAAGTGCTGCCAAGGGAAGTGGGCCATCATCTGAGACATCACATTGGGCACGAAATTGAAACCTTGAAGGCTTCCAGGACCAACCGAGCAACTTACCCCAAGAGGGGTGCTGGCAACAGCACTTCGTGCTAAAGGGAGCACGGACAGGGCTTGCTCCCATGTGGTATTCAGAGAAGTGGGACAATTAGTCACTGGGGATTGTAGGAGTTGGTCGAGGGTTAACTCGTGTCCCAGAGGAGTACCACTAGCGGTTGGTTGGGAAGAAAGAACAGGATGAACAGTGGGGTTTGTCATAGTAGACAAATAAGGATGAAAGTTTGAAGGGTTGCTGGGACCGGCCTCACCTCTTGTAACAAAGGGTGGTAGAGGTGGCCCCGGAGACAACGTTGGTTCAGGTTCGTCGTAATCGAGACGGATCCTTACACCTTTTTCCCTTTCTCTGTTCACATGTTGGTTAAGGAGTGATCTTAACTCAAGGAAGTTATTAGCGACCCCTTCGGGGGTAAGTTCAACGCGTGTAGGAGTGTCAGACACACCAACGTTGGGAGACGGAGCTCCAGATCTGGATGGGGTTGGTGTGTTAAAGGTGAGGAACTCGGGTGTACTCCCCGGAGTTGAAAAAGGCGTTGTTATTGTTGTGTGAGCTTGACCACTTCCCGGGGTAGAGGTGTTAGGAATCTGGTTCACCTCCTCCGGAGATCCACTTTCTGACATGGTGATTTTGAACGAAAGGAGCTACACGTACCAGGTCTCTTTCGAGGAGAAACAGCGGCGTAGCCCCACGGTGGGCGCCAACTTGTTGATGCAACAAACACGGGACCAAGGATGGTAGCTTAGCTGGTCAGGCAAAAGGGCTGAAGGGTTCAGTTTTGCCTAACGCAGGTCGCGGGGTCCCTCCACGTTTGCAAAACGTGGAAGGAGGTTCACTAGTATGATTGAGATATTTGCTTTGAAGTTCTTTCTTCGAGACTAGCTCGAATCCAGAAAAGAAAGCAAATGAGATGAATCTGATGAAGAGTACTTTGGAGGTGACAAAGAACTCTTGAATGACAAGAGATTAAGGAATTTCTGCTTTTCGGAATGTCCAGGAAGTGTCTTCGAGCTGTCTTCTTATAGTGGAAGACATCTCTCGAAATGGTATGGATTATACTAGTGGAACCTGTTTGCTTATGGAGGGTTTCCCCTTTTGGGGTTCAAGGCTTTGGACCCCTGGTTAATAGGGTGTGCCTGTACAGACCTGCTCTGACTTTGTGAGTTGGTGAGCGTGAGTTGGTGAGATGAGTTGGTGGACATGACTAGTTACTGTTCCTCGATTCACTCATTATACAGCTTTTCATCCGATGAACCTTTCAACCTTTTAAGCTCTTTGCATATTAGTGATTTTATTTGTCTTTGGGCTACCCCCGTCGTCAATAGCGGAAGTTGTTATTCGGGACTTGTTTGGTGTGATTATATTATATAAAAGACAATTGGACAGAAAACACAAATCGTAACCTACGGTTCTTTTAACGTAGGCTACGGCTGAAGGAAGCAACATATGAATTGTTGTTTGCACGTCATTGAAGGTTTTGGGAAAGACTTATTGGGCCGCAAACATCACACAACATAATCATCATCACCAACTTGGCGGCAGGAAAGATACCCACAAAAAGTCAACAACATTAATATTATTCATCATAAGATGGACTTGTGTGGGCTGACAACAAGTGTGACATTGGTTGACTCTTGGGGATTGTTGGGTGCCGTGTTTCATCACCACAATTAAATACAAAAAGCCTTTTTGTATAAAAGAAGATCATGTGCACTAGAGGGTTTGGTCAGAACATCATCACAATCTAGACACGACTTCACGTGAACCTTTGTAACATCAAAAGAGAAAAGAATATAAAAATCATTATCATCACATAGTGGGCCGCACATGCTGGACAAGAAGATTAACACATGCAGACTTGGGCTTTTGGCGGCACACATCAAGATCACAACAGAAAATCAATATTATCACATCGTGGGCCGCCATATTTAGAAGGAGGACACTTTTGGATTTGTTTTATGGGCCGCCAACAAGAAGGCAGACATCACATGGTCGGCACTATTATCCTAGGAGGGCCCTAAACGTGAATGAGAGGAGATCACAATCTCGACGGCAGGGTTTCAACCGTGATTCGAGCTTTGACGGTCAATCTTTCGCGATGAGCGGCTAGTCGTTTTATGGTTTCCTTCCGGATGGAGGGTTTGTAAGTTGGATAATTTTATGTGTTTGTGACAATTGTATAACTCGGTGATCTAAGCATTCGATGCTTTTCACTTTGATTTGATTTATTGATTGTAGACAATTGCATTTATTTAAACCTTAATTTCTAAGCATTCAGTTCCCGAGAGTTCTAGTAATTGGGATATATTTGACATGGGGTTAGGGTTTGTAATTGTAATTGATAATCATTCGATAACCTCCCGTTATGTATTGACCGGAGTACTTAGTCGTTGGTTATCACAATTGATGAATTAGGTTAAACACTTATGTCTATGTGAGTGTTTCGATTAAACACATAATTGAATCTAGCTACAAACCTGAAATCTAGAGGAACCATTTTCTCCCCTATTGATTTAAACCTTAGTTTTTATTCGTTAATTTATATAATTCTCACAATCAAACAAACTGATTTTCCAATTCTGTAGTAGTTAATTAAAACTTTTCACTACGACACTTTCCACAATCCTCCTCTGGTTCGATATCCGACTTACTCTAGCTACTAGTTTATTTCGGTTTTTGCATGTCACTAACGACAGACATCAAAATGGCGCCGTTGCCGGGGAGGCGTGCGCAAAGTGTTTAGTGTTAAGTTTTAGTTTAAAAAATAAAAAAAAAAAAAATTTTAAAAAAAATCAAAAAATAGTGTCAGTTTTGTTTTGTTTTGTTTTGTTCAGATTTATGCGTGGTGCTTGTGTTTTTGTGTTTGTGCAGGATGACAGATCTTACCATATTATGCACCTCTCTTTGATGCATTTTGTGCAGGGAACCACTTCACCCGTGTATCGGTTGCCACGAGGCCCGTTTTAGACGGGAAAGAGCGAAATTGGCAGAACCACCGATGCCTTGCTATGATAATCCTTCCCCTCCACCATATTTCTATGACTCTGATACAACGGTGGAGGATGATTATTACTCGGATGGATATGATCGGGACGAGGATGCTTATTATGTGCCAAGGACGGATGGACGATGTTTCTGTTGCGGTCGTTGTCATACTTCTTATGATGAGGATGTGTGCGCGGTGTATTTGGAAAATCCAGAGTATTGGAATAAAAAAATGATGGATGCGTACATCTCAACACCGTATCAGGGATACCGACAGTCTCATCCCGAGGAATATTCTGAGCCTGAGGGTGTTTATATTTATCAGACCGAGGAGGAGAAAGAGCTTGCTATGTTAGAAGCGAGTTTGTCCAAACTCGAGCAATATTTATCAACACCCAACCTTTCCGATGAAGATCAAATCAGCTGTCTAGCTTCCAAGTGTCAGAAGTTAAAAATGAAGATAGAAATAGAAGAGCGTCTCTCACCATTACCTGATGATATCAGAGATTATTCTCACATGGAGGAGGAGGTTGTGGAGGATAATACCACACCAATGAATCCTTTATCTGATGAAGAGTCACTGGTGGATCAGATGGTGTGTGAGGATGATGAGGCAGAGCAGTCTGATGAGATGAATATGTGTACCGAACCTCTTCCCATATCAATCATTCCAATTAATAAGTGTGGGGAAGAAGGTTCGAGGAAGAAGATGAGAAGGGTGAAGCTACAAGACATCGGTGTATATCTCATGAAGTGGGTTAGCGAATCCCGCATGTGCTTTCTGAACATGCCAATTATACTTACGAACCTATGGAGATGGCATGTAAATTTCCGGGCATTCGTTGGAAATGTTAGGGGTAAATGTGCACTGAGACCACCGTAACGCATATCAGGTACGGTCTGGCTGAAGACCTTTAAACTTAGCGCTCTCGGGAGGCAGCCCGAGGATGTAGAGTATTGTATTTTTTTTTTTTGGTTTCGTTTTGGTGTGTTTGTGTTTTGACAGGTTCCTACGGTTCCATCTTCACGGATGCAATGAATCAAGTGTGGGGATGTTTGGCAACATCCCCAGTGAGATCTCAAAGAATCCATGAGGGGCGTATGTTCCGGTTAGATCGCAACAGTTACACCGCCACAGACACTCACTTGTTTTCTGATCAGGTGCATGTGTTTATCTATCTTGTGTTTTATTTGTTTTCGTGTATTTGATGGTGTGAAATTTTTGTGTTGGGAGGGGTTTCTTTGTGTTGCGTCGAGTAGGTTATTAGCCGTTTATGGTTTGTTAGGTGGTATCTCTCGAGTTTAGATTATAAATTGCACCATACATTGAGGACAATGTATCCCAAGTGTGGGGATGCGGTAACTCGAGAGAGGGTTGGTAGGATTGATGATCTTAAATGCTTGAAGGGTTGAAATTGTGCAAAAAATTGAAAATTTGGAAAATTTTTGTGTCTCAAGTATGCTTGAACTACATGAAAACCTAAATTTTCAATTGTTTAAGAGTTCCTACTGATATTAAACTAACTTAGATCCCTAGTCATGGTTGTCCCTTTAAGTTTCATGAGAGTATTTCTGACAAGTTTATAAAATAGTTGAGAAGAGATGCCTAACTAGGGGTAACATGCTTTAGGAATTACACATGCTACGTGTCGGTAACCCATATTCCTTTTATTCGGTGAGATATTTGAGCCTACTAGATTGTTAGTTGAATTGCAATAACTGTTCAATTGTTGAGTGTAGGCCATATGTTGTTTTGTGTTAGAACTTGTGTGGTTTGATACATGCTGAGGCTGTGGTTTAACGTATGCACATAAATGATAAAGGCATTAGGATCCCTTCCATTGTGTTATTTGTTGATTGTTGATTCCACCCACCTTAGTAAACCATGTTGAGCCTTTTACCCTTCATTTCTTACACCTTGTTGACCCGTGTGAAGTGCCAACCATGAATGACAACCGTGTTAGTATGTTATTAAAAAAAATATGAAATGAAAAGAAAAAAAAAAGAGAAAAAAGAATGAAAAACAAAAACAAAAAAATCATTGTTACGTTCGTGTTAAATAAATGGGTCGAAAATACCCAAAGTGTTAGTAGTTATTGTGAGTAAAGTTGCTATGGTCTGGTATTCTTTTGTGTTCACCAAATAAATATAAAAATCCAAAAATATTTCCTTACCTTTACCCATAACCCAAAACTCAAAAGTCCTTTTGATGTGTGCTATGTTATTGATACAGTGGAGGTATGATTGCTATACAAGCTTATGACTGCAAAGTAGCATATTTGGTTCTGAGCGAGATATATACTAGCACATTACACGCTAGTCTTGATTAAACCGAGAGGAGTGATTATTGTGAGGGGCGTGTGGCATGTGTGTAGTATCATAAGCATGTTAGTTTTAGTTAGGCAAGTCTTAAAGTGATTTAAATGCGTATCATTTACTTGTCAGATTGTCAATCTCGATTGTGTCAGTCTATGGGACGGGTATGACTTGGGACCTTAAATTGCTAATTCGGTAAGGGATGCAATGGTGATTTGTTAAGATGGTGAGTAATGTTTGTAATGGTTGCTTGAGGACAATCAAGGTTAAGTGTGGGGATGTGATGGAGGGTGTGAAACCCGAGCTTTAATGTGCTTATCTTGTGTGATTTATTTCCGTTTACGTGATTATATGCTTTGAATATGTTCACTACGAGCTTTCGTGAATTTACAGGTTAATCGCGTAATATGGCAAAGTTGGAGAGTTTAAAGATGATGCGAAACACCTGTGGATGATAAACATAGCGGAAGTTGTTATTCGGGACTTGTTTGGTGTGATTATATTATATAAAAGACAATTGGACAGAAAACACAAATCGTAACCTACGGTTCTTTTAACGTAGGCTACGGCTGAAGGAAGCAACATATGAATTGTTGTTTGCACGTCATTGAAGGTTTTGGGAAAGACTTATTGGGCCGCAAACATCACACAACATAATCATCATCACCAACTTGGCGGCAGGAAAGATACCCACAAAAAGTCAACAACATTAATATTATTCATCATAAGATGGACTTGTGTGGGCTGACAACAAGTGTGACATTGGTTGACTCTTGGGGATTGTTGGGTGCCGTGTTTCATCACCACAATTAAATACAAAAAGCCTTTTTGTATAAAAGAAGATCATGTGCACTAGAGGGTTTGGTCAGAACATCATCACAATCTAGACACGACTTCACGTGAACCTTTGTAACATCAAAAGAGAAAAGAATATAAAAATCATTATCATCACATAGTGGGCCGCACATGCTGGACAAGAAGATTAACACATGCAGACTTGGGCTTTTGGCGGCAAACATCAAGATCACAACAGAAAATCAATATTATCACATCGTGGGCCGCCATATTTAGAAGGAGGACACTTTTGGATTTGTTTTATGGGCCGCCAACAAGAAGGCAGACATCACATGGTCGGCACTATTATCCTAGGAGGGCCCTAAACGTGAATGAGAGGAGATCACAATCTCGACGGCAGGGTTTCAACCGTGATTCGAGCTTTGACGATCAATCTTTCGCGATGAGCGGCTAGTCGTTTTATGGTTTCCTTCCGGATGGAGGGTTTGTAAGTTGGATAATTTTATGTGTTTGTGACAATTGTATAACTCGGTGATCTAAGCATTCGATGCTTTTCACTTTGATTTGATTTATTGATTGTAGACAATTGCATTTATTTAAACCTTAATTTCTAAGCATTCAGTTCCCGAGAGTTCTAGTAATTGGGATATATTTGACATGGGGTTAGGGTTTGTAATTGTAATTGATAATCATTCGATAACCTCCCGTTATGTATTGACCGGAGTACTTAGTCGTTGGTTATCACAATTGATGAATTAGGTTAAACACTTATGTCTATGTGAGTGTTTCGATTAAACACATAATTGAATCTAGCTACAAACCTGAAATCTAGAGGAACCATTTTCTCCCCTATTGATTTAAACCTTAGTTTTTATTCGTTAATTTATATAATTCTCACAATCAAACAAACTGATTTTCCAATTCTGTAGTAGTTAATTAAAACTTTTCACTACGACACTTTCCACAATCCTCCTCTGGTTCGATATCCGACTTACTCTAGCTACTAGTTTATTTCGGTTTTTGCATGTCACTAACGACAGACATCAACTTGATATTTTTAATTATTCAAAGCTGGAGAAGCATAAGCAAAAATTATTAGTTGAGAGGGCACTAGAAGAGCAGCTTGTTCAAGATGGGTTCAAGGTTGTAAAGGTTTTAGGGAGGTTCTTCCGGAGTCAAAAAGCAACTTTACCTCACAAATTTCATTATATGAGTTATGTGAGGCGATCTCCGTGAGGGAGTCTTATCTCGAAAGGTGTGATGCTACCTACCTGATGAAATGAGTAACAAAGGCGAGCAGAACGAGGGCAGTGGGCCGGGCCATGTTCTCGAAAGGTTTAGCTCCATAAATTTTGATCTAGTAAAAGTGGCAATTCGGGCCCATCTATATATTTTGGGGTTGATTTTGGGTTATGTTTATTTCAAATGGTCAAACAAGTTATGTTCAAAATGGTTTAACTAAAGGGAAAAGGATTGAATGTTTGAATTGAAACTTGTTAAAAGCGCTGAAACTCAACTGAAGTGTATTTAAAGGCACAAAGACATAAGTGATTCCTCTCATTGCTCCTCATAATTGTAATAATATAGTTGTTGTGTAACTAAAATGGTAAAACATTTTTTTTGCTGCCCAGCTGGCCAACCCATTTCTGACTCACAATAATGATTGCCTGTTTTGACACATTGCCATGCCTATGATCAGGATTAGTGAAACTGCCACATTAGAAATCTAATATTCTAACTGGTGATGCTTTGTACTTTTATAGGAGCAATGAGAGGAACTAAGGGTCTAAACAATTAGACGAAAAATATTTTAAAGATTTTATATGAAATGTTTAAGAACATATTTTTCTTCTTTTGATTGAGAAATAAGTGACACAAGTTCAAGTTTAGTTGGACTACAACTAAACAAAGAGATGGTACATTACCAACCCAAAAAATGATAAGAATATTACATGATCATAGGGGTGGCAATGATGGAGCTCCAACCCAAAAAATGGTAAGAATATTACATGATCATAGGGGTGGCAATGATGGAGCTCCAAAAATATCCTTAATTCTCTTAAGGGATATCATGTTTACTAAGCATCATATTTGGACTTGTATTAGATTTGCATTACATTACATTTAGATGTCTATATGAGTGTAATTCGAACTGAAAACCAAGTATCATATCCATATGTTCTTCCTTGTCTGGGATAACTTTGAAATGTCTTTTATATTTCTAGTAATGGGATATGACTTCCATCCTATTGACAGTTTTTTATGTGCTACGTAACTAGATCTTCAGTTGAGGAATTCAGTTCAGCTAAGCCCCAGTTCTTTAAAAGTCTGAAGAGAGTATATATGTGAATTACTGCATTTGTAATCTATATATACATCCTAAATACTTGGTACTTTAAGAGACTCGAATATCATCTCAAGAGTTCAAATTTTATGGCTACATATATGATCCTAGTCCATGGTTTCTCTTGACTTGTCTGGGAAATCTTGAAGACTGCAACTGAAAACAAGAATTGGTTTAGAGTTATATGCGCATGTCTGTCTGTGTTCAAGGTTCCCTTATACAATTTTAAGTTCCCTAAGGCTACAACCATCAAAGATTGAGGTGGAAACGTTTCCATTGTATTACACTAGACCTCTTTGTCTTAGGTTGCATATGGGTGTGAGCGATGAACTCATTCAACTATACTTGTAAATTGATATCCAAATTAAAGGCAGATTCTGATTTCCTAGTTCCATAAGGATGTTGTGTATCCCAACTAGCTTTTGGTTTTTGTTGTACAACAACTTGGGAGGATTGATGATGAGATCTATATTTGGTGAAAGTTCAAGGTATAAACATGGACCTGGGAATCATGTGTTGTCGATCAAGTAGATTAATTTCGTTTATATTTTGGTCAAATCCTTAATTTATGAATATGATTTTAGTGTATGTATAGCTAAGAGGCACAATCAAAAGGTTTCTGGGTGTTAATTTCACACACTACGGTTTTCTGTTTAGTCTACACAAGGCCAGACATGTAACATTCCCAAAATTTTATTTATATAAGATATATAAAAACTTATGTTATTAAAAGGATGCATGATGGGTAAATTGACCAATAAAAATATAAGGTGTTTTTGGCAAGCGTAGGAACCATTTAATAATTAAATTATAAAAATATATTATATTTGAACCTACTCTGTTTTTAATGAAACTTTGTTCAAAATATAGATAAAATTATCCTCGTTCTAAATGACATATTTATTATTTTATAAAACGTTATATTTTAGAAGTTATAAATGCCAAAAAAGTAAAGCAGTTAAATTAATTATAAATATATATAATCATTAATAAAAGTATATATTAAACGTAAACATCTAAAGGTTTACGTAGCCTTTAAATAATAAATAAAAAATAAAATACTTCAAAACTAAAGTCATATGTTAGTACACGTAAGTCTCAAAGAAATAAAATAGTTAACATTAATATTTAAAAAATTCATGTTACGTAAAAGCATTTCAAACTTTAGTATAAACTAGTGGTTAATCCCCGCGTTGCGGGTGCGGGGGTTATAAAACCATGCTAAATAGTAAAGCAAGCAAACTACAATCAAAACCGTAAAAAATCATAAAACAAAAATGCGAATTTATAGTGCCATATGACTAAAACGTAAGCAAAGACAAACGCAAACTTATACCACGAGCTAGCGTAAATGTAGACAACCCCGAATTTTTATCGACAAAGCTTTAACCTAAAGACAAAATTTAAAGAGGCAAAGAAAAACATACAAATTTTTGAGGTACTTAACATGTAAATTTTATTCACTAAAAGATAAAAACACTATTAGTTTAATCCCCGTATTGCGGGGCTGGGTAGTAAAGTCATGCTATGTAGTAAGTAAACAACGACAAAAATCGTAAAATAAAAACTTGAATTTATACTGTCACATGATGAAAAACGTAGGTAAAAAAACAAAGTCATACCCCAAGTTGACGTAAAGTGCATACAAACTCAAATTTATTGAGAAAGCTTAACCTAAAAACCGAAAAGAAAAAAAAAAGACAAAACTTACAAGTCTAAATACAAACATGAGGGCCAGACATATCAAACACACTACATGAAATAACAAAAATATAAAATACAAAAGAAAACAAAAAATTAAATACATAGCATTGTCCCTGTATGTTTGATGAGAAAATTTGACTGAAATTAAACAAATGGCATTTTTGTAGGTATGTTGAAAAAGAAGGGTTCTTTGGCTACTGTATCCAAGAACCTACTTAAATTGTTAATATATATAGTAATAGAAGTTCAAGGCTTCAACTTCAAACTCCTTAAATCCTTCCTCTATGTCGCTCTCTCACACTTTATTCTTTTTGTTTAGTAATTCACCCATAATAATAATAGAACCCTACCTCATTTTAACTGTTGTAACCCCTGATCACCGATACCCTGTCCAAGTGACGTAGGGCCCCATAACGTATGTTAAGGCTCTGCCTAAATTCGTTGGGGTTCTGTCTAGTGACGTAGGGATAAAGTGGAATTGGGTCGCTATACTTAATGTGAGTGCACTATATATTCTATTAAATAATCCAGGAATTTTACCAAGATGTATCAACCCTCCAAAATATTTCTGAAACCCCTAATATATTTAGAATACCCTTATATGTTTTTAAATACATCCCGTATGTAAAAACCGAGCCCGTAATACAATATAGTATTTAAATAAAATATAAAAGTTTAAATCTAGGGCTGAGGCGGGCCGCGTAAGCCCACCTCAAACCCTTACGCGGGCGGTATGAAAGCTAGAACCAAACTCCATTGGTTTCTTAAGTCCAGGCGGGCCGCGTAAACCATATATTAAGTTGACGCGGGCCGCGAGTGACCTAAAGTGTGGCGCAGCCCGGTGCCGACACGTGTCGACATTGTGGCAGGTCTAGATCATGACCAGGATAAGCTACGCATTGACTGGAGTTTGACGCGGGCCGCGTAGACTCATGTCTACCCTTACGCGGGCCGCGTGGAGACCAAGTATCAACAACTATAAATAGCAGGCATCAGATTTCATTTCAACTCGCTCACATTTCAATTCTCAATCTCAATTTTATGTAGAAGTGATATTATAGTCGGGTATTATACCCCCTAATTAGCGAAGCTCTGCCTCGTTGTAAGTATCATAACCCCTGGATACGTATTAGATACTCTACCCGATTGATCTAGGGTTCCGTAACGGCTGTCGTGGTTCTGCCCGACGTAGTCGTTGGAATACCGTCTCGGGGAGGGTATTACTAATGTTAAAATGGGTTATTATACTAACGCGTGTGCATTGTTTATTTAATTAGAATATAACCAGGGAATCACAAAGGAAAGCCCTATAATAGCAATGTGAGTAATCTCCTTTTTGTTAACAGATTTTACAAAACCTTAACCTTTTTACAATGCAATTTAGCAGTGATTGAGTCTTTGTAATTCTACAATTACTGCCGGTATGTTAGGGTTTTGTATACAAAATGTGAGTAACGTTACCATTGGACAAAGAGTTAGCCAATGTGTAATATGACCCTCTAGTCAGACTTGACACTACTGAATGAGTAATTGGGTAGATATAAACAATGTGATCGCTCTCAATACTATTTAAATTAAATAAAATGTTTCTTGATTAAACTGGGATTCACTCACCAGTATTTCTTGCTGATAAAATGTTTTAAACACGTGTTTCAGGTAACTTAGTGTGAAGCCAATAAAAGCCAGCTGGAGAGCACTGAAGGCTTGGAAAAGTGGCTATAAAGTTACCTAAAATAAAATAAATGTTTTTATTAAATAAAATAGGATTTATTCCTATGAAAATGTGTGTACTGCAAACTTGGGTTTTATCCCATGTGTTTAATATTATGAAAATGTGGTGGTTTCTCTGATATAATATTTCCTAACTACGGTCCTGATGAAAAAATTTCGCTGCCAAATTAATAAACACCAATACCACCGAAACTGGCTCACGGCCGCCCGCTCCCGGGATAGGGGACGGGGGTTGTGACAAGACACGTAATTGGTCGAATCTATAAACACACATAATTAAACGTACTCGTCTTACCAATGGGCCGACGTGTTTATTTTATAACTTTAAAAGGATATTTTTTTGTTAAAATGTAGGCCTATTTTTAGCTTAAGAGCATCCCTTAACAAATATTTGCTTTGTGTGTAAACCTGTAAAATTATAATAGCATGAAATATAAAAGAAGGTAAAAGAAAATCAGGGTTAACATATCATATTCTTATGAGACCATAAACATATAGTCGCATTCAGGTTGATGTTTTTTTTCACAAATTCCCAAGTTGTCGTGTAAACTATTTAGGTTTGCATAATGTGACATATTTAACATAATTTAGTAATCCATCTAAAAAAATCAATTTTTGCTATACAGGTATGCTAAAAAAATATTTATTATGTGTATTAAATTGTTTGATATTATTTTAACTTGATAAAGGTATATTTAAAATAGTTGTATATGAAAATAAAAGTTAAAAGTGCGAAACTCTAGTCAACAATGAACAAGTTAAATTTGGATTAATAGAATTTAGTAAACATAAAAGAGTTATCATTTCATATTTATTGATGATTTTAGAGGAAGATGTATTTGTTTATTTTACATAAAATGAAACTAAGACCATTTGTAGCTTGAATTTTTACATATCATCATCATCATCATCTTTTCTCTCCTTCGATTCTAGGTGACTATGCTCAAAGCTTATGTGAGCGTGCTCTCTTTCCTTTCTCAGATTCATGCCCTTTCTTCATCGTTCGTCACAAAATATTACATCTCCTTTCCATGCCCTTTGAACCCGTGGACTCTCCTCCAACGTCATCCCACGAACACCCCATTAAGGTTGCCATAATCAGTTTGTACATCACATATATTTTCTAATACATGATTTTCAAAGATTATTATATAGCGTTATGAAATATTATAAAAGAACAATCGGTATTGTTTAACCGTATATATATATATATATCAAAAGGTTTTAAAATATAAATCTAGTGTATTTTGCAGAGGTTATAAAATAATCTTTTTTTTTTGTTAATAGCCGAAGATACCAAAAAAAAAGTTTCTTAAATACAGAGGTTTGTTTAAATAAGAATGAAAGCAATACTTTTTTTTAACGGCTAACAAAACAAAAGCCACTACTCGAGGTAACCGATGACAAAATGTAACCCCACACAACGCTGGATAGCCCAAACCCACCGTCTTAAAAGGCGGTTAGGATCGGATTCGAACATGAGACTTAGGACCTTAAACCAAAATTTTCGTTTCCCCTCCGATTCCAATTGAATCGTAGCTCGTTGGCACAATGAGAGCAATACTAAGACGGTGTTAAGAGGCAACAAATTCCCACCGGTGAAAACACGTCTATCACTGCGGCGGTTTGAGAAGTGAAACCAGGGCAGGGGGGACGAGTGCAAAGATGCAGAATCCGGTTGACACTCCATTCCAACCTACTAACTAATAACAGAAATATAAGAAGACGATGGTCCTGGCAAACAGAATGACCGATGCTGGCTTTTTTTTTCACTCCTGGCTGTATCAACCCAAGATAGCAGGAGAGAATAAAGAAATTTAAGATAATTATGATCTGGGAAGGAAAACCATAGCGAATCTCGCTTTGGCTTTGATTCTTAGATCGGTGTTGATAAGGAACCGATTTTGATTTATGGGTTCCATTCCATCTACAACAGTTGCATCTGTATGTATTTGTAAATTATAATTTTATAATTCTGGTTTGACCATGATGATGATTGGATATAAACTATAAATAAAGTAAGTAGTAATGTAATTTGGAGTGACAGCAAGTAACAATTATTTATTTGGTTGATGTTTGTTGTTTTAATCAAAACGGTGTATCGAACGGAATTGGATAGAGAGGGGTTTTTTTTTTTAAGTCATAGAAAGATGTAGAGATTCTTTAAATTTTTTTTCTCTTTTTCAATTAATTCCAAATTTTAATTTGGGTGGGTGAGGGGAGGGTTGATTTTTTAAGGACTAGCTAGGGTTTCATTCCATTGTTTACTTTACTCATCCATCTATCAGCCCCTTTCGCGATTTGGAGTTGAACAGCATCCATCCTAAAATTAGGGCTCGATTCGCAGATCTCCCTTCGATTCCTTCAAATTTCTCATCTCTCTCGGTTAGTTTCTCATCCTTTTCTCAATTTAATCCCTACGTACTGAAAAATTGGATTTGATTTTGTCTCATTCTCTAGACTTGATGTATTGAAGATGTTTCATGCTCAAGGAACTGCAAAACACACATGTTGCATGCTTGCTGTTTTATGTAGAACCAATAATAAGGATGTTCCACAAGGAGGATTCCCGTTTCCAGATATCACTTCTTCTGGACGTTTAGAGGTATGATTTTTTCTCATTCTCTACTCTACTCTAAGCTAATCTAATCTAATCTAATCTATTTTCTTCTACTTAATGCCAGGTTCAGACTCTAATTAGTCCTACCACTGATGAATTTCGTAAGGCTGTGGATTCTGTGCAGCCAAACATTATATATTTTCAAGGAGAAAGACTTATAAATGATGAGGTTGGATCTCTTGTCTGGGAAGGTGCACAGGATTTACCGGGCTTATTCGGCTCCTCTTTGCCCACAACTGTATGTCACTGAATCCATCGTCATAGATTGTTATATGTTTATATATCTCCACCCTGTGCATTGCATGAATTATCAACATTATTCATATGCTGTCTATTTTTGTTCTTGGTGTTTCTTATATAGAGAAAAACTAAGATGGAACAGATGTTTCAAGGTTTAGTCACCTATTTAGTAACCACTTTCATAATCAACTTATAGTATATTACATCCGCTTTACATTTTATTACTCGGTGTAGCAATGGAGACTTGTTCAACCAGTAACACCATATACATACAAACTAAAATGACCAAAGTTGATGTAAATACACACAGAGCATTTGCCACTCAGCATAGTTGACTATATATACAAAATACGTGTCGTTGGGAATAGGGTGTATATGCCAAAGTGCGCCGTCATATCTGATTGGTTCAGGGGGCTGTCACCCCATGACCACCTGGCATCTTGAAGTTTTTTTTTGACATGTAACATTTATTTAACCTTAAATTTGGAAAAAAAAGTTGGTGTTTTCAAACTTGTGTATAAGCTAATTAGCCTTTTCACATAAGCGGTTTTTTTGCATATATGGCAGCTAGCATGGCATCAGCAGTGCCACATCTATAATTTACAGGTTAAGTCATGTGGTTGGTTTCTAAAATGCGTAATTAATTGTAAGTTAGTTTGTGCATAATTTAAAGCTGGTTTCGGAATTTGGGACAAATCGAAAGAATGCATCCTTAAGTGAGTTAGAGGTTTACTTTGTAACGTTTTTAACAATCATAAATAGTTATTTATTCCAGATATAGATACAGATAGTATTCTCTCATTTCTCATCGGACTGTTCTCATTTTCTCTCATTGCTTATGTAGGTATATTTGGAAATCCCAGACGGTGAAGAAGTAGCAGAGGCACTGCACTTGAAGGTAAGGGAGAGCACTTGAATAAAAATTTTTCCCAGTCTTTTATTTAAGTTTTGAATTTTTCAAATGCACCCTGAAAGATAATATCATGTGCGTTTATCTCTACAGGGGATTCCTTATGTGATATATTGGAAGAACTCATTTTCATGTTATGCAGCCTGCCATTTTCGACATGCACTATTTTCTGTGGTACAAAGGTAATTATGAATTTACTGTTAAGGTTAACACCGTTAAAATCTACATACTTTCTCACTTGCATTAAAATAATCCTTCAACCAAATTCCAACATGTTACGGTTATACAAAACTGTGAGATGAATGGTACATGCGGGTTACTTGTAATGTCCGTACTTAAATATTATATCTATTGTTCTGCAGTTCTTCTAGCCATACGTGGGATGCTTTCCAGCTGGCACATTCATCCTTCAGGTTATACTGTGTAAGGAACAACCTTGTACTCCCCAATAATTCCGAGAAAGATGATAACACATTGGGTCCGTGCCTTCTGGGGGACCCACCCAAGATCAATGTTCCTCCAGCGGAGGCAGGGGGTGAAGATGACGAAGAAAAATATCCTGAGGACCTTCCTGCAATTAAGATATATGATGATGATGTCAACGTCAGGTTTCTTGTTTGCGGATCTGCATGCACGTTGGTAAGTGAAGGTTCAATTCTTTCTTTTTTCTCAAGCCAACAACTTATGGGGTGTTTGGGAATCAGGATAGCTTATTTTTACAGTTTATCTGCTTGTTGTTTTTTCTAAAAACAGATAACCGCTTTTTGAGTTTTTGTATGAAAAAAAGTGCTTAAGCTTATCTTTATTTTAGAGTCAAACAAGCTATTTTTATAACACTGTTTGATATTGTGTATTTCTGTTGGATTATTCTAGGTGGATTCAAAATCACACGCTTACACTTGAAGTGATATGAACTATTTTTTAGTAAACTGAGTATCTGTTTATCTATGTTCAGGATGCGTCTCTATTGGAACCATTGGAAGATGGACTGAATGCTCTTTTGAGTATTGAAGTAAGTAGCTGTATACTATATTTTCACACAGTCTAATACAAGCTGGAAGTACCTGTTTTTCGTAATTATCGTTTTTTTGTTATTCTCAGCACCCAGTTATGCTACGTTGATTAAACTGAGTACTAACGGCCTTATTTTTTGTTCAGATGCGTGGGAGTAAACTTCACAATCGAGTTAGGTGTGTTGATGCATTTCTAGACTTGTGATATTAATGTGATACATATAGTGGAAGCAAGCATTATGAATTACATGAGTGAGTATTTATTATGGTTTGCTGAATTTCACTGCTGATGTGGTATTTTATATGTGACAGTGCACTTCCTCCACCTCTCCAGGCAGGAACGTTTTCTCGAGGTGTAGTGACCATGCGATGCGATATTTCAACTTGTAGTTCTGCGTATATTTCGCTTTTGGTATCAGGAAGTGCGCAAACATGCTTTGATGATCAGGTGTTTATCATATCATCATATGCGTTGTTTATTTCTTATGGTTTCTAAAACTTCATGCTTTCTTCTTTTCAGCTTTTGGAAAATCATATAAAAAGTGAAGTCATTGATAAAACTCAGTTAGTTCAGGCAGTATCCAACTCCGATGAGAACAAACTATCTGTTTGTGAACCTCGAGAATCCGCTTCAATAGCCTGTGGAGCCACAGTATTTGAAGTTTCTATGAAGGTCCCTTTATGGGCTTCACAGGTTCATTTTCCCCTTTTTTGAAGTTAAGGTCATTCGCATCATTTTACACCATTAATATTTTGTTTTTTTTTGTTAAATTTTTCAGGTTTTGAGGCAGCTAGCACCAGATGTTTCTTACCGTAGTTTAGTTGCACTCGGTGTTGCTAGTGTTCAGGGTTTAGCTGTTGCTTCGTTCGAGAAAGATGATGCAACCAGATTGCTTTTCTTCTGTAAAAAAGTAGATAACAATATCCATGACAGGATGACCAATCCCCCCATCCCCCCATGGATGAGGCAACCTCTCCCAAGTAGAAAACGACAAATCATAAACTCAGAAACGAGTCGTAATAACGGTATGGAATCAGGGAACGGGTATGTAATGGTTAGGCAGAAAACAAAAATTGCTGCGCTGAGACCAATTCCACACATTCGCCACCAGAAAATGCTACCCTTTGTAGGGATTTCAGAGACAAATGGACATGATTTTGGAGGACAAGTGAAGACCCATGTTTCATCCATGCCCTCTAACAAACACAATAGTGCAGGATCAGCCCCTGTGGCTCATCGCAAGTCATTATCAAGCTCCTATCAAGCCAAACACCTAGTTTCATTAAACCCACTTCCTTTGAAGAAACATGGTTGTGATAGGAGTCCAATACATGTTTGTTCTGAGGTTAGTCACATGTCTAAAAGTATAATATCTCATATTTATATGTACTTGAAAATTTTGTAATAGTGTAGTTACCCTTTCAAAACACTAGAAATATTTATATATTCTTCAAAAATTTGTAAAATCATTTACTTATAACAACTTGTTTCACTAAATAACCAAAGCGAACATTATGCGGTGAGATGATTCACCTCATTGGATTTATTACGAAATGGACAAATATGATATTTTTTAGTGGTAATTATGAAATTTGGAGCTTTTAAAAGGTTATACTTACTGTTATCTCAAACCTACAATTTATACACTCTTTCAGGAGGAGTTTTTGAAGGATGTGATGCAATTTTTAATCCTTCGAGGGCATAATCGTCTTATTCCGCAAGGCGGTCTTGCTGAGTTTCCTGATGCAATACTTAATGCAAAGCGTTTGGATCTCTACAATTTATATAGGGAGGTGGGTTATCAAATATACATCTTTTGAGTAAATAAATACAGAAAAGACTTACTTACCCTTTTGCCCTCTTTTAGGTGGTTTCAAGAGGTGGCTTTCATGTTGGCAATGGAATCAATTGGAAAGGGCAGGTTTTCTCAAAGATGCGGAACCACACAGTTACAAATAGAATGACGGTAATTCCTTTTAAATAACAAATTGTGATTTAACTTCTTCGTTAAAAATTCTCTTAATTTTCACCTTAAATGATGTAGGGTGTTGGAAATACACTCAAGAGACATTATGAAACCTATCTTTTGGAATACGAATTGGCACACGATGATGTGGACGGGGAGTGCTGCTTGTTGTGTCGCAGGTTGTTATAGTTTCTTCTAGGCTTGGTTATTAAATTGCTCATTCTGTTTTGATATAACAATCAGCTGTTTGGGAAGGGAGATTTTTAACAAATTCCAAACACCCCTGATTATCTGTGGTTTGTTATGCTAATGTAATGTTTTATCTGAAATTTACAACAGTAGCGCAGCCGGGGATTGGGTGAACTGTGGGGTATGCGGCGAGTGGGCCCATTTTGGTTGCGACAGAAGGCAGGGCCTTGGTGCGTTTAAGGTATGTATGCGGCTTGCATCATGATAAGAGATGACGTATTGAGGTGTGAAATGCGACACAAATGTTTTTTTTTTTAATGTTTGCAGGATTATGCAAAAACAGATGGATTAGAGTACATATGTCCTCAATGCAGCATCTCCAACTTCAAGAAGAAGTTACCGAAAACCAGCAACGGATATTCTTAAAGTAATTCTTACTTACTAGTAATACCATAATTTGGTTTTTGTTTCTAGCGTATCTTCCTAGTTTGTTTGTGTTATGAGCAAAAAAGATGGGGGAGTGGTAATGAGATTAGAGGGTATTTGTGTAATATATGTATATTTACCATTTTGTAGAATGTTTTTTTTTATTTCTCATAATATCTACTTCCTCTACCAGCAACAAAAAATAAATCTGAATACGTACAACTTGATCTAAAATCAATCTTTCTGGTATGGTATTTGTGTTTTAGACGTGGCCATTATATTTAAAACATGACTCTAAGAGCATGTTTGGCTAAATTTTTTCAACCAACTTATTGACTTAATCAAAAAGCCAATAAGGAGTTTTAGTGTTTGGCAAATGTAAAAGTCCTTTTCAAAATGACTTTTTCAAAGTCATCAAAAAGTCATTTTTGAAAAGTTAGAATGTTGCGACTTTTTGAACTAAATTTTCAGAAAACAAAAATGTTTTTTTAATCCGGAAATCTATAACATCCGAATCCTTCAAAATGATTAAATTAGCTATTGTAACATGCAATCGATCGAATGCTGTTACCATAAAATTCTACAGAAATTTATTCGTTCGTTAACTAGTGTTTAATTGGAGCCTTCTTGGTTTGCTCTTTAAATTGGGTTAAGAGGGTACTTTTTTTTTTGAACAGCAATATTTCATTCAAAGAGACACTAGCAAGACACTAGCGCCAATGAAACAAACAACTTACAATTCAAAATTACACCAATCTTTCCACCTTAAAGCTCTATATGCAGTTTTATTTTTGAACCATAAAAATCCCAACGATTTTATTGTCTCCATTGTTTTCACCATCGTCGCCTCCTTCCAAGAAAAGATTGTGTCGTTTCGCGTTTTCCATATGCTCCAGCATGCCGTGAAGATAATCGCTTGAATTGCCTTTGCCTTTTTCTTCTTCTCTAATCTTGTGTATTTGTGAAAGTTAATTAGATCCATCATTGTAAAAACAAAAATAGGGGGAATCCTACACCACTGACCCACCGCTTGCCATACTCGACATGCGAAATGACAAGCGAAAATGATCAACATTCTCTTCGTCTTCGCCGCATAATTTACACGTGTTCGGACCATTTAACATGTTCCGACGTTGCAATGACGTCATAGTTGGAATCCGGTCCAAGCTTGCTTTCCAAATGAACGTGTTGACTTAATGTATATTATTAAACATCATTAAACGTTTGGTCCTAACTTATTGTTTTTAATTTAATTTATTATTTATTCTAATAAATTTTCTTATATGTGTTTCGTAAAAAGTATTGTTTAAAATCTTTAGTATTTTATACGTAAAAAAGTTTATAGAACGATTTGTTTTAGCGCGCCGCAACACGCCGGGTTTTATAATAGTTGGAATTTAATAAAAACAACTTGGTAGGCTTCTCGTGACTATTTAGTAAGTTTCTTTCAAGTGGGTTTTGTCATCTATAGACTTAAAACCATCAATCATGATGTTTTCAACTTGTTGATTAAATTCAGTTTGATCATGTAGCTAATTCCAGAATTTAGCCATATGTATTTTTGTGAAATTTGATCAAAATTAGTCTAGCATGAAATCTTACGTAAATATATGTTTTATTTATCACTAATGTTTTTACCAATTATTACCTTACACACCCCCTAATCCAACATTTCACCCTAAATTTACACCGTTTTAAATCCCCAACCGCATAAGAATGAACACCTTTCCATCACACCCCCTATACTCAAACTTACACTGTTTTTTTTGAGAAAAAAATGATTTTTTTTTACTTGTAACCCAAAATTTTCCTCCTTTTCGATTTAAACTCGCAAAATTTGATTTTTTACTATTTACCCAGAACTTACCATCTTTTACAATTTGAACTCACAACTTTTTTACTTTCAACTTTGATCCCCTATACTTTTCATCTGTTGCAAATTTTCATTTTACATTCTAAATTTTGCGAGTTAACACGACGCAACATGCGTGGTTCAACGTTTTTACGTTTCGTTCTAAATTTTGCAACTTAACACGGCGTAACGTCCGTCTGTGGTTCAACGTTTTTACCTCTATTTTTTCTCCTGTTTGACAGGTTCGTCGCAACGTGCGGGTCTTAGATCGACTTAGTTATTTTTTTTCTATGATTTAAGTTTCGATCTAATTTATTCACGTTAACATGCTGCAACTTCAATGTTGCTGGTTATCAGTGATGGTGTGGCATTGGTGCTATTTGGCACGATTTTACGTCGTGCCGGGGGGGGGGGGGGTAATTCTAGTTTAAATACTTAACTATATAAATATTTAATTAGTTGAATTTAATATTCAATTTTAAACTTCTTTTATTCAATTTAAAAAAAAAAACACATATGATCAGGTCAGGTCGGGCAACATGTCATGTCAGAACAGGTCTAACCATTGTTTAAGACAGTTCGGGTTAGATTATGCTCTCCAAAAGAATTACAATACTATTTATGTTTTTATGACTAAATAGCATTTAAATTTACATTTACTATTTGTATTTTTATTACTAAATACTATATAAATTAAGTATTATCTTATTTAAAGAGTCAAAACAGTTTCAGATTAGACCGGTGTTTAAAGCAGGTGGGGGTTGCGCTCCCCAAAAGAACTACATTTACTATTTATATTTTTATAAGTGAATACTATTTAAATTATATCGGGTGGGTGTCTAGGGTAAACACTAGTGTATTTGTGAACTGGGCGAACAAATCCTAACCATTGATTTACATCACCAAATCGTAAAATACACTAGTGTATTTTCACCATCAAATCTTGACCATTGATTTACACTTGTGTATTAATAATCAAGGGATATGATTAGTTCACTATAAAGGGTGTTGTTCACAAATAAACCTAACCCTTATATCTTATTTATAATAACTTAAATTAACTTTTACTATTTATATTTTATATCTAAATACTATTGAAATTAAGTATTATTCTATTTAAATACTTAAAAATTTATATACTAATAATACTCGAATATAATTAGTTTTTAAGACAGGTGATGTATACTCCTTAAAAGAGCCACAATGACAATTGCCACATTACACAAGCCAATCTACTAGTAATTGTTAAAGGATGAAACCAATAAATACTACTATTTTTAAATTGTAATATAAAGAGATAACTAATAAATAGTAAAAAGTAAATAATATTTATAACTATTTTATTAAGGTAGAAGAAAAAGAAAGTTACTAGTTTATAATAGTTAGTTCCACCAAACGAATCACGTGAAACATAAAATATGGAGTCAAATAAATAAAAAGCATTAGGATTTGGATTTGGATTGATATTAAAAAGGAAAAGCAAAGGCATTATGCAATCATGATTCATGAGTCAGCCTCTAACTAACAATAGTGTTTCCTTTTGTCTTTTAAAGTAGAAACTACAAACGACTTGCAATCTCTACCATCTTCAATGACACGACCTTAAGTTAAGCGTACGTGTACTGAGGTGGAGGGCATGTGGGACTGGCAAGGACTGGAGGAGGGCATCCGTTCAAACAAGGTGTGAGAAGGATAAGGGTCTACATCCATGAAAACTCTGGGGAAAGGGTCGGACAATTGCTGAGGTGGTGGAGGAGGGAAAAGTTGCCTATCAGGGGTAGGAGCGCTGCACTAGTGACGGTTTTCCATCACTCACAAGATCTAATCAAGTTTTACCACGTCATCGATCACTAGTGATGTTTTTTTTTTATTTTTTAAATATAAATTAACAATTAAACAATTCATTGAACGTTCTGTTCATCTATAGCCATATGTGTAAATATTATTTATTGACTTTACATACTTCTTATTTGTTTATGGATTGAAAAACTAATAAACTCTTGTTTCTTTTCGATAAATAACTTATTTAAGCGTATAAACCTAGGTTGATACCCCGGGAAAATAAGTTTATCGACTCTATTAAAGTTGCAATGACATGATTATAAGAAAAACAAAGCAATCTCTAATCAAATGATTTATTATTGTTAAATGAACAGGGTGCGGTCGACATAAATTCAAACGAAATGATGAATACTTACCTGGTTTTAGTTGTAAAGGTTGTGGAGTTTTGTGACTGTTCCTTTTAAAGAGTTTATGCTTTATTTCGAATTTTAGATTTACTTTAATCATGATAGATGTAAGACCTTTCAAGCATTCAAACTGACAAGAGGGGGGGGGGGGGGGGGGTGTGGTAATAATACACAGGAATACCATGAATAAGAGGAGTTCCTATTTTCTTAGGGTAATAAAACCACTATACAGTTTATAACGATTAATGTCAATAGAAACAAACATCAAATTATGATTTGTTATGCTTAACAAGTTAACCTGATTTATATAGTGGAATGTGTTACAATTTCTACCACTACGCAAAATAAGCCCTTGTCATATATAACTTATTTACATAAAAGGGTTGTATACGGGATGACTTGTTTAATTAAACGGGTTGTATGGAGGTTAAACTATTTAAATAAATCGACCAACCTACCAATCCAAATTACATTATCGAAGTCGACCCGTAATTCATATAGCTCTTGCATTAGAACCTCTTTTAACACTTTTACAACACATTTATTGCATGTCTACCTATTTGACTCTTTAGATAGATGGGTTAAATACCGGCTACAAGATTTGAAGTGTATTCCAAGTTCACAACTAAAATATGTGGGCCATGTTCGGTTCAAAGATTTAAACCACCAATACATAACCCGTTAATTTGCTAACCCAACATAATAAACATCTCTACCATCCTTAGGGTGTAGGGAGTGGTTAAACACTTTGGAGTGGCAAACCAAAAAACCGACCAATCAGGGCGCGCCATGTCA
Organism: Helianthus annuus; assembly: GCF_002127325.2. Classification (NCBI taxonomy): domain Eukaryota; kingdom Viridiplantae; phylum Streptophyta; class Magnoliopsida; order Asterales; family Asteraceae; genus Helianthus; species Helianthus annuus. Next base: position 189,108,460 of record NC_035441.2, on the reverse strand, counting down.
ATCAGTCAAAAGTGTTTAAACTTTGGTGAAAAGTGTTGGCAATGGTTTAAACACTTGGTGAAGTGGTAAACTATTTTTTTTTTAAAAAAAAGGAAAAAGGTGTGATTGGTTGAGATAGGAATGGACCCCACCCACAATACCCTCTCTCTCTCTCCTTCCTCCCCTCACCGAATCGTCAAACCATCACCGATTTGGTAAACTTTGAGTGGCAAACTAGTGTTGGCGGCGGTGTTTGCCGAGTGGTAAACTAGTTTGCCACTCTTTGCCGATCACCACACCGTATACCCTTATTCTTATAATGTACATAATATTATGGATGAGCTTGGTATCGTACCGGTACCAAAAGTATCGATCTTGAAAATTGTCAAAAATGAATACCAGTACCAAAAGTGTTTGGTATTATGGTACGATATTCTAAAGTAAAAAGCGGGTAAAATATTGAACCAAACCGAAAGTACCAATCCTGGAAAATGGCAAAAAATGGATACCGAAATTCGATTGGTACGGTACGATTTGGTACCGACAACTTTCGGTACTCACTACTGATTCCTCATCCCTGCATAATACACGTATTTAACTTATTTAGTTTTCTACAAATTTGACTGTTATGTAGTAATTTTCTTCCGTTATCCTTTAAGAAAAAAAAACACATGTTACATTTAGATTTTTTTTGACATTCCGATATATATTGAGTATTTTTTATGTATCGTGAGCTATAGCGAGTATAGTTATCGTTCTGGTACCATGACAAACAAACCAATTACGACTGAACATGTTTTCATGGTTTTAGTTTGCGTAAACCACAACTTTATTTTTTAGGTTACATCTTACATCATTTGTGTGACAAAACCATCACAAATAAACTTTTTTTGTATTGTTAACTATAACTAGTTTTGGTGTCTTGATGAAACGAACCAGTAATTAATAGATAACATTGATTACGTTATTGGTATTAGTGGACGCTACATCTTTTTCTTTAAAATATTATTTGGCTAGTTTTTATGTTTGTAGTCTTTTTGTTTTCGCGACCGTTTGACACATTTTTTATTTTGTTGTTAAACGACTTTTTATTCAATTTCGTTTTTCACTTATACAATGTTGTTAGTTTAATTTTTATTTTCGAATATACCGTGTTACATGATTTTTAGTCAACTTTTTTATGTTAGAAACAAAGCTGACATGAAGTGTGTCTGTACCTAGTTAGCATACACTGGTTTTTCATTTATTTCCATAAAAGAATTATAATTTTAGATTTTCCGTTATTATATCTAAAGGTGTTTAGCATGTTGATGTGATTGATGATATTTCATATTTGTAATGTTTTAAAATATAACGATAACATGAAAATGAATTAGAATCTGTGAATAAGTTTTGAGAAGTAACATTTATGATAATTGGTGAAGTTTTTAACAAAGAAAAGGTTTCTGTTGTGTATTTATGAGAGTGGTATATGGTGGGTGGGGACGATTAAATCAAATGGGAGGGAGGTTAAGCCCCAAAACAAAAGAAACATGAGTTACAGTAGACGCTGACACAACCCACTCACTCCACTGTACTATACCACTCTACCCTTCCTATTTCAAAATCAACAAAATGCTTCCCCTCCTTACCTAATTTCTTCCTTCCTTGCTTCACCACCGGCGGTCATTTCCTCCATGGCCTCTATTACCCTCCACCTCTCAACTTATTTCTTTCTTTTCCTCACACTTTCTGCTACCGACCAACACCGCCAGACGACCTTCATCGTTCGAGTTCAACACGACGCCAAACCATCAGTCTTCCCAACTCACACCCACTGGTACGATTCTACCCTCGCTTCTGTATCCGACTCCCAGATCCTCCTTTCTTCACGTATTATTCACACATACGACACCGTCTTCCATGGCTTCTCTGCCAAGCTCTCCGCTCTCGAGGCTTCCAAGCTCGAATCTGTTTCTACCGTACTCTCTGTTATCCCCGAACAAGTTCGTCATCTGCACACCACTCGTTCACCGGAGTTCCTGGGCCTCAAGACGTCCGACAGTGCCGGCTTACTCAAAGAGTCTGATTTCGGCTCGGATCTGGTTATCGGAGTGTTGGATACCGGGATTTGGCCTGAGAGACAGAGTTTCAACGATAGAGGCTTAGGCCCTGTGCCGGTTAAATGGAAGGGAACTTGCGTTGGTTTCCCATGTAACCGAAAGTTGATTGGAGCCAAATACTTCTCTGCCGGATACGAAGCAACAAACGGTAAAATGAACGAAACGTTGGAGCACCGCTCGCCAAGAGATTCAGACGGTCATGGAACTCACACAGCTTCAATTGCTGCTGGTAGGTATGTTTTTCCGGCCTCAACTCTTGGTTATGCACGTGGTGTGGCTGCTGGAATGGCACCCAAAGCTCGTCTGGCTGCCTATAAGGTTTGCTGGAATGCTGGTTGCTTTGACTCCGACATCCTCGCCGCCTTTGACTCCGCCGTGTCAGATGGTGTAGATGTCATATCCTTAAGTGTTGGCGGCGTTGTTGTGCCTTACTACCTTGACGCAATTGCCATCGGTGCTTATGGTGCTTCCGACCACGGCGTTTTTGTCTCAGCTTCTGCCGGTAACGGTGGCCCTGGCGGACTCACTGTCACTAACATAGCACCCTGGGTCACTACTGTAGGAGCCGGAGCAATTGACCGTGACTTTCCCGCTGATGTAAAGCTAGGAAATGGTAAATTGATTCCTGGTGTAAGCGTCTACGGTGGACCCGCATTGGCGCAACACCGTCTCTATCCGCTAATTTACGCGGGGAATGAAGGTGGAGACGGTTACTCTGCTTCCTTGTGTCTGGAAGGTTCTCTAGATCCTAAATCTGTCAAGGGTAAAATCGTGTTATGTGATAGAGGCATCAATTCTAGAGCTCAAAAGGGGGAAGTTGTTAAGAAAGCAGGCGGCATTGGTATGATTTTAGCAAATGGAGTGTTCGACGGTGAGGGTTTGGTTGCCGATTGCCACGTCCTGCCAGCTACATCAGTCGGCGCATCCTCAGGCGACGAGATAAGAAAATACATCATGTCAGCTTCGAAATCCAAGTCACCCCCTAAAGCCACTATTATTTTCAAAGGAACTAGAATAAACGTCCGGCCAGCCCCCGTAGTGGCCTCGTTTTCGGCACGTGGACCTAACCCAGAATCACCCGAGATTTTAAAACCAGACCTTATTGCTCCAGGACTCAATATTCTTGCAGCCTGGCCGGACAAAGTAGGACCGTCTGGCCTTGCATCTGATAACCGCAAAACAGAATTTAACATATTATCGGGTACATCCATGGCCTGCCCTCATGTTTCCGGTCTAGCCGCACTGTTGAAAGCTGCCCACCCAGAATGGAGCCCAGCTGCAATCAAATCAGCACTCATTACAACTGCTTATACAGTGGACAATCGAGGGGAAACAATGATAGACGAGTCCACTGGAAACTCGTCCACAGTAATGGATTTTGGGGCGGGTCATGTCCACCCACAAAAGGCCATGGATCCTGGTTTGGTATACGACATTAGTTCATATGATTACATCGACTTCCTGTGTAATTCCAATTACACAACCAAAAACATCCAAGTGATTACCAGGAAACACGCAGACTGTAGCCGTGCAAAAAAGGCGGGTCATTCTGGGAACTTGAATGTCCCGTCTATGACGGCTGTTTTCCAACAATATGGGAAGCAGAAAATGTCGACACACTTCATCAGAAGCGTGACAAATGTGGGTGTGGCGGATTCAGTTTACAGCGTGAGCATAAGGCCACCAAGAGGGATGAATGTGACAGTGGAACCAATGAAGCTTGCATTCAGGCGGGTGGGGCAGAAGCTTAACTTTTTGGTGAGGGTGAAAGTGGCAGCAGTAAAGCTGTCTCCCGGGAGTTCGATGACGAAAAGCGGGTCAATTGAGTGGTCGGACGGTAAACACGTTGTAACAAGTCCAGTGGTTGTCACAATGCAAGAACCTCTGTGACTGCCTGAAATATAATTCAACTTTGATGTTTGAAGAGTGGTTGGTTGGTTAATTATGGTTGCTACTAGAATGAATGTATTTAAATCAGAAAGAACCACGAATATGTTTTTGTATAAAACATGTGATTTGATTTGGTGTGTGTTATTATTTATAATATGACCAAGAGTTTTAATATTTTAACTCAAAAAAAAAAAAAATCATTTATCTATACCCTACGTTCACTTAGCAAAATTTATATATTAAAGAAAAACAAACATATTATTATACTTGGTTCTATAAAAGGACATCCTTGGGTTGGGTTGGGTTTGGGTTGAATGTCATAAAGCTAAATGGACTATAGTTACGTGTTCGTCATTTGTCCCTGTGAATTAATGTATAATAACTTAAAATGGAAGACAAGTACTGAAACGTAGGGTACCGTCTGAGCCTAATCGACGTTAATCAGGCCCATTGGACCACACTATGGCTACAGCTACTCCATCCATGCTCAACCTAGGGACCACGGTATATGCTTGTTTTAAATTTAAATGAAACACAGTGGGCCCTTACTGTTCATTGCATTTTGGATTGATTGTACTAAAACTGAAATATCATTTATCCTTTTGCATTTCAACGTAACAAAATAATAATAGTTTACCCACTACCCCAGTGTTCTATACTTTAATCATCACAGGTAAGTATATTTCTATAGAAGAAGGTAAATTCATGACGTGGATACAATATTGTTTGCTGATAACTAGTGTGATTTCCCGTGTTATATGACGGGCTTTAAATTAGTATCTGTCAGATTCATACCAACACTTAATATAGCAATCAATGTTTTAAAAACCGGTTTTTAAATCATACCGGGTTGGGCTTTAAAATGGTTTAACTAGTTGAACCGGGTTGTATCGGGCGACTGAACCGGGTTATTAGTTAACCCTATGAATTCCTTAAAATACAAATTCATCTCAAAAAACAATCAAATCTCAACTTGAATTTATGTAACTGATCATAGTTTTATCTAACTCAAAAAACAATCAAATCTCAACTTGAATTTATGTAACTGATCATAGTTTTATCTAAAAACAACTATTTTTATTATAAACTACTAAGCATTTTAAGAATATTTTTATTAGTTATAAACAATATTGCATTGTACGAGGTGAGTAACAGTTTCAACAACGATGAAATATTGGAATAGAAGGCACTAGGTTAACTACCGGAAATATGGAAGATTAATATTACCTTAATATCGTATTTTATTAAAATTAAGAAATCAAATATTAAGATAATGCAAACCGGTTCAACGGTTTGAACCGGTAGAACCGGATTTACCGCCGGTACATAAGACATACCGTATTCGGGTTTTACCGGCCTTTATCGTACCAGACTCGTGTCCGATATCCGGTTTAACCGGTATAACCGGCCGGTTCATACCGGTATTTAAAACATTGATAGCAATCGACACACTTTTACATCGATTGAAAACCATAAAAATTCGGTTTGTCTCGGCTATAGTATGGTACCAACACTCCATAAAGCTTACGACACCAAAGGAATACTCAATTGCAAATACAACTCTGTTCAAACGAAATTAATACCAGAACGTTCGGAAAATTTAAAAAACAAATACTGGTACCAGTACCGGTGTTCGGACAATATTAGTTCAGTTCGCCATGATAAAGAAAAAAAATTTCCCTCTAACGATCCCAACTTGTAAGAATTTGGCCCTCATTGATCATTTTCTAACATAGGTTTAAAGAGTCTCCAGATGCACTTGAATCTATTTAGGAGATCAAATGCTTATATGTTTGAAAATGATCAATGGAGGCAAACTTTTACAAGTTGGGATCATTGAAGAGAATTTTTAAAGTTAGGATTATTATAGACAAGTAAAACTTAGAATTATTAAAATCCAATAACTCTACAAATAACTACAGTTGTGGTTAGGTGCTTCCTTCTTCATAGTACGTTATGGGCTAACAGATAGAAAAATTTTGAAGTTGGGCCATCTTTGTAATAGCAGCATGGACCAGGCCAGCTAACCTGATAAATTACAATGGTACGCAGGTACATTTACTACGAAGATATAGAACTCAATAAATTAAATTGATTCAGTTTGTGGGCCTAATGACTCTGGGCTTTGGGTTTTCTTTTCTTTTTTAGAAGAAAAACAAATATCAACCACTAAATAGACCGGGTTTTGAATTTTGGTGTACTGTCAATACCCGGGTCGTGTTCGAGTCCGGGTCCGGGTATTGGCCAGGAAATCCATTCCCTGTGTTAGGGGTGTGAATTTTCGACACGACACGAAAACCCGACACGAACCGAACACGAAATAACTGGATAACCGATTTAAAGTGTGTTTGTGTCCGTTTGACCCATTTCAAGTGTGTTTTGGTTCTTACTTTATCACCAACCCCATGGGCGGATCTTAGAAGAGCTCTGGCAGGGCCACGGCCCGGGCAAGTTTTTCGGCCGTAGTGCTAATTTTCCGCATTTCAATAGAAATTTTTTATATATACTATGTTTGGCCCGGGCGGGCTTTTTTTAGTGCCCGTGTCTTTCGGCCCTGGCACGTTCAACGGGCAAGATCCGCCACTAACCAACCCTCTACCACTTTGGAATAGTACTCTCAATGGAAATAGAAAAGGACCTGGAATAGTAGTCTATTGTTCAATTAAAAAAAATTATCAAGAAAACAACCTTTAAAAACGTTACAAATACAGTTCCTAACCAAAAATCAAAATAATTTTTGTTCTTAAATTGAACACACTTCATTTTTTGGTCAAGATATGAAAATTGAAAAGATAAATTTGCTTGACAATTTCTTTTGAACAAAATGCAATTGTTGCAAAAATGAAATGATGATCCGCAACTACAAGTATCAACACAAGGTATGTATCTCCATCTTAAATAAAAGCATTCAATAGCACATCATTTGTTCATTTCACCTAGACTCGAAACAGCTACGTGTCACCCAGAAGTTATCGTTGCAACCATTATGTAAGTTTACCTCATTTGGTAATATCTTCATCTTCAAATCTTTTAAATCAACCTACGAAAACATTACCCACATCTGAAGTTACCCAACCGTTATTCCCTGACCTCATTGTTGGTCCAGAAAATCTTCACAAAAAGGAAGAAATATAAAAAATAACCGTTGGAAAATAAATGAAGAAACACATTAATGTTGGAGATAAACTTGTTTATGCTCCACGTTCGAGCATTAATAGGTCACATAATGTAACACCACGAAAATGGGTTTCGTAATCAAACCAAATTAACTAGGGATGAGCGGGTAAAATACCGTTGGTGGTAAAAGTTAACCCGTAAACACAATAACCAGGAACAAATTAACCTAGTTAGTTGTCACACCCTGACTTTTGCGTAAGCGTGATTATGTGTGACTTGCTTAATACCATTGCATTCAATCATAACAACAACTAAGCTGACAAACTTGTGACCGGAGCCTAACCCTCATACCGGCCGCGTAGGCCTTGGCCATTCCCTACGCGGGCCCCGTAAAACCTGCAGATGCAGAAAACATGCACAGTTGTCTGTTACAGCAGGTTACACCGACTTATATGCATGGTTTTCGATTCCAGGGGCTGCACCAGTGGTTTTTCATGCATAGGGGACACCTGGAATGATCAGGAATCAATCCTAGACTTGTGTGGAGCAATCTTGTGATGTTTTAATTCCTATATAAAGAGTTCTTGTATTCTTGTTCATTTGCTCATTTGCAAATATCATTCTCAAACACTCTCTGGAGCTCTCTGGACTTCAAGCAAGCTTCCATCAGCTCTTAGTTCGTGCTAAGGACCATTGTGAGTGTTCTTAGCCTCTCTAATTCGTGTTTTATTAGTTTAATGATCTAAAGTCAAAGCCGTCGTAATTAAGCTTTGACTTAGTGATTAATCACTAATGGTCCAGTCATTCTTCGAAATGAAAGTGGCTATGAGTTGGTAATTATGTGGGTAATAAACCCTTAAAAGGGCACCCTCTGATTTCCACTCTAACTAGGTCAATTGTCGGGTCAAACTTAATTATAAGAAGTCAACAAAAAGCTATTTTGCAAATAAACTCATAATTAACAATGTAGAAGCTATGAAACCTGTTTTAACACTTATATAACTTGGTAATTAATGTAAGAACATGTGTAAGCATGTTCAATTCGACAATTTTGAGTTTAGGCTCGGTTCAGAAACGAAAGTCGCAAAAGTAGACTTTTGCTTTGACTTTCAGTTCTGACCCGATTTAGCTTAGTTTAGACATGCCTTAGAGTTCCATTAGGACCAGGTTATAGGTTAGCATAACCCTCTGAGGTTATACAACTTGGTTCCTTATTTATCCAATTCATTTGCATGTTTCCGTTATATGCTTAAAAGTTGACCATTATGCCCTTTCGTCATTAAAACGAGATTTTTAAAAATATGAGACGACAAAAACCTTTATTATTGATTTATAAACTTGTCCTAAAAATTTGACATTAGTTTGAGGTCTAGATTAGGAGTTATGCTCAAGATCGTAATTAGAAAGCTTTTTATTAATTAAACAGCATTATTAGCATAAAACCTATCTAAACCCAAATTTTGACACCAAACTTTTTACCCACTGATATTTATATGATGTGTTATGATGTTCGGGGACCATAACTAGCTTGGTAATGTTTAAACAGTGCTTCTAGTGAAAATTTGGTGTTTCGGGTAGTGTCCGGTTGTTCGGTTGGTTACCGGTTCGTTAAGGTGCTAAACTTGCAGTTTATTGTGCTTTATGTTACCTTTCGTGACACTTTTGATTCTTGACACTTAGGAAAGCATTCAGGACCATTTAATCATATTTCTGCATGATATAAGTGTGTTTAAATGTTGATTTTGCTGATTTTCTGCAGAATTCTGCAATTTAAGTGAGTTTTAGTCACTTTCCGGCACTTAAACTATCACTAGAAAGACAGTTTTGTGATCCTTACTTTTCTACGCACTATACTAGTGTAATACTTGGTTTCTGGCTCATTCTGTGTCTCAACACACTGTCTGTCTTTGTACTGAACTCTGTCAGCATTTTCCTGATTTTTCTGATAAATGTGCTAATTGTGTTTCGTGCATCATTTGAGTCAATAAAGTTCCTATGCAATAATGATATTACATTAAGCAATATGTGATGCACATATGTGTATATGACAATTATCAGAAAGCAATTCAAGTGATTAGTTGTAATTCAGCACAGCCATTAAACACTAATCATGGTTTAATAGTTGTACGGATACCTGGAATTTTGACAGTTGTCACATTAGTAACATGTAAATAGGTAATAAAACAATGAGTTGTAGCCTTATATAATCAAAACTAAACTTGAAGGACTAAAACTGTCAAAAAGTAAACATGTGTTTTAAAACATAAAGAAATTAAAACACAACACACATAGTGTGTGTGTAGGTCGATCATCAAGAGGAGCAAACAAGGGTAAACCCTTGTTCATCCAAGATCATCAAATTGAAGGAGAAATTGGACCTCAAATTCGTGCATGAACATGAATTATCGATCACCTAGACTAGGGGATCATAAGGTATGTTTAAAAACCTAGATTGGTGAAAGTCATAATTTGAGACAAGTAGAATACTTGCAATTAGATTGTTGGATTATGATCCAAAGATGAAATTAAGTGTATATACATGCTTAGTTTCGTTAGACATAATAAAATTATGAAATATTTGATGTACGATTCCTTGTAAGTGATTAACAAATAGATTATGAAGTGGGTTTTGATAATATGATTAAGTTGATGATATACTAATGTTTATGATCACCATGAATGGTAGTAATAGGAAGATACTTGAACAATTTATGAGTTTGATTATATGCTCACACTTGCCATGAAATGGGTGTTATATGATAAGATGAAATTGATGTTATATTCATGTTAATATATGTTTGAAATCATCATGTGTATATGAATGATTAAAGTCTTTGGTTAAGTTTGATGTTTGGGCAAATTTCATACATATGATGCAATGGGTTGTTTCGTGGTGATGAAACAATCCCAATGTTCTTATATAATGAATTATAGATTAGCATACAATGACTATAAACTATGTTAACTTGATGTTAACAATTACATGGACTAGGTTGATGAATGTAGTTAAAATGGTGGCCTAAAAGTAGCACCTACCAGATAACTAATGAAATGCCTAAATGAGTTGTTGAACTTATTTGTGGATTTGCATAAGTTAATAGGCAGTTGACTTTTAAAAGTCAAACTGGCCTATAATAGGATCAAATGGTGATTTTGGTATAAAGTTCGTAAGGTGGGGTAGTCGTGTTAAATGATGACTAATCTAACCATCTTGCGGATGATAAATGGTAGTTTGATGCTTGACAAGCTAGATGGAAGCTTGGGAAGAAGCGGGTCAAGCGGATCAAATAGGGGGAAAAGCATAATCGGATGCAAGATAAGTAAAGCTTACACCTTTTAAATAGAGTATTTATTATGTATTTGTTTGAGAACAAGGTGACTTAGTATTTGAAATAAGTTCTTGAAATATGACGTTCAGACACGAATCGATACGGATCGGAAAAAGTAAAACAATAAGAAACCATAACGAGTAAAAAGGGTAAAATGGTAATTTGGTCACGAGTTGACAAACAAACAATAAGTTTTGAAAAGTTACCTTATGGTGTGAGCCATAATGAGTAAAAAGGGTAAAACGGTAATTTGGTCACGAGTTGACAAACAAACAATAAGTTTTGAAAAGTTACCTTATGGTGTGAGCCATAATGAGTAAAAAGGGTAAAATGGTAAATTGGTCACGTGTTGACGAATAAACAATGAGTTTTGAGAAGTCACCCTATGGCGTAAGCCATGATGGGTCAAACGCGTAAGTAAACGACTTTTGGAAATATGGCCACTAGGTGTAAATCATAACGGGTCAAATGAGTGAGATGGTAAATAAATACTTTCTCACAATACATATAGGGGTAGGTTAAGAGGTGGGTAAAATGGTCATTTAGGCCAAACGGGTCAAATGGTAATATTATCACAATTTGACAATAATAACTAATGATTGCTTGTCGAGTCTTATGCTCACAAGGAAAAATAGTGTATGGGATTACATTGCTATTAATTAGCAACTAATAAGGCAAGGTATTAAAAACGGGTCAATGCCTTGACCCGAGCCAGGTATGTGTAATGGGTCAACTCTCAATGAGGACTTTGGGCCTGGGGAGAACTAATTGAGTATGGGTGGACATTGGATTACCTAAAGAAAGGTATATCTAGGTGTTGTTGGTTTTTTCACAAAAGCTCTTCCTGACCTCTTTTGTCTGCGCCGCGCAGACCACGCGCATACGTTTAGGTTTGCAGAGTGTTTGATTTTCAGAAGACATATCATTAAAAAAGGTCTGTGAGACATCTTTTTGGTGCAGATGTGAGAATGGGTCTTCTCACCTCTTCTTACCTCTTCTTCCTTTCTTTTTGCATCACAGACACAAACCCTACACCTCCTTCTTCTCAGCTCCACCACTGTCGTCCTCCCTCCACAGCTACCTTCCCACCACCACCCTCCCTCCACAGCCACCTTCCCACCTCATTCTTCTCTGACTTAGGGGTTAGCGAGATCTCCACCACATCCGTCGGAAAACAACAGAAATAACTACAATAACTCAACCATTTTCCGGCGAGATCTCCACCACATCCGTCGAAAAACCTTCACTCTCCGATCACAACCGCCGCCGTTTGATCCGATTGTCGCACTGTATTCATATTCACTCTCAAAACAATGGCTCCGGTGTCGGCTTTAGCGAAATACAAGCTCGTGTTCACCTGATTGAGCTTTCACCTTCGCCAATCTTGAGAGCTCATGCTGCTCTTTCCTTCCTTGGATGTCTGAGATCCCACATTTTTTTTATTTTGAATCGGGGATCGTCTGCCCTTTTTGCAAATTTTGTATTGCTTTAGGGATGGAATGATATCCCCTGAGATTTAATTTACCCTATCACTTTGTCACCAAATTCCTTAGTATTTTTTGCTAATTTACAGTTGGGGTTTCTCGGTGATGATTTCATAGATGACAAGTTTGATATGTCCATTCCATTCATTGTGAAGACGAATCGAGGCATTTGTCTAAGAGATACCCTTGTTTGCTTTTTTTATTATATTTGTTTTGGTTGTTTTGTTTTTGTTGAACAATATTGTGAATTGGTTGATAGCTAACTTTTTGCAGGCTGTCTCTGTTGATAGTTTTTTAGAGCAAACGACGATGTGAGGTGATGCAAATGTAGTTGAAGATTCGCATCGATTGATCTTGCTATTAGAGACTTATGGATCTAATTACTATTAAGATTAGGGGTTTTACTCTTTGCGTTTTTAATGTAATCGAAGTTTAATAGATAAATATATTTGATGTTGTAAGCTTGAATTTGTCCGGCTAAAAGTGATTTGAGCAGCAGTTAAAAAACAAACAGTCTTCTTCTTGCAGACTGCAGAGGTGTGGTCCACCTCTTCTGCTACAGATGTCAGCAGATGTGGTCCGCATACTACAGACATTTACCTCTGAAAAAACAAACAACACCCTAGTAGTTTGAAATTGAGATATTATGTTCTTAGGGACATAATGAATTTAAAATGGAATACGGGTTAAAATAGTATACTTGGTCAAAATAAGCTTTAAAATGTCCTTCGTAGTTAAAAGGACTAAACCTTGACAAAAATGCCCTCCGAATAATAAATCGGGCAAATGACCCTTGAGGGTAGTTTTAAAATGGATTTTATATTTGGGTGGACCCATTCGGTGGTATAAAAGTGAAATGCGTAAACCTTTTTAGTTTAATGCCGCCTAACGGGTCATTTTCGTAAATTATTAAACCGGGGGATAAATTGGACAATAATGGTTTTTCTACAACAAACCACCACAAGTAAAGTTGTGGTGTAAAATAAATAGAAATCTCAACGTTGAAATAGGAGGTATGGAGAGAATGGATGAGATTTGAGCGTAGTGCTCAAATCTTGAAACGAGTCGAATAATTTTGGCGCATAAAACGCGAATCGATAGCATAGAACGTAAGAGTTGTGAATCCGGGTCATGGATTATGAATTAAAATGTGAGTAATTGATTTTCGGACGCGTAGAAGTAAATTTGAGGCGAAACGGAAGAAAATGTGAACAACTTCAGGGGGCCGTAACCTACGACACTCTACCGTAGGCTATGGCAGAGTCCATCTGCCAATTTGTTGTTGTGTGTGTGTCGTAGGATATGACATACTTGTCGTAGCTTACGACGAGCATTCGCTGAATATTTTTGTTTGTTTGTTTTAGTAAATGTGGGTTATCAATCTACGATTTAAGCATCATATAACTAAGAACCGAACACAACCGAAGATCAAGCATAACGAAGAACCGAACACAACCGAAGTTCAAGCTTCCGCTTTTGTTTCGTTATTTTACAAACCGCTTTAAAAGTTATGAACGTTTTAACGTGTTAAAGTGTTTAAATATTTATGATCTTTTATTAAATCCGAAATTTTGTATGAACGTTTATTTGCATTTCTTATATAAAAATGCAAAGTTTTTTTTTTTTTTATAAATTTTTAGTTATGTAAGTCCGGGTCTTACACATAACCTCCTCAACGTTAAATACAAGTATTGAATTGAGCTTGTGCAAATGCCTCGTATTAGGATTGTTAATTATAATTGCACTTCTTCAAAAGAAATGTATGATAATAATTTTTTTTTTTTTTTTTTTTTTTTTGCTGATAAATCTCTATTTCATTCCACACGAAAAAGGGCAATTACAAAGCAATGGCAGGTAGTCGGGCGAGGATTTATGGTTTGTTAAAAAGTATTAAAGCATATGTTATGTTGCATCAATACAAATAAACACATACTATGTTTCAAAATCTGAATTCTCTAAATTTGAAAACACAATCAAAGCATCAATTGCAGCTTTATAATAGACAATTGAAGATCAGAATCTGAAGGCCATACAAGACAAACAGAATGAGCAAGAGGATTCTGAAAACCATCAAGAAGTTGCTGAAGAAAAAAATGAAATGATCAACCAGATCAAGGAATAACTCAGGAAAGCCCACCAGCAACCGCATAAACAACTTGTTGAAACCAACACTTCTAAGAGCCATGATTCAAAACAAATTAATGAAATCCTCAAGCCTCTTGAGAAGATAGCAAGAGAGAAAGAAAAACACAACTATACAACACAAGTTGACAGGAAAACTTGGAATGAAATGCTACAAAAAGTCACAACAGTTGAAGGGACCTCTGGCTCAAAGAATGAATCACAAAAAATTGGGTCATGTGGGATGGTACGAAGGTTGGTGATACATATGTGCATAATTTGAAATATCATACATATTGGTAATGTATTACGGATGGTAGTATATACGGAAGAGGAATTGTATAATATTGGTAATGTATTACGGTCCGTATTATACAATTCAGACTTATTACTAGTTAAGCACTTGGTTAAGCACTTAATCATTCGGAAGTTACCAAACAACCTTTAATCCCTCCCAACAAAAATAATTAAGTTAATAATAATAATAATAATAATAATAATAATAATAATAATAATAATAATAATAATAATAATAATCTCCATGGGCCTGGTATTCACCTCGATTAATTTTTCAATAATGAGGAACTAGACATATGATATGTGGTAGACCAGTAGGTGTCTGGAAGGGCCTCCAACTCCGACTTTAACCACTTGCTGTGTGTCCTTTGCCTTTTGGGGTTAGCGAGTGATTCATTTCGTTAAATACTTAAATCTTTAATTTTATGTACATTTCCTTTTATTAAAAAATCAATAGGTACTTTTCGTTTATTAATGTTTAGTTTGTAGTGCTTTTTCTTTCTTTAGTTAATCTAGATTGCCATTTTGTTAACTTAATTTTAATTAAAAAATTAGTATTTTATTAAGACGAATGGGCAGGGCTGGCTCAAGCGGGAGTGAAATAAAGCAAGAGCTTTAGGCCCTAATTTTCCTAGGGCCTCAAATTCTAACAAAATGCATTATATGTTGGTAATTTTAGTTTTGAGAATGTTAACATTGAGTTTTATGATCTATAATTATGTATATACAAAGATGATATATGAATAATAGGATCCTTAGAAAAAAAATCTTTTACAAAATGGCCCTAATTTTGCTAACAGCTTTAGGCAAGAAAATTTTGAATCGACCCGGCGAATGGGATGTTAGTATTATTTTATTGCCACCTTCTCAAGTGGATTCCTTGTATATTGGTAGCAAGTTGCAACCACAATCATGTGCATAGGAAAATCAAGTGGATTCCTGTATATTGGTCGCAAGTTGCAACCAGAATCATGTGGATAGGAAAATAATGAGCCTTTGTTCTTATCTATACTTAGCTTCGTTAAAGTAATCATACACCAAATAATTTAATTTATAACGCTATTCTTAATAACTAAAAATAATTTGTAGTTTTTTTTAGTTAATTAGGGGTAAATACCTGTGTACTGCGGAGGCTTAAAACTAAACAGAACACAACTGTAATTACATTGTTGCAAATGAGGTTTAAGAAACACAAAAAATTAGCATTTTTAAAATTATTTTTTAATTAAATCATCATAGAATTAAATGTAAAATATGTTTTGTTAGATGGGGAATATATTCTTTTATCTTTTGCTAATATGTATGTACACTTAATGGGGTCCTTAACGCCTATATAGATTGGTTTGACGGGCGTTAAAGGTTGATGTGGCACGAATACCACACTCAATGTAGCTTAATTCTGAAATATAGCTGTATTAATAACTAGTAATTGTACCCGCCGCGCGTTGCGGCGGTGCCAAAACATAGAATAACTCGAATTTATTCCATCGAATTAAAACGTATTATATTTGACCTGACTTGTTTCCGAACAAAATTTACGTCAAAACGTAGATCAACTGAAAACGTATATAAAAATAGGCATGAAAACATATTATATTTGACCCTAGTCGTTTAAAAAAAATGATATTGAAACGTAAACCAACTTTAATTTATGCCTACACGTACATAAAAATAAGCACATAAGAACATAGTTTTTTTTTTTAAGTTAAAGAATGAAAGTACAGCTAGTAAACTTTAAACTTTAAAAACTCAAGATAGTTAAATAACATTTGGCAAAATTTTTAAAAATTAAAAGAGGTGTAAATATCAATATTGAAAGTTGAGAGAAAATTAAAAAGTGTGAATACTAATTCACACCTTTTAATATATATTAGTTTTATTAATAATGACATAGCAATTTTTAGTTGAGTATATGAGACTTACAAATTGCTTATAGCAAAAATAAAAAGAACAGATCAGGGATCGAACACCTGATGTCTAGTTTATTATTAATACGATCAATCAATATAGGAGACTCCCATTTTGTTTGCTTTTCGCCAAAGTTTAATATATGAGAAAGAAGAGGTGGGTGTGAGTAGAAAGCCACCGACCTTTAGTTTTAATATATACCAGTACATGGAAAACATAATGGGTATAAAGGAAAAGCTAACACATGTAGTTAGAAAAGACTAATTAGAGTTTTTTTTAAAAGGAAAAAACGACAATTTGACTTCACTCGATTGGGATTAAAATTTACAAAATGTACATAAAAATAAGCAAGAATACGTATTATATTTGACTTGAAATGTAGATCAACTTGAATTTATACCGACACGTACATAAAAATATGCACGTAAAATATTGTTCTTTTAAACGAAAAGTCACTATATTTGACCACACTCCTTTCAAGAAAAATAATTGCGACGAAACATAGACCAATTCGAATTTAGACAAACATGTAAAAAATAGTTTTTTAAGTAAAGAAATGATAGAAGCAAACTCGAAACTTTAGAAACTTGAGGGGTCAAAAGGAAATTTTACAATGTTCATAAAAACGACAAATTAGTTTTTTTTAGAAAGAAATTAGCTAACGAAAGTTATTGAAGGAAAAATAAATTAGTAAAAAATTTAATAGGTTAAAAACGCATAACATGTAAAATAAAATAGAGGCTAAAAATGCTAATTACCAAAATAGAAGGGTTAGAAGGATAAAACAGTTGTTGCACACTTTGTTTTTCGTTGAAGTAGGCTGGGAAAACAAATAGAAAAAAAAATTATGGAAACAATGCAAGGGGATTGAAGCCAATAGAAATTCAAACCTAAAGGACCGAAAGGAAAAAGCATGAAGTACTAAATAGGTAAATTTCACCGACATTTGTGTTTAATATATACTAGGATTTTAACCTGTGCCGCGCGTTGCGGCGGCTCGTCGCGTTATTGAATTCGTTTCACCCGGTACAATGATGTCATTAGTATGTCCACGTAACATTACGCGTTTTTATCTTATTACACACGTTACTTTGTGACATTAACGGCATTAGACATAGATAAAAAAGAGTGTCTTGGACATTGCAGTGTAGTCGTAAAATGTAATTTAGACATTAGCGTAGTTAAGCACGTTGCGGTGTAAAGTTGTAAAAGTAATTTAAACTTGTCGATGTTGGCTCAGTTTGTTACGCTACGCGACTGGTAAGTTACCGATACGGTATCACCAATCGCTAGCTGTAACAACCGAAAGGAAAAACCCACAAAATAAAATTGTATTATACCAAAAATGAAATCTAATTCATTAATTAATTTAAAAAAAACTAAATGATTTTTTTCATATGAAAGAATATATTGATTGATTTAGCAATTAAAAAGGTTGTGTGAATTTAAATACTTGATTAATTTTGATGAAAAGATTAATTAACTTTAAAAAAAAACTAAATGATTTTTTTCATATAAAAGAATATATTGATTTAGCAATTAAAAAGGTTGTGTGAATTTAAATACTTGATTAATTTTGATGAAAAGATAAAGAATACTTAAGTTTAGTGTAAAAACATTAGTTAAATAATAATAAAATAGTAAGTTAAATAATATATATTGGTTTTAGTGAATCATATCTAATTGACCCACCAATGTGATATTTTTGGGTGGATGCTGGCATTGCAATCTCAAAGAAAAAAATTAATAAGCTGGCGGGAATCGAACCCTACACTCTCTCGCTGCAATTCATACATACAAACCACCAGACCAAGTTTGAGGTTTTAGTTTCTTGTATGGCAGACATTTTATATATATAGAAGATGGCGGTGGCTGTGATGTGGCAGCCACCGACCATTGATTTTAAGAATATCTATACATATAATAAAGTAAACCAATGTGTGACACGTGTCATTCATTGGATGCACCTATTTTTGGGTTTTCCCGCCTTTCTTTCATATTTGTTTTCTAATAATTTATCTTCTAATTTGTAGATAATATTAAATAGAAAAATGTTTATCTGATAATTATAACCGTTTGAAATTTGAAAAGGGTTTCACGCTTTTTTGGATTTTATTAAAATTCATGACTACATTATATATAATTATAAGTTTGAATATATATGTCAAAATTAAAAATTATTCTTCAAAAATTCAGTAACATCCATACTCTATATATACTACTAAATAGAAAAATGTTAATTGAATATAAAAAAAATATAGGATATCATCAAATGTAATCGATTACTTAAATGAGTATACACATGCATGGGCGGTGATAAGGGTGTGCGGGGAGGATCACCGCACAGGGTCTGTGATTTCGAGGGGCACGTGTTTTTTATAAAAAAAAAAAACCCGATATCTATGTTAATTTTTTTAAAATAGCATACCAAACATGCTTTTAGTGAGCCCAATACCCATTGGCATTAGCTTTAGGGCATGTTTGGCTAAGCTTTCTGAAAAAATTTATTAACTTATTGGCTTTTTGAGAAGTCATAATCTACAAAATCATGTTTGACAATATGGGTGTATGTGAGAGGAAAAAACCAATAAGTCACTCCATACTACTTTTCCAAAACCTCAATAAGTCTATAAGTTGTTTCAAAAAACATAACCAAACATGCTGTTACTGAGCCCAATACCCATTTTATTTTAAAATTAACGAATTATATTAAAACATTACAAAAGAATATATTTTTTCGAGCTCAAACAGGGTAAATGAATTCTTACGGACGACTCTGTACACATGTATGAGATTTTTTTACTATTATTATTAGTTTCATTATTTATCAAATATATATAAATGTCTCCGTCTTTGATTTGCATTTACAAGAAATATTTATTATATAGTTTAAATTGTTCAACCCGTGTAACACACGGGGAACTAACCTAGTATATAATATAATATATAATAGGTTTTATCGAGTAATGATTTTTTTTTTCTTTAAAAAACGAAAAATGCGTCATTTCTTTTACGAGTGGTACCTTTTTATTTTAGTAAAAGGAAAATATGGAAAAAGGTTTCTTGAAATGCGTAGAGGAGGGGTGAGACGAGAAGGTTCACGTGTAAAGCAGCAGGCCCCACCTTGTCTATACCTCATTTGTCGTTTTCTGTCTTTATTTACGGTCCGACGGGTGCATGTATCAGTCCTTGTTTTCATAAATAAAATAAAATAAAATAAAATACCCATCACTTTCCAACTTAATTTCATTTCATGCCTACTTGTTCGTTTTTCTGACCTGTCCATGACACATTCATAAGTCTACTTGGATATTTACATTAAAGAACCTAACCTTCAAATTTAGATTGATTGAAAAGTTTATATTGGGTGATAACCCCATATTTATTGAACACGCTTGAGGGCAAAGTGTATGACAACCTAATTAATTAATATATTGGCAATTTGCTTGAGTGGGCTTGATAATATATTATATTATATAGACCCAATTTGTAAATATATATATTCACCTCAAGTAGTAGGTGAATTAGGAATATGTCCAACTCAGTACTTCATTTCCCACCATTAACGAGTTCTTAAGCATCGGTCAAATTATAGGTGAATTTACTCTTCAAAAGTATACTAAACATATTTAACGATTTATAAGTTTATTAACTTTAGCTTAATAAAACACATGTGTCGATACTACCCAAAATCGAATTCCCGCCACATCTCGCAGAAATACTTACTAGTGAACTTTAAAATAATAAATAACCTTTTTGTGATGGGTCGGATTTTATATCTTTCTAACATATAAAACGAAGATCTTTTATGATTGTTAAAAAAATAAAGTTCATAAAAAAGATTATAAATTTGGTAAGTAGTTTATTAAATAAGGATAAGATATTAATAAATAACTAATTTGAGGAAACAGCTGGAACCGTATTAGTAAATCATGGAAAAAAAAAGTTAAATTCTAGTTGGACGATCGGTGTAATTTACTCTAAACAATAAATTCATTATATTATAATTATTATAAAAAAATATAAAAAGGTAAATTAGAAGGAGAGTTGTTGTTTGTAGATATGTATTGTTGACGTGCACAAGGGTAATATCGTAAAAGACGTGGTTCCTGGCCCTTTGTGATTGATTCCTGTCCAGGAGAGCGAGTATAAACAGCTGCTTCTCCGCCCAACCATTCTCTTCATACTTTTCTCTCAATCACTTTTTCTTTCTCCTACTTGAACAATCAATCAATCTGCAGATATGTGTGGAGGTGCAATCCTTTCCGATATCATAGCCCCCTCGGCTAATCGCTCTCGCCCCTTGACTGCTGATAATTCTCCCTCTGATTTCTTCGATGACTTCGAAGCCGACTTTCTGGGATTCAAGAACAACATGCCTTATGCTTTCTCACCCTCCAAAAACTTCGCCCCTGGTACTAATTCTCCACCTCATTTTTCCGATTATGTTTCCTAATCAACTGCAAATTTGTATCTGCTTTCAGTTTTGCTTGATGATTAAATATAATAATATGTTTGTTGTTACTATGTATAGGGTCTGATGAAAAATCTGCTGGTTCAAAGAAAAGGAAGAACCAATTCAGAGGGATCCGTCAACGGCCATGGGGCAAATGGGCTGCTGAAATACGAGATCCAAGCAAAGGGGTCCGTGTTTGGCTCGGGACCTTCAATACCGCGGAAGAAGCTGCCAGGGCTTACGATGCTGAAGCCAGAAGGATCCGTGGTCCCAAGGCCAAAGTCAACTTTCCCACACCCGCTAAGCCCAAAAACCACAAATCAACTTCTGCTGCTGCTGCTGCTGCTTATGGCTTTTTTGTGGAAGACAAGCCAAAACCACAGCCATCAGAAAGTGATGCACTTTATATCAGCTCTGATCAGGGGGGGAGCTGCAACTCTTTTGAGTTCCCATGGGGGGAAAATTGTGCTAATCCCACCAAAAAGCCAAAAACAGAGTCGGTGAATTTGGTCTCAAATTGCGATAACGATCTCTTCTTTGAGATGCCATATCTTGAAGGTAACTGGGATGCCGCTTTTCTCACTGGAGAAGATCTAAATCAGCAGGATGGTGCTGCTAATGTCATGGATCTTTGGAGCTTTGATGATCTTCAGTTCTTTAAATAAAAACAACTTGATCTATGTGTGTTTGTAAATAAAGCTTTACATATCCACCCCCCCCCCCTTTCAGTAGTGTCCCGGATATTCGAATTATGTAATGGCAATGACTTTGGCTGTGTTCAACTCCGTTTAATATTTGAAGTTTCTTTCTTGTGTTGTTCATTTTTAGACTCAAAACAGGACCTCCGCTGCTGCGAATATATATATATATATATAGCAGCAGAAGGAGAAAGCAGCTTTACAATTTCCCCAACTATGATGGTCGGTCAATATGAATCAATAACTGCTTTTTGTTTCTCATTACTCTGCCCGCTTTCATATCCTGGGTTTGTTCCTACGATTACATTGAAGCCTTCTTTGTAAACAGATTTTTATCATTTTGAACAATGAATATTACTTGCTTCATATAACTTTGATGTTTTAGAATCCTCAGTAGCTTCTATTACCAAATAGACTTGGTATAAGGCATGAATTCTCCAAATGAAACCAAACATGTAACAAATATGCACGCTTCTCACTACTATGAATTAGTGACCGAGAAACAATTCGTATTACATGGAAGGTACCTCTTGAGCTGATAATAGGTACTAACCAACTACCAAATTTCACACTGGGTTACAAACCTATGTGAAGCGTGCGATGGGATGTGGGCAGGTGCGCGCACACACACTAATCATCCACTTTTTTTTTTCTTTGAACGGCAAATACACTAATCATCCACTATATGATAGATGCATGCGCCTCTTACATATATACTCTGGTATACATTTAGAAAGACACTATAGTCTGATCACACCACTACCATGGTATTACATCACAATTGTATAATTTCTTATCAAGTACACTAGCCTCCCAAAACGTATAATCGACTATGTATAATTTCTTATATGGAATATGCTAGTGAGTACCGAGAACATTTTTATATAATCCCATACAATATAATTTCTAAAAGTCAAAATCCTAGGTAATGATATAAAAGAATTTCAATGAATATGTGTTAGTTAAGTATAAGACTACATCACTACAAACTAACTTCAGTAATTCTTTTTCAAACGTAAGAATTCTTATTACCATATCAAAAATTCTTATTACCATACAAAGTAACAGAGATATAATAATCCATATCTTATTTACTTATACTGATTCAAGATTATGTTAAAGTTGTTTACGGAAGTTTGTTGCAATAGATTTCAATTAGATTGGCAATTTAAGTTCTCAAGACTGTCGATCTTGGTGTAGTTGCGTATTAACCCAAAGATAACAGTTTAAATCTAACACTCATAACTTTAGAAAAGTTTGTGTTATAAATCACAGCGTGTACATATTTATGACGTTAAGAAGTTGTAGAAAGTAATCGTAATGCAGCGACGTTTTCTTTTCTTTTAAACATCATTTATAAACTTTTATAAGATTCTAGTTTTTATACTTTATGATTTTACAGAATTCTTTCATAATAATATTTTTCCATTTATAGCTATTATTATATTTGATTTACTTATCTAAATAACAATTCATTTCTTTCTTTAATGTCGTGAATTATAAATTATAATTTGTTTACGGGGTTTAATTTGTTTTTGACATAAGAATCATCCATAAACTGAACTTTTGATTCCAGTTGGCAGGCTTTCTCCAAAATTCCTCTATAGGTTTCTGCTAGTAAATTTATTGTAATAAACGAAGGGGGATCAAAAGAAACTAGCTAAGCCTCCCATCTACTCTGATTACAGCTCTCAATAAATTATTCATGATTTGTCATTATCTGTATGTATCTTGAACCTACTTATGACTTCAGAATTGCTTTTTAGTACTACTGAGAGTCCATCATAGATCATCCATGGCTATTGCAGATGGAAAATCGGTCTTTCTTCTTCTTCCTATTGTTGTTGTTTTCAGCTTATCAATACCTACTGGCTGCCTGAGTTCCGCACTCTTTGTTTTCGGCGATTCATTTTTCGATCCTGGAAACAACAACTACATCAACACCATTACTGATTTTCAAGCGAATCATTGGCCATATGGCCAATCCTACTTTAGTAATCCAAGTGGGAGATTCTCTGATGGCCGTCTCATTCCCGACTTCATAGGTGACCAACGTCTCAATAGAACTTAACTTTATTTTCTTTAATCAGTTAGTTATCGTAACCTCGTGATGCAGCTGAGTATGCGAAGCTGCCACCCATTCCAGCATATCTTGAACCCAGTAATAAGGAATATACGCACGGAGCAAACTTTGCCTCTGGAGGAGCCGGTACCTTGATTGACACCTATGCTGGATTTGTAAGACTCTTTTTGTCATTTGAAACGCGAATATGCCACTTTTGTGTTTGACAAAATGCCTAGCTCAACAGATAATATAATCTCTCTTAAGCTGCTTAGTATATATAACAAACATGTCATCTGCTACCCTTGGTATCTTATTTATACGCTGCAGGTGGTTGACCTTCACACACAGCTACGACACTTTGGCGATTTAGTAAATCATTATAGGCAGAATCTAGGTGATACTAAAGCCCGCCAGATGCTATCTAGTGCTGTCTACTTGTTTAGTTGTGGATCCAACGACTACATAAGTCCTGTCGTCAACAATCAGAGTATCTACTATCAGTATACCCACCAGCAATATGTGGACATGGTGATAGGAAACTTGACGACCGTGATAAAGGTAGTTACCTCAAATTGATTATACGTTCGAGTACAACCAAACCATCTCTCTTTTATTCTATTTTTGACTTTGCTTTCTGTGAACAGGGAATATATGAAGTAGGAGGAAGAAGATTTGGGTTTCTCAACGTCCCGCCGCTAGGCTGTTGGCCAGCAATTCGGTTAAGACAGCCTGGCAATATTTGCAGCAAAGAGATTGATGATGTTATAAGACTACACAATCAAGCCCTTGCTAGAAAACTTGAAAACCTGGAGACGCATATGGAGGGATTTATGTTGTCGAAGTTGGATTTTTATACCTCTATGAGCAATAGAATGAAGAATCCCTCACAATATGGTACTGAATTGCTTTGGGTTACTGAAAATTGGCATCTATTTCCAATATGTTTTTCACATGTTAATTGTGAAATGAAGGTTTCAAGGAAGGAGAGACAGCATGTTGTGGTAGTGGCCCTTTTGGAGGGGTCTACAGCTGTGGAGGGATGAGAAGAATAAAAGAGTATGAAGTATGTGACAATGTTCTCGAGTATTTATTCTTCGACTCTTATCACCCTAACGAACTGGCAAGTCGCCAATTCGCAGAAATGTTTTGGAATGGAGATTCCATTGTGACTGAGCCTAACAGTTTGGAAGCACTCTTTGACGGTACAAACCTTTTACAGCAAGTATTTTTATCATCTCTCCTATGAAGGAAGTATTAATTTGTTTATGTATGTATTGTAGGGGCAGCATCAACAACCTTCCTCGTCCATCCAAATAATGAATTATAATGTAGTAGAAGCCATGAAAGCTTCTTGTTGCTTATATTTGATGGCAATAAGTATCTTTGCAATATAGTAACTTTTTCTTGTGATTGTGTTCGGGATAAGTTTTTGTTATGTCTGTTAGTATGTTTGGCTTTGAACTTTGTTTTAATATCTAGTAATGTTGTTTTCATGTAGACATGTATACGTTGTCATTTTATAATACATGTTTATAACATCTATCAATATTATTAAGGGAAATCACCTTAATAATCAAATTGACGAAAGAAGTTACATGTATAAACCCGAACTTTTTTTAGGTTATGTATAATGTAAGGTGGGCGTACCAAATCAGCACCACACCCATGGTACACCACGCATAAAAACATGTGGTGTTTAAAGAAACAAAAAAAGGCGGCACGTTTAAATTGGGGTGCCTAGCGGCAAGCATATTAAGTTTCCTTTTCAGCATAATGTCATAAGGAGATACATAATAAAGATACCTGATATTAATATCAACAGTAAAATCAAAATCATATGCCTCAAGAACAGATTCATATTACTTTTTTCGTCCTTCAATCTCTAGTTTTTCTTATTTTATGTAAAACAAAATTCATATACCTCAAGAACACATTCAAAAATTGTAAACAATTATAGATTGCTGATTAAAAGAAGATAGATAAATGTGCGTCTTAAATTTAAAGTCACCTGGCGAAGATGAGTCGTAGGAGTAAATATCTCTTGCTTATGTTCTTCCCCATCAACTGAATTCATAAAAACTCTCAATTAGACCTAAATTGCTTAAAGATTAGATAAAACATTGTGTCTTAGGTGTAAATTTTCTCTTACCGGTGGATGATTCTTCAAATAAACATTGTGTATTAGGTGTATATTTTCTATTACAAATGGATGATTCTTCAAGAATTGCTTCTGATTGTGGCTTTAAGATGACGCTAAACCTTCGTCTGCATGAAGAACGATCCTAATCAGATTATAACTCCTTTCTACAGTTGTAGTAGAAAACATTATGACTCCTTTCTAGTACAAAACAACCTGTGATGTTTTACCTTATCAACAGAGAATGACTTCAAATGAGTATGCTTGGCAGCTGAAAATACCACCAAAAAAAGAAACCCCGAAATTGGAACACTCAACTTTTGAGAGAAATAAGAGAGTGAGGAGTCTGCCAAGTCAATTATATCTGTTTAGCCTCCTCTGGTGTCATCTCAACCTGGTGGACCATAAACAATGAAAAGAGATTCAACCATTCAAATGCCAGCTTGCTTGCTTATTTGATATTCTGTGTGTGCTGTGCAGCCATGACAGGATCTTATCTCGCACTTACATACAGAACCTGAAATTAATTGGTAATCAGATGCCAAATACCTAATTTGAATTAGGCAAAACAGTTGATGATCAATAACAATTGAACAAGCACTCAAATCAATCAACAATGACGAGTAAGGATTGATACATACACAAGGCTCCAATGGAGAAATAATACTAGAAGAAACCACAGAATCAAGCTTCGTATAGCTCTTGAAACTATGGACCGTACACTTGCAACTGAAATTGTCTCCGCCACCGATCGATAACTCTAAGTAGAATGCAAACTGTTTTCCAGAAAAAAAAAAAAACATACCCTCAAAACATTAGGCATAACTACCTCATTTGAACGGTTCATATATGGTTTTGTTTTGTATGTATGTAGATAGATGCCTGGTAGAAACCAACATTCAGAACTGGACTCGAGAAAAAAATCCGGTATGTACATGCGTATTTTATACCTGTAATCTATAGACTATGGGCATGTTTGGCGCTTTTTAAAGGGGCTTTTATGACTTTTGGAAAAGTGAGGATATAGTGACTTTTTAAAAAGTCACTTTTCCCCTCACATATACCTCATTACCAAACAGACTTTTTAAAGCTTTTAACTTTTCAAAAAGCCAATACGTCAATAAGTTGTTTCAAAAAACTTAGCCAAGCATGCCCTATAAATATGTTATATATTTGAGAAAATCACGATATTAGCCAAAGATTGGTCAACTTTTCAAAAATAGCCATTGAAAACCTCTCAACGAGCCGTTTCAAGAAAGCTGAAACGGCTTAAAAAGTCCTTTCAGTTTAACCAATCGATGATTGCCACGTGTCTATTTGAGACTTTCAACATGGCTTAAGCCTTTTCAACACGGCTTGAGATCTTTCAACATGGCTTAAGCCTTTTCAACACAGCTTGATTCTTTCAACATGGCTTAAGCCTTTTCAACACGGCTTGAGAACTTTCAACATAGTTTAAATATAAGCGAATAATTAAAAAAATCTCAATTAAATGTGAGAACTTGAAAATCTCAATTAAAAAATCTGAAATTTTTAACTTGAAAATAAAAATTTACTAGGTTAGAACCATGTGTATTACACGTGTTAAATAAATGTAATTTTTATACTAAATAATAAAAATACAACTTTAAAACCTCGTGTAATGTACGAGTTAAATATGTGTATTACACGGGTACAATACACGAGTTTTTTAAAGATATTACTTTCTTACTAGGGATGGCAATCAAACCCGAACCCGATGGGTAAACCCGAAACCCGACACATTTGGGACGGGTTTGGGGTCGGTTAATCGGGTTTGGGAATAGTTTTTATTTTTTTCGCGGGTTTGGGACGGGTTTGGGATTTAGTAATATACCCGTTTACCCGACCCAATTACCCGATAAAGTGTACCCGTTTACCCGATTGTATACCCGATATAATTTCTTTTATATTATTAATATGTATATATATGATACATCCCTTTTTTTACACATATAGGTATTCTATTCCGTATGCATTGTAGTTATTTGATATATTTTTTTATAATAACATTACAAAATGTAATCGGTCAGTAACCCAATGAGTTTTGAGATGAGTATACCCAACGAGTAATCTTTTTAAATTAACGGGTATACCCGAAACCCGCGGGTATACCCGATACCCGATGGGTATTTACCCGCTAGAAACCCGACGGGTTTTGGGACGGGTTTGGGACAAACTTATCTAATCGGGTTTGGATTTGGGATTACCTAAACCCGTCCCAAACCCGACCCATTGCCATCCCTATTTCTTACAATACACGAGTTTTTTTAAAATATTACATTTTTATTATTTAGTATACAAAATTACATTTATTTAACCAGTGTAATACACATAGTTTTAAAAGTATAACTTTTTTAATTATTTGGTATATACAATTACATTTATTCAACTCGTACAATACACGGGATTCTTAAATACATAACTTTTTTATTACTTAATATATAAAATTACATTTATTCAACTCGTACAATACACGAGGTTTTTAAAGTTATATTTTTTATCATTTAGTAAAAAAATTACATTTATTTGACCCGTGTATTACACGGGATTCTAACCTTGTAATTTTTAATTTTCAAGTTAAATATTTTTTATTTTCAAGTTAAAACTTTTAGATTTTTTTAATTCAGATTTTCAAGTTCTCACATTTAATTGAGATTTATTTTTTTAATTATTCCTTTATATTTAAACTACATTGAAGGATCTCAAGCCGTGTTGAAATTTTTCAAGCCGTGTTGAAAGATCTTAAGCCATGCCAAGCCGCTACACTAAAAGATCTCAAACCGTGTTGAAAAGGCTTAAACCATGTTGAAAGACTCAAGCCGTGTTGAAAAGGCTTAAGCCATGTTGAAAGATCTCAAATGGACACGTGGCAATCATCGATTGGTTGAACTGAAAGGACTTTTTAAGTCGTTTCAGCTTTCTTGAAACAGCTCGTTGAGAGGTTTCCAATGGCTATTTTTGAAAAGTTGACCAATCTTTGGCTAATATCGTGATTTTCCCTATACATTTTGAGCTCAATACCCTATCCAATTTATACCCAGAAACGATTATATCCTATACCTGAACCTGATATCGGTTTTTTAAAGACCCGATATAATACCCAGATTTTTAAAATATGTTTTATTTTTACTTCACAACATTTATATATAAGTTTTTAAAAATAGCATATTATAAAGTAAGTAATTTGTATTTGAGTAAATTAATGTTATTATAATTTATTTTAATTATTTTTACAAATCACAATCCAAATTTAATTTTTAAACAAATTTACTTTTGTGTAAAACAATAAAAAAATATATTTTTAAAATCGGGTATTAGTACCCGGTTATACTTGAATCCCATTGTACCCTATTTTTCTAATTTTTTTAAAAACCCAATCATACCTTTGAGTTAAATGTAATTTTAGTTCTTGTGGTTTGAGCCATTTTGTCAGTTTAGTCCAAATGTTTCATTTTTCTCTTGTGAATCCAAAAAGGTTTCACCGTTGTCATTTTAGTCCACTAGATTAACTTCATCCATTTTTTCTGTTAACCAGAAGGGCAATTCGGTCATTTTATATGTAATTTTGTTAACTAGAAAGACAATTTAGCTATAAAAAATGACCGAAGCGTTCTTCTTGTTAACATAAATAATGGATGAAGTTAACTCAGTGTACTAAAACAGCAACAGTGAAACCTTTTTGGACCAATAGGAGAAAAATGAAACATTTGGACTAAACTAACAAAATGGTCCAAACCAGAGAGACTAAAATGACATTTAACTCATAAAAAAAAAAAAAAAAAAAAAACCTAAATGTAGGCCGGATTAGGCCCAAAAGTCCAAGCGTGAAGACTAAAAATTAAGCCCGAACAAAGGAGACCAGCGTGATCGCTCAGGCCCACTGCCTAATACTGCCCCAAACAAACACGTCGCTTCTGGATCTTACCGCCGGCTCCAGCAGTTCGCTCCTCCGGTGATCTTCAAGTAAGATATTTCCCATTTTTGCTCTAAGGGCTTTTCTGGTTTAATTTTATGAATAGCAAGTGGTTTGTGAGAAAATCAAACCGAAGCATGTGATTCCTTGAAGCTTATCATCGCATTTATTTTACTTGCTGCTAGGGCTTAGGAAGATGTCGAAAATTCGAGCAATATGGCAAGCATCTTTAACCGCCACTAAAAGAGGTAGGTACCCTGTCCGTCTGTGTTATTTTTCCAATTCACTTGCTGTACGCTGCTGCTGATATCTTTCTTAAGCTGATTATGTCATTCTGGTTGCTATGCAGCTCTCACTTGGAACATTGATGACTTGATTCCTCCTAGTGAACGATTTATATACAACTTCAGTTCAAAAGAAGAGCTTAAGAAGTGGCACTTGTATTCCGATTCTCAATACGGAGGTAGCCCACTGCCTTTATTATATCCATAAGGGGGAGTTAGCGAATTAATTTATAATGGAAGTTTTTGCTTAGGAGGTTGTATTTTCTCATTTTAAATCCTAAAGTACAGCTTACAATTCAGATCATTTTTGCTTCTCAGAAAACATGTGTGTTTGTCTATGTTCTTAAAAAATAACTACTGTCATAATTTATATAGGTTTATCATCAGCAGCTTTAGAGATCACAAATGCCGGAAAGGAACAAAGTGGTACTGGTTAGGATCTCTATCCTCACACCAAATATGCACAGTCCACACTCCATATCTTTATTTGACTCTTTAAAATACTATAGGAGTTTTCTCTGGAAATCTGTCTTTGGATGTCACGGAGGGTACAAAATGGAATATTAGCAGGAGTGGCTTCTGTGGTATGAGGTCTAAAAAGGTGGAAATTACTCTTGTTTGTTTGATTGATGGCTTTATCAATTTAGATCAATACTTTGTATCTTCGTTTAATCATACATGTTCGTATCAATAGTCTTGGTGATTCCCTTTTATCTGATGCAGTTTGATGGCTTTATCGATTTAGATCCTTATGATACTATAGCACTAAAAATTAAAGGAGATGGGAGAAGTTACATATCAACTGTAAGTGCTCTTTTTCTTTTGATTTTGATTTTTAAGTTGTACGCATTTTTGAGTTAAACTTTAATGCAGATTTATACAGAGAATTGGGTAAATTCACCTGGCCAAATGGAGGATAACTCATGGCAAGCATTTGTAGCTGTGCCTAAAGACGACTGGGTTGTTGCAAAAGTAAGTAATATAAGTCATTTACTCATTTATTCTGTTAGAATTCTTGTTTTCTTAGGATCAAATATTATTAAACATGCTGGTGCTTAGTGAAAAACCACAAGCACACACACACACACACACACACACAAGACGAGCATTCAATACATGACCAAAACTACAAAAGGCAATCGTAATGTTACAAGAACAAACTGATACTCTTCCAATAATAGGAATAACAGAAGAGTAAAACATCATGGAACTATGAAAGTGTAAATTGGAAAGGCTGTCATCATATCATAAGAAGGCCTCGCCTGGAGCCTAGGCGCAAGGCGCTTAAAAACCGAGGGATTTTTTAAGTTAGGCGCATAGTATAGAAATACCATTTTAGGGGTTTTAGGCATGTTTAGGGCCAGTCTAATAACAGGCATCAACAATTATTATACTAATCCTATTTTACAAATATAATAAAATTATGAAGTATATAATTCATATAATAAAAATAAGATAAAAACAGGTCAAAATTTTAAAATTAATAATAATAACTTATATAAAAATAATTTATAATATATAAGTTTAAAGCCCACTATATTAAAAAATTCCAATAGCAAAGAAAAAGCCCAGCAAATCAAATTAAAATTGGAATATAAAGGAAAGCCCAACAAATACAAAAGACCCAAACAAATGAACAATTAAACCTTTTTAGAGTTTTAGGGTATCGTCAAATTAGAAGCAAAAAAAAGTATTGTTGCAGTTATCAGGTTTGTCACTTCTCTTGACCGTCTTCCTTAGCGCCTGATATACTTAAACTCTTGCCTGCCTGCGCCCCGCTCCAGGCATGGTTTTTAGAAAAAAAGGTCGTAGTTCATCGCCTTGGTCACGCTGCGCTGCGCCTAGGCGCACGCCTATGGGGCTTTTGACAACCTAAGTAGTTAATGCGGTAAAATATCAGATATCGGTTAAGGACTGATATTTGAGATATCGGTTATTGCGGTGGGATATCGGTGGGGTATCGGTAATTTTAATATCATGCTAAATTTATATATAGAAATTTAACACTAACAATTCATTATACTCCTACCATTAACAAATTAACCTTTTGCAACTTGCAAGACACTAACAATTGTAACAAGTAGGAACTCATTAAGACTTAAAACACTAACACCTAATACTAACAACTAACAATTAAGACTTAAAACACTAATAGCAATAATAAGAAGAAAGGCGAATGGTAGAACTAAGAAGAAAGGTACTGATATCGGGAAAATCGGTGATATATCAGTCAAATATCGGTCAATATCACTGATATTATCGGTACCGATATTCTGACTGATATTTTGTACCGATATCTCTGCAGGGGACTGATAACCGATACATTACTGATATATCGGGATATTAACTACATAGGTTTTAACAAGAGATTATGGCAGTTCTCTTAAGTTCTGTAAGTTTTTTTTTTTTTCATACATGGATTTTTGTCATATTCTTAAGAGTAAATTACTTTTTGAGTCCCTGTGTTTTAGTGGTTTTAACAACTTGAGTCCAAAATCAAAAAGTTTAATGCCCTGAGTCCCTAGCCATTTATTTTATAACGTTTTGAGTCCAATTTTGTTCATTTTGGATGATAATGGTGAGTTTTTTTTTTACTGGAATTTCTGGGTTTTATGGGCCTGTTGAAGGGTTTGATGGAATGGAAGCTATAGCTTCTATTAGTTTTCATACAAATTTGAGGATCCATGGGCCTTCCTTATGGAAAACAAAGGGGTTCAGGATATGTTTCTTATAGTTCAACAGCATCTTCTGGGAAAGTAGTTGGTTTTCATGGCAGGAATAATGGTTTTTTAAGTGCTTCTTTTTGAGGGAATTCTTGTATATACTAAAAGGTTTGAACAAAAGTCGGTTTTTTGTGTTTCTTTTTGAGGGAATTCTTGTATATACAGTCTCAATTTCTCTTCCAACTGTCAATTATAGAAGATGAAGTATATTCCAGAATTAGCCATATCATGCTCACTTAACTCTTTTTAATGAATATTTCATTCAAAGAAGCTAGCAAGAAAACGGGCATGAGCATCATATTTTTCCAAATCACAACTAACCTTCCTCGCCCTGTTCATGACCCAACTAAAAGTTTGAATCTTGATCTCCACATCTGTTCTGTCCACACCCATTGATCTCTTAGTAGCGAACGAACTATCCATAGGATCCAAATAGTTGTATAAACCACCAATAAAGATCATCATCATCATCATCATCATCATCATCATCATCATCATCATCATCATCATCATCATCATCATCATACTCAGTAAATCCCACTAATAGCAAAGCTAAGGTAGGGTCTGAGGAGGGTAACATGTAGACAGCCTTACCTCTACCCCGTAGGAGTAGAGAGGCTGCTTCCAGTGAGACCCCCAGCTCGATAGTTGTATAAACCACCAATAAACCACCAATAAAGAGACCTTTTTAATCTGAACTGAGCCTGATCTACTTCTAGCCTCCTCAATCCTCCTTGTAACCGAATGAAGCAAGGTCAAATTAGCACCAATCCAGCCAAGAACTTTTAACAAAACCTTCTTTGCAATCGGGAACCAAATAAAAAGGTGGTCTTCGTCTTCATTTTCCAACACACAAAGAACAGGAAAGGGATGGGTACAAACCCCCTCTCGACTTGTACCTCACTGATGCAGGGGGTAATATGAAAGGGTAACATGGTCATTTCACATTCCATTTAACAGATCTGTTAACTTATTTGACGGCAGGGGGTAATCTTGCGACATAACAACAATGTTGGGGGGAGGGGGGGGGCAAATTGCAATTTTTTCCAGGGAGGGGGTCAGAGTGCCAATTGGCTTAAACCCCAGGGGGTAAAATTGCAGTTTACTCTTTTTCAAACTTCCAAGTGAATTTTTTTAAATCGCTTTGTTTCTGTTTTGTGTTATTTGCCCTATAATTTTTTGGTTTGAGTAGCTAGTGTTGACAATTGCAGATTCCTCTGGCTCATTATCTTCCAACATGGAGAGGAAATGTAATCGAAGCGGATATAGAAATGAACCCATCTCGAGTTGTTGGCATGTCACTGTCTGTGAATGCTGAAGGTGGGGTCCCGGGTGCTCAAACTGGCCCAGGTGATTTTAGGTTGGAAATAGACTGGATCAAAGCTTTGAGAACTCAATGAACGGCCTCCAAATTGTAGTTAAAAAACATGTTTATGCTTTGCTTTGCTTAGTTTAATAATAATAATACCTGAACATAGAAAACTTCTCTAGCTTTGTTCCTCAGTTGGTATGGAACACAACAGGATATACCTACCTACCTACCTGTTACATTTTAATTTTGCAACGTGCTTCTCCCTATCTTCGTGACCCTGCTCCAATATAAATAAATACTATTTATTAATGCTAATAATGTGAGTTTTATCTCCATACCTTGTTTGTATCAGACTCTATTGAATACGTTTACTTGTTGTTACTTGTATTAGACTTTAAAACTTGTTTGTTTGTGCAAATTTGTTTTTTTAATACAAACAAAATATAGTTGTATATTAAGACCAACGGTTGATTACTTTAAAATATATAATCTTTAAAAAGTTGATACGCAAGGGGTAAATTTTAAACTTTTTGTTTGTAAAACGCAGGTTATATTTTGCCTAGTGCTAGAGGGAAAACCCTCTAGGTGTTTAAATAGGAGCAGTGACGAAGCTTGAGATTTCCGACTGGGGGGTCGAAAACGTATATACCAAAAAATTTCTATAGGAAAACTACATACTCTCCACTACTGAGCGAAAAGTTTGGGGGTCTGGCCACCTCCTCCTGCCCCTTAAAAGCTTTGCCCATGAATAGGAGGAGGTCATGGGTTTTTTTTTTTGGGTAACGGGTTACCCCGGTGAATCTATTATAAATAACCGCAAATAAGTACAAGTAGTGAGGATGAGTTCCACACTAGTTCATATACAGGACATGCCCCATATATCTAAGCCAACAAAACACAAAAGTACCTATGACATCACATCAACCTAGCCTACTATACATCATGAAAAGATATCTAGTAGACAAAACAATACATAACCAAAATCCTCATCCTCCATCATCAAAAATGAAGTTGCCACGAAACGGCAGCCCTTTAACACGAACCAAAGACAATCTATCCATTGGATAACTTTGTGGAAGAGGTGCTTGCCCCTGCTTTTGAAGACGAGGATATGTACCCGAAGTCATAAACTCATTGGTTTCATCATAGACAACCTCAACCTCTTCCTCATCTGAATCCTCATGAATATGTCTACCCCCTTTATTTCTCCCTTGGATTGAACCACCATTTCCCCCAACAAAATCAAGAGCAGAAAACGAATTATGAGTTTGAATTTTAGGAGAAGTAGTAACCTGCTGAGTTGCAACGACCTTTTTCTTCCTATCCACCGGTCTATACTCAAATTTGGGCTTCTGGTTATTAACTTGAAAACCATTCTTCTTTGCACTCTTCTTAGCCTTAATTTCAATGAAACCATCCTCATCTACTTTCGGCCTGTTAGTAGGAGGTTTGGATGTTGATCCAATACGTTTAGGGCAACCCTCAGAGTCATGCCCAAACACACAACAGCGAGCACATCTCGGGGGTTCCCATTCATACTCCACTCGAATATTCTCCGTAACATATTTGTTTCCATCCAATTCAGGAATAGCCATGGTTAGAGTCCCTTTCAAATCCTGATCAGCCGATATTTCAATAAGAGCCCTAGCATAACTGCTCCTTCCCCAAGCCTCATTACACATATCATTAGTATACGAATCAAGCCGCACAGGAGACCCAATTTTTGACCCCAACATGCTTAAACCATCATCAGAATACGCCACTAGGGGGACGTCGTGCAATTTAACCCAAACTGCAACCTTTTTAAACTCTTCTTTTTAAGGGTGTTTTTAGGGGACCAAATGTTGAGAAACATAGGTTTATTACGGATCATCCAAGGTCCCCCTTCAAGAACAGCATCCATACCCTTCCTGTCTTTAAACTTGAAGAAAAAGAACCCATTTGAATTCATCATAGTTTTCTGAAGACCATGTTTCTTCCAATTTGTTCTCACAAAGTAATCAACTACTGGATATGCAATTCTATCACCCAGGAAATAACCATAAAGAGTGTTAGCTAACCTGTTATTAACCTGGCGAATAGAATCAATCGGAAGCATTACATCCACACCATCCAATGAGATATCTGATTTTAGCAATCGAAAATTAACTTTAGGTACTTGATCAGCTGCATCATTGGCCTTCCTATATGTTCCATCGTCATTCTGATTCTGATCAGAAATAACATCCCGCTGAATACCTACTTGCTGGACCGCAGCCGCATAAGATTGCTGGACCGCAGCCGCATAGGACTGACATCATTTAGCGGTAGCACAAATGCTACCTTTCGCTTGTCATAAACCAATGCATAATCCTCATCTGGAGAATCAGAACAGCCAAGAACGTAGTCCGTGTCATTTAGCGGTAACATGAATCTTACCTTCTTATTCACTTCTGAAACCCTAGCCACATGTGACGTTTTTCTTGGCTCAAAAGGTTTTCCATCAATACTCTTAATCTTCTGCACAAACATATCTGAACTGTCTGCATTTTGGTCATCCATTTAACCAGCCGCAAATAAACAATGTTACTAATTAATCAGCCGCAGCCCTAGAATGGACTGATTAATCAAGAACCTAAAATAAGTGATGGACTGTGAAACCCTAATTCAAATCAAACAACCGAAATTAAATCAGACTCAACCAGCCCTCATAAAATTGCCGAAGTGTAAAAACTCAGCAGGTCGATCTGAACCTTTTACGATCAGAATAACAACCCAAAACTCTCTGATTCAGAAAGAACAGCAGATCCAGACGTAGACACGAAATCGAATCCCTAGAAGAAACCCTAATTCGAACCTCAATCGACTAGAAACAAGAACGGAATCAGAAATCCTTACCAATAAGGAGATTGAGCAGCCCTGGTTACTAATCAAACTCGATTCGAGACCAGGATTGAATTGAAGAACCTAGTGTTTCCCAATGTCGCCCAAAGTCGCCCAGAGACCCATGTCGCCCGACTTGACCTATTTGCAATTTTTTTCTCTAATTTTAGGAGGTCATGGGTTCAATACCTAAAGAGTGTAACATTTAGCCGTTACAAAAAAAAAATAATATATAAAGTTAGATGTGTCTTGCACGTTTTAACCTTTTGGCCAAACCCAGTTAGATTTTTTAGTTAAATCTGGTCATGTGCCTTGCACATGAGGGTATTTTTGTCATTTTACCTCTTCAAAGATTATTGAGTAAATAAGTTATATCAAGTGACTAATTGTGTAAAAAATGAAAAAAAAAGTATAAATAAAAAATTTGCACTCTCTCTCCCTCTCTATTCTCTCTCTCTCTCTATATATATCACACGTTCTCCTTTCTCTAAACTCTCAAACAATTTTCAATGATCTGCAAAGGCAAAAAAAAGGTATTTTGAAAGATGCATTAATCCTTCATTCATGATCAGTTCTAAATAATGGATCATATATAATGAATCAAACATGCTGCTGGTATTAGGAGTAAAACTCAATACTCAATCCTAAATCTCTACATTTTTTTTTTTACCAAAAAAGCAATTTCATTCTAATCATCAGGGCAAATTACATAAGGATAGTAGGTAGACAAGCAACAAACTGCGCCGCCATCCCTTTTTGAATAGAAAACCCTAATCTACTAAAAACAAAGCCTCGCCCCTGAGGGGTCGAAAAGTTGCTATGGACCACACGCTGAACTCTAGACAAGAACCGAACTGCCTCCGGCGCCAAGGAGCCGAACGTGTCAAACGCCAGGGGGACAAAGGCATGTCGATTATCCTCACAAGCTTTCGCGTGCTTTTCCACCTTCTTTGACTCTGCTTTCAGTACCGCTTGCCCCGCCACAAATCCATTTTCCCGGAACCCGGCTGGTGGGGATACACCTGTGAGATCGACACAAGCATGTTTCCCGCCCTCCCAACCAAAAACTATCACGTCAGCTGGGCGTAGGGTGGATCTCCCCTCCGACGGGTCTCTACATTAGAAGATGGAAACTTTTGAATTAAAAGTGAAAAATCAAATTAATTAAAGGTGTTAAAGTTACTAAAGATTGAAACTTTGGACTTAAATAGCCAAAGATTGAAACTTTAGAGTTAGAAATGAAAATTTCATTTTTTTTTTTTTTGAAAAACTCTGAAAGCCAAGAATACAACAACCTTAAGCATAAACATGTTGATTATTTATAGTTCTATAATTATAATTATAATTTTTTGATGTAAAACATAAACTCATTAAGATATGAAATCGGCGTTTCTTCGATTTAAATACTGTCATGTTTCATTCAATATATATCTTTACAAGAACAAATTATTTTTTATAAGTTCTGTAAGAAATTACTCTATTTTTTATAAACACTTAATTTCTCTCCGTTGTTTTCATTCACAAACATACGTTAAAATAAAAGAGGATGTTTGATAATAAAAGAGGATGTTTGTATTTATCGTGAATCTTTTTGAGGTTAAGAATATACCGTTTAAGGTTAAAATTTGAAAATATAACCGTTTGGAGTGAACATATAATTAATTAGAGTTTACGGTATAAAGATATTTAAAAGTTTGATTGATATAAGTTAATAATTTAAGAATATATAAATATTTTATAATTATTAAACCTGCCATGTCTGCATGCATCCTTTAGCACCAACGCCATCCTCTTACACCCACAAGTGCAGCCGTTTGGCATGGCTTGGACACAAAAACGGGCTCATGAACTACAAAAAAGTGATATGTTCCTCACATTTTTTTTAACATTTCTTTAGAATAAAAGTTTATTTGTGAAAGTTTTATGAATTTAAAGAAGTTATCTAGGCTGTGTTGAATTTAGTTGATGATGCTAATTATTAAAGTGTAAAAGTGTTGATCATTTAAGTAGGAAGTGATGTGAGATTAGATGTTTTGATACACTAAACATAAAATAAAAAAGTATAGTAGTTAGGGGGGACGGGGCACCTTCGGGAAGGTTAATCGGGGACCAGTTTTGCCGAATTGGGGGGTGCCGCCAATAAGGCGGTGGGTGAAATCGGGGAAGAAGCTGGGGGTGGAGGCACCGAAGAGAGGGGAGGAGAGAGAGAGGAGAGAGGGAGACTTGGTCCAATCACAAGCTTTCCTTTTTTTTTTTTTAAAAAAAAAAAACCAATTCACCTAAGAGAGGAGTGGCGCCATCAAATTGGGGTGTTAGGGGAGTTTAAGAGGGGAGTTGACGTGGCACACGGGGATTGGTTTGGCGTAAGAGAGGGGACTCACCTATTAGGTGAGCACCCCCTTCACCCTTAGTGTATTTAGAGCGAGGGTTCCAGCTGTAACATGTTGTGATGGATAAAAAAGATAACACGCAGCAGCAAGTATAATCTGGATTTAGATCTCCAAATGGGCCCCACACACGCAATGCCAACCGTCCATCTCTCCCAAACACACATTTCTTCCCTCCTAATCCTAATCCTAGTCCTAAACAAATAAAAAATAAAAAAAATAAAATATCATGAAAAGTAAGCTTCTGCAACTAGTCGTGTATTTATTTATAGCTTCTGGAGGGTGGGTTAGTGGCTTGTAAGTATCATGTCATGACATGGATCCTACTCCTCCTCCTCATCATCTTTGCTTATTTTTCTCACACAATTAAACATACCAATTTGATAAACCTTTGGATTCAAAAGTATTATTTGTTTTAATCATGGGTGGCAGTGATTTTTATCAGGTTTTGGGTTTGAGCAAAGAATGCACTGAAGCAGAGCTCAAGACTGCTTACAAGAAGCTTGCGCTGGTCAGCATTTTGGAATTGGAAGCCAATCAATACTTGTCATATTTCGGGGTTATGAAAATTGATCTCTTTTTTTTTGTTTTATGTGGCTCCAGAAATGGCATCCTGATCGTTGTTCGGACTCCAAATATGTGGAAGAGGCTAAAATGAAGTTTCAGGCCATACAAGAAGCATATTCTGGTAACTCATGTTATACACCGACACATTTTTTTCAGTAATGTTTTGAAGCTTAACTAGGATTGATTGGGTGTTAATTTGTGTTTAATTCTTCCTAGTACTTTCCGATGTAAATAAAAGATTCCTGTACGATGTAGGAGTTTATGACAGCGATGATGACCAAGATGTAAGTTCTTTTTTCTTAACCCTAGCTAGCTAGCTAGATGGCCCAAACAAAAGGACCATCACCTAATCTAACCTAACCGCATTGATTGGATCTCTTCAAATTTATTTATTATTCATTTGTCCCGTAACATTTTCTTCAATTGTATTTTTCCAAATATTTAAATAAGCGGTTAAAAAAGCACAACAATATAGTAGTTATAGTTTGCATTGCATAATAGGAATGGGATCAAATACAAACACTTAAGTTTGTAAGAACCATAAGAACCAATACATAATTGACAAGTGTCCATCAATAAAAAATTAGTTTAGGGGTAATTTAGACTTTTTGACCATATTTATTTATAACTAATTAAAAATAATTACAAAAAATATAATCAGCACAACACTATATAATTAGCACAACATCATTAATCGTTCTTCATTATCAGCACATCGTCCTCGAATCGTTCTCCATTATCAACATAAACGACATTAGCACAACATCTTCAATCGTTCTCCATTATCAGCACACCAGATGTGCTGATTATATCTACTTTTGGTGTTTGTTTGTATTATTTTGTAATTAACACATAATCAGCACCTTATTAGCACAAATATAAAACACCTTTTGTTAACTTTTTTTAAAAAACACTTCTATAAATACAAAAAGGTATAGCAATATGGTACTCATATTAAAGATAAAAAAATACTTGATTTTATGGTATATATTTTAAAAAAAAATAATGAAGTATATAAAAGTTATTTTAGTTTAAAAAACCTTGGTGGAATTTGTATTTAATAGAAAATGGTCAAATGACTAGCAATTTTACAAAATTACCCCTAATTTGTTAGTAGTAATTTTTAATTATAAGAGTTTTATTTATAATCAATATCAACCCTTGATTTAAATTAACAATGGTTCAGATCTGTTCTTACGGTTCTTATAATTAGCACTGTTTGTACAGGATCTCAACCCTTGCATAATAATCTCTTAAAGAAGCAACATAATTTACGCTTAAAAGTCAAATGCGGATTCATTTTTCTTAAATAAATAGTTAGATAATTTTTGTAATCTTTATAATAATGGAGCTGATTGAAAACAGGGGATGGCTGACTTTATGGGCGAAATGGCTGTGTTGATGAGTCAAAACAAACCAAATGTAAGCTAGCTAGCTCTCTGACACCATCGATATATTGTTCATAAAACATGGTTAGTGACCACATACATTGTTTAGGGTTTAATTCAAGTTTGAATTGAATGGAAACATGTAGAACCAACCAGAGGTTATTTTGGCAGGACATGAGTTTGTTCTACGTCATATGGGGAACAATAGCATTATCATATATATTTCTTTTTAGGAATCGTATCACTGTAGGCCCTAATGTGAATAGATCGAATAGGACAACTTCACTTGCGCTCCAATCCACTAGGCAAGTGGCTCGGTCCTTCTACTAGACCCTCTATGTCCCATGGGACCATCAACTTGGCTTCTTCCAATGATGCTTGTTTTGTTTCTATCTCACTTTTCTTCTTCATTCAAAATAATGATGTCGTTCAAAGCAAGCATGGTCATCGTTTTGACAGGGAAACGGAGAGAGTTTTGATCAGGAACTAAAGGACTTGTTTCAGGAACTCTTTCAAGAGTCAGAAAACCCGACTTCTTTTTCGTCCTCAACTTTTGGTGAGAGCTCCAGCTCTAGCTCTTCTAACAAACGAGGTTCTTCGTCTGTATCAAATGAATGTTTTCAAGGATTTTCGCTAGGGGTAAGGGTCAGCCTATATCAATCATTCCCTCTTATTAAAACATAATTATATCGCCCTAACCTAATGTATGTTTTTGTGTGTGTTTGAAGGCAGACGGAAGATACGAGGTGAGAAACAACAACAACAAAAA
Organism: Helianthus annuus; assembly: GCF_002127325.2. Classification (NCBI taxonomy): domain Eukaryota; kingdom Viridiplantae; phylum Streptophyta; class Magnoliopsida; order Asterales; family Asteraceae; genus Helianthus; species Helianthus annuus. The sequence goes on along the minus strand of NC_035441.2, from coordinate 189,066,651 downwards.
CAACAGGAGGAAGGGGAGACATGCCTAATCGATGCAAGATTTCCACAACAGTCGACTAGTTGTTTCTAGGTAGTTCGAATATGGAATTTTGCTGCTGTACCTTTCATGTGTCAAAATCATCAAGTGGTTATTAAGTGTAAAGTAACATAATGCATCTTTATTTATTTGAAAAGGGAAAAAAAATGGTGGCATTTTCTTGTTATAATCGTTGGTGTGATACAATCAATGAACCTGTCATATTTTGCAACTTGAAATTAAAAAAAAAGTTAGTATATAAAAAATGCTTGAAAGAAACATCGTCAAGTTGAAATAAAATAATAAGTTATATGACATCAGAAAAGCCAAAAGGGGCTTTATTGGAAAATTAAATTCCTTGCTTTTTCATTATTTTATAACAGTCGGCTTCACGGATCAAGACTTTGATATTGTGATCGTCATGTGTTTTAGGTTAATTTAATATTATAAAAGCTTACTTGGCATTTCGAGAGGGGGTATGATGTCATTCAGTAACGTAATGGACATACGACTTGGTGCGCTTTTTTTACATACAAAAACTCGGATTTTACCGTCTTTAATTATATCCCTCACACTTGGATGATATTACGGATATAAACATCTCCTTTTGTGGCATCTCTCGTATCATGATGTTTTACCATATAATAATCAAAGTGTTTTCTTACAACATTAAAAACACGTGATACAATTGTATTGTCTGTTATAAATCTCATCCTTAATCTCAATGCACGAGCTTTTAAGTATGTTGGGATTAAGAATATCCTTAATCTCAATGCACGAGCTTTTAAGTATGTCGGGATTAAGAATATAAGTACCCTTTTCGGATTTATTTGTAAGATGTTTTGATTGCCGAAACATTGATGAAACACGTGACCTTTAAGAAATAAAAACAAATTGAGGGTTTTTTTTTTTTTTTTTTTTTTTTTTTTTTTTTTTTTTTGCAAATTTGTTTACTACTAGGGTTAAGACCCGCCCGCGTTGCGGCGCGGATACATCGTAAACATTGAATGGATTAGTCCAAACGTCATATGATGCATTAACCATATGAAAACACACATTTCGACGTATCCAGTTGAACTCAATGTAACCTGTATAAGCATTGTGATTGGATCAAACGTAAAGTAAATCAAATTCATATCGAACAATCATAACGTATTATATGTGACCCAACTTATACATAGAAAACGTAAAGGGTATGAAGGAAAATATGCACATGTAATCGAAAGGGATTAATTAAAGCTTTCGAAAAAAGGGGAGAAAAAGAAATCATAATTTGACTCCACTCGGTTCAAAACATACATAAAATAAACACGAAAACAAATTATATTTGACCAGAATCATTATCTAAAAAAGTTTAGGTCGAAATGTATAACTTGAATTTATACCAAAACGTACATAAAAATATACACGTAAAAATGGTTTTTTTAAACGAAAACGTATCATATTTGACCTCACTCATCTATAAAAAAAAAGTTTACATCGGAATGTAGAACAAATCATATTTATACATACACGTACATAAAATAGGCACGTAAAAATAGTTTTTAAGTAAAGGAACTATAGAGGTAAACCGAAACAAAATATTAGTAAAAATTTTAATAAGTTAAAAACGTTCGTAAAACCGTGCCAAGTAGCACCAATGCCACAATGACATCGACTCTCAACATCGTAAAAATAAAATAGATAAAATGGTAAAAATTACACTGAACGAAAAGCAGACTTAAAAACGTTGAACCACGCACACCCGTTACAGTGTGTTAATCGAAAAAATTAACCAGAAACGTAAATGTAGAAAATACTAACTTAGTCGATCTAGGACCCGCCCGTTGCGGTGAACTTTTCAAAAGAGAAAAATGAACACGTTTCGACGGGTCTGTCAAATTTGAAAAAATAGAGCAAAAAACGTTGAACCTCACATGTACGCTACGAGGTGTTAACTCGCAAAATTTAAAACGAAACGTAAAACGAAAAACTTGCAAAAGATAAAAAGTATGGGGGACCAAAGTTGTAAATAATAAAGTGTTGTGTTAAATTATAAAAGATGAAAAACTTTAGGTTAAAAGTAAAAAAAAATAAAAGGGGTCAAAATACAAAATATGAAAAAATTTGGGTTAAAAGTGAAAATTGAAAGCTTTTTTTTTGAAAAATCCCCAAAGCTTGGGGTACAACATACAATGCAACCAAAAGTTGCTAATTTATAATATGGTAATATTAAAAATGCAAGCTAACATTTGCAACTACTAAAGATGTAAAGGATGTGTCAAGTTGAAATAACATAATATTATCAAACAAGTTGGATTAGGAATACTTATGCAAGTTGGTATAAAATATGTTTAATTGAACAACTTGAATTAGGAATAAAATAATGTAATGGCGATTCGCGACACTTAGAAAATATATCTCTAGACAAAAAGATCAATTGATTATGTACGATTAAATAAACCTTCCACTTTGGATGCCAAATTATTTATTCTATTCTGTTTTACTTTATTTTCTTTATTTTTTTTTCACAGTCTAGGTGTGGTCATGATTCTCATGGTCACTATAACCCTCCACATCAGCGCCATGTCACCCATTTCTAATCCATCATCCAAAACCACTACCGTAAAACCATGTATAATGGTGAGTGAAACAAATGTCCCACCCTTAGGCATGAAGCGACACGTGGTGCCTAGTAATCAAAGGACCTTGAAGTTAAAAATGGGTGTAGTGGGGCTTGAACTCTTACTGTAAATTAAAAAATAAATAAATAAACCATCACAAAACTCTATTGGTCATCACTTTTGAATCAGACAACTCTTGCTGTAAATTAAAAAATAAATAAATAAACCATCACAAAACTCTATTGGTCATCACTTTTGAATCAGACATTTTAAGGGAAACGCCCCAACCCAAAATCCACTAAAAAACGCCCACAGGGGCGGTGTACACCCATGCTTGGGGCGTTTTTTTGCCCATTCCACGCCTAAAACTTTGCCCCACTACAAATGCTTTAAGGGTGTGGTCATGACCCAAAACATTATTCTCTTATTTTAATTTATTCTTGTGAGAAAGAGAAGGAAATATTAAAAAAGGAAATGAGGCTCATGATTGTCATGATTTAATGCATGCAAACCAAGATGAATGAGGCAATGGGATAGTGTAGCAATTCATTAATAGTCCTACGTGACGATTAATGACCCAACTCATGCCTCCACACCACCTAACAAAAATATTAAAATCTTAGCTTGAATCCCACTCTTAATCAAGATAATGATTCCAAATTCCAATTGGCAATAATTAATCAATCTTTTTATTATAGATGAAGTCTATGCACAGCTTTTTATATTTAATTTTTTATAAGACCAACCACAATATATTAAGATTTTCAAACTTAAAAAAAAGGTTTTATTCTTTAACTCTAAAAATATGTTAATAGTAATATTTAAGACTATGCGGTATAGGGATTCTAGTTCACGCCATCGTCCTAGGTGGATGAATTTTCACAGTGGCAAACCGCTGCATCTTTGGCGTGGTCGTTTGCGTGGCACCGGCGTGAAGCTTTCCATGGCTTTGATGTGTGGCATGGAAAGGTTTTGTGAGGGTGAGCCAAAACCTTTTTATAATGGGTGTGAAAGTTGGATGTGGAAAGTGGAATCACAACTCCCCTCCCCCCCCATGTGATAATTTTGCGAGAATGATGTTGCACCTATGTGGCAATTCCATGGGGTCTTGAAGGTGGAACCACACCTCATCTATATCTATTCTATATCTTTATTATATAATAAATGAAAAAGTTTAACGCCTCATGTCATTCCTCTCTGGTTCCTCTCACTCTTATTTTCCAGCTTAAAACACATTTACCCATTCTAACAAACACATGGATATTTAACCATTCTATATATAAATTCTTAATTTACTTTCGATTTTTACAATAAGAAAAACTCTACATTTAGTAAAATTAATTGATTACTAATTATTTGATTTTTTACTTTATTCTACAAGTGTAATTCATTAGGTTATAATCTATCAATCTAAATATATCAAAAATATATTTTTTAGGTTTCGTCTAAAATTTTAAGATCCAAATCCTTTTTACTCATAATAATCATGTTTTTGTTATTTACAAAATTGTATCTTGTTGATTACAAAATTATACTCGACTATAGTTTATTAAAACATGCTAACATTTTAGTTTTGTCATAGGTTAATGAGGTCAATGGAATTGGAATTGGGTATAAATTCCTTCAAATTCTTTTAAATAAAGGAATTCAAAATTTTTCGTATATGTAAAAGAATTCAAGTAAATTCATTGGAATCTCCAATCGTTTCGACTTGTTCCGTTTCGACCCGCACCGTTTCAACCTAAACCGATTCGACCTTTAACGTTTCGACCCGCACCGTTCCGACCCGTATCATTTCCAACCGAACTCTTTTGACCTGAACCATTTCGACCGGCACCTTCCTAACTGTACCGTTCCGACCCGTACTGTTTCAAACCGAACTCTTTTGACCTGAACCGTTTCGACCCTTACCATTTCGACCGCACCGTTTCGACACGAGCCATTTCGACCTTTGACCCACACGGTTTCGACCCAAACTACTTCCACCCTTACCGTTTCGACCCGAACCCTGGATGGTGAGGGCCGGGGTGATAGATTCCAATTTATTTGACAACCAAATACATCAAAATGGAATTAAGATTCCAATTTCAACAATTTCCAATACTATTGGAATGTTTAAATTACAAATCCAATTCATTCAAATTCAAATTCCTATAAAAATTCCAACTCCAATTACAAAACATTCCGCAAACCAAACGCCCCCTAGGATTATGTAAATATAGATTTTTTTTTTCCGTTGAAGTAACCTAGGATTATGTAAATGTAGAATTTTTTTCCGTTGAAGTAGTGTTAAACGAATTTGCTCAATTGCATTGTTAAATGGAACTACGAGTTGTATGTGCAGCCCAAAAACTTGATGTTGTAGCCCGTATATGTAGAATGTGTAGCCCAAGCACTATCTTTTACATCCCACATAATTCTAAGAAGCAGTTCTGATCTGCTAACCCTGTGAGAACCGACCCGCTTATACCCGCAAAACCCGGACCGACACACTAACTATCGTTTCCGTAGTTTACATCTTCACGGGTTTGGTTCCAGGCCAGTCCGGTCCTCTTCGGGTTGGTTATGGACCGATACTTAATTCTAAAAGTACAAGTGTTTGTTCTTGGTACAAATGTAAATGGTTCGGTTTTAATAGCTTTTAAATTAAATCGTGAGTCACGCCATTGATAACGGTTTTTAACCATTGCAAATCGAAACCAACCATTAGAAAACATATAGCAAAACGAAACATAATGAGTTACTAACCATCTAACATATAGCAACGGGTAATTATTAAGCAAGTAGTTACAAACTAAATAACAACGAAAAAAATGAAAGAGGGCTTTTGTAAAAGCTGTGTTATCATCATAATAAGTTAATGTAGATTTAGTGTTAATTTAGTCACATGGATAATAAAATTGGTTGGTGGGTCATTTAATTTCATTTAAATCAGGCGACAAAGTTGTCAAAATCGCTGGGAATATTCATTGCTCGGAAAATGCTCGCTTGATTTGAGACTCGGTTTTATATGAACCGCTCCGCTCGATTCGGTTTGTAAACGAGCCAAACACGAGCAAAGATCCGTTCGGTTCGGCTTGGCTCGTGAAGAGCCCTACGTGGGTATAGTAGTTGGGCTTATAAATCTGAACCAATAAAGACTACCGTTTGGTAGTAAAGCCTTATAGTGACTGAAAATTCGATGTATTAACAGCCTAGGCATAATTAATGAAACATGAAAATCATCCGGCATTTATATTATGATTTTAAAGCAAATACTTATAAATGATGTGCACCGTGACTTGTTGAGTCCTAAAAACTTTGAAATAGTGATTTAAGCCTAATCTTTTTTTAACGGCAAAACCAGTTTATATCTATATATAAAGAGCCAGCAAGCCGCTGGAAAGCTAATCACTATTACATCAAAGTTAAGCCAACAACCCTTAAAATCCGATGACCATGAGATAATTGATCCATTGGTTGTTTGTATTAATTATGACTGATGAATAGGATTTGCATTTATTAGAACATCAAAATTGATGAGGAAGCAAGCAAGCAAAATGAAATGTTGATGAGAGGCAGGTGAGGTCAAGCTTCCGCCTTCACTTTTTCTATGAGATCGGCAGCATCTTGAACAGTCGCAATGTTTTCAGCTCCGCTTTCGCCTATTGACACTCCAAATGTTTCTTCCAACGCCATCATAATCTCAACCTGCACCATGTTATTATTAGCATTTTTATACAACAATATTGCCCCAAAAAACAGCTTATTTAAAGTAGATAAGGCGTACGTACCGTGTCAAGAGAATCAGCACCAAGATCCACAAATTTGGTTGAAGGGGCGACTGTGCACTCATCAATCGACAACTGATTAGCAATGGTGGCCTGCACTATTTTCAGAGTCTCCGGTTGAGCCTGCATAATTATTGCTTAATCATTTGTGCAATGTTTGAAGTTCCTTCCAACTGTTATTTTTTAAAGAGAAAAATGCCCGGATAGTCCCTGTGGTTTCACCTTTTTTCACCTATAGTCCCCAACTTTCTAAAATTACCTGAATAGTCCCCAAGTTTTCAATTTTTGTTCCCGGATAGTCCCTGGGTCTAACTTCAGTTTGTTTTCTCTGTTAAGAGGGTGTGAAATGTCAAAAATACCCTTTCCTTAAAAAGGCCAAACCACAGGGACTATCCGGGCATCTTCTTCATTTTTATTTATAAAACCCCACCACCACACTTCATCTTCAACCTCTATCCACCATCACCCTCCTCCACCCTCCACCATCACAGAGGTGATTGAAACCGTGTTATTTATGTCGGGTTTGAACACCCTTTTGCAAACTTTGATCGGTAACAGGCTTCCTACGGTCATGGGACCGTCTTTTGCTTATATCTTATCTGTGTTGGCAATCATAAATGATTTTGCAGATGAAGATTTCTCATCTGAGCATCAGGTATATGTGTACATATACATAATGTACAATTCTAATAATCTAAAATTAGTCGTTGGGTCGTTTGTTATGAAGTGTACTGACAAAAGAAACTTTTCTTTTATGCTTTGAATAATAGAGATTTGAACACACTATAAGGGCTATTCAAGGAGCCTTGATAATATCTTCATTCGTCAATATTATATCGGATTTAGTAGGGCATGGGGAGACTTCACTAAGTAATGTTTTACTTTTTAAATTTGATGGAACTTCAATTGTATCGCGTTGATGATTTCTTTATTTGACTGTTTTTTGGGCTTCATTATAGATTTTTCAGTCCTGTTGTTATCGTTGCATACGTTTGTGTAGTCGGTCTTGGTTTATTTGGAAGGGGGTTTCCTGAGGTAATAATGTTCGGTTCATGAAATCTTGCATACTTTTAAATAACACGGTTTCAATCATCACTGTGATGGTGGAGGGTGGAGGAGGGTGATGGTGGGTGGAGGTTGAAGATGAAGTGTGGTGGTGAGGTTTTATAAATAAAAATGAAGAAGATGCCCGGATAGTCCCTGTGGTTTGTCCTTTTTAAGGAAAGGGTATTTTTGACATTTCACACTCTCTTAACAGAGAAAACAAACTGAAGTTAGACCCAGGGACTATCCGGGAACAAAAGTTGAAAACTTGGGGACTATTCAGGTAATTTTAGAAAGTTGGGGACTATAGGTGAAAAAAGGCGAAACCACAGGGACTATCCGGGCATTTTTCTCTTTTTTAAAACAATGAGAATAATAATAATTGAGTTTCTTTTCTTACAAGGGAGCATGAAATGAAGCAACGAGAAAATGGTACTACTGATCTTTTCTCTGACTTGAAGATTACAAATCTTTTTGCACCCTGCAACAAACAAGTATTTAAATTAAAACCAAGCGGTTCAATAAATTTGAAAAGTTGATCGGTAGTGGTCGTAAATTACAGAGATCATAGAGACACTGGAGATTTGGATTTTGGGAACAACAACGGGTGATGCAACCACTGAAGTTGAAACGAAGGAAGCCATAGAAAAAAATACGAAGAATGAAGTGAATTCTTTTTATGTAAAATGGAAATTGATGGGAGTTAATTTATAGAAGGTGGGTGGCGAACCTTACAAGATGACAGCCTATGGTATTAATTTTGGACGATCAAAACCATGTAGTAGTTTTGTCTAAGTTTCACAAGAAATTAAATGGGGCTGAAAAGATATTAATCCATCGCAAGAAAGCAATGCCTAATTAATAATATTGTGAGAGAAAACTGCCCCAAACACATCACTTCACACATGAACTGTGCATCATCACAAGTCAGTCAGTTAGGGGATGTAGCTCACATGGTAGAGCGCTCGCTTTGCATGCGAGAGGTACGGGGTTCGATACCCCGCATCTCCATTTCTTTTAGAGTAAATTATGTTTTTGGCCCTTGTGGTTATATCACTTTTACTATATTAGCCCAACATAAAAATTTTTAACATATCTGCCCCGTGGTCTCTATAACTAACCATTTTGGCCCCTAAGTCTAACCATTTTGGTCCCCATGGTCTCTATAACTAACCATTCTGGCCCCATTATTTTAGGCCAATATAGTAAAAGTGATATAACCACAAGGGGCAAAAACATAATTTACTGATTTATTTTATTAACTAAATACTCTTCTTTTTCGAGGGATCATTGTCAACAAAAAAACATCTTGTTTTTCTCATTTTATTTTATCCTTGTAATTTCCAAAGAAAACAACTTCTTTTCCTTTTCCCCATAATCCAATTACCATTCGGTTGGGCATATAACTTTTTGATCTCTCCATCAGAAAATGAAATCTCAGTCTTGTTGTATCTGCCCACCAAGTGTTTGGTTGCCTATACTAATAGTGTTATAGAAAATCTATCCTTTTACGATTTTTATTTTATAATGTTAATTGTTCTTTTTCAGATAGTGCGAGTTTTCTGTTACAAGGGGATATCTCCGAGAATCACAATCTAGCTTCAGAAAGAGATTTGCAAAATAGAACATCATTTGACTTGCCACAGGTTGGGAAACCTCCTTGTTGCCACCCGCTGGTGTAAAAATAAGTATGTATCGCAAGCGGAATAAAGTAGCGTTTAAAGATAGATTTGAGAACATGTTACCTTTTTTGAGGAACGATTTCAACACTATTTGTACTATAATCAGTTGGTTGTCCCTTTCATCAGGTGATGTGGTCCCTTCAAGAATAATCGTATGGTTGATTGTTGATGGCTGCCTTGCTCTCATTGGTGGAAAAATATTTCATGCCCGAGGTATGAGAGCTTTTGTCAACGGGGAGTGTTCCCATGACGAGTACACTGTAATGATTGAAGGAATTTATCCTAGATCCCTATGGGCCCAAGGATTCATTTATTTATGATGTTTGGGCTAGCTCATTATGGGAATTTGGGTATACTCCTCCACATAAGGCTGTTTATAAATTATTGAGACTTGGAGGCGTTCAAGGGCTTATCAAAAGGTTCGTTCGGCGACGTCAAAACTTAAAGTAACTTGAACTTATACCGTCAAATATTTGACTCGGCCTGTTTTCGAACAAAATTTACGTCAAAATGTAGAGTAGCTGAAAACGCACATGAAAATAAGCAAGAAAACTTATTATATTTGACATGACTCATTACCGAAAATTTACATCAAAACATAAGCCAACTGGGATTTATAATGAAAGATACTGAAAAATAAACACGTAAGAAAATAGGGTTTTTTTTACGTTAAAGAATGGTACCACGCCTTGCGGCGGAGTCGAAACGTAAAATAACTCGAATTTATACCACCTAGTGAAAACATATTATATTTGACCCGACTCGTTTTACGAACAAAACGTAGACCAACAAAAAACGTACGAAAAAGTAAGCACGAAAACGTGTTATATTTGACCCACGCACATAAAACTCGAGGGAGGTAAAATGGCATTTTACAAAGTTTTTAGAAAGCTAAGGGAGTGTAAGCGTCAATACTAAAAATTTAAGGGTTAAATACACAAAAAAAACCATAGGTTAGACGACATTGTTGTAAATTTGACACAACAAAAACAATAAAAAGATAGAGGTTGTGTCTTAGGTACTATTCCTAAGACACCGTAATCATCTTGAGGACCTTCTTCCATCATGTAGATCTGTAGTGGCTCTTCTTCAGATTCAGATGTTTCACTTGTTTCTGATTCTTCACAGGAGCTATAGGAAATGGTGCATATCATCCTTTTCCCCGGCTCGTCATCTAAAGAGTATAAGGATTCGATATCAGAAACATCCACCGGTTCTACTTTGTTGATGGCTTCAAGAAGGGCTTGGGTCTTTCTTGTGTTTTTGCAGTCCTTTGCAACGTGACCTTCTTTGTTACAGACATAGCACCGATTAGTGTTCCGACCTCTTTTTGATTTTTTGTTGAGAAACTTCCATCTTCTTTGAGAGTTGTGTTTGCCTGACCTTGAATAGTAATCACCGGACTTCTTGAAATGGACAATCCTGGACTTCTTGTGAGGCTTTGAACAACTGCATGATGGATCATCTTTGCATTTTATCTTTAAGTGTTTATCATTGCACGCGGACCCGAGTCTTCTTCCAGTTTTTTCAAATTCAACCAAAAACTGTTTCTGGTTGCATAACTTTGTCAGAGCATTCTTGATGAGCTGGTAAAGGCCACCAAGGGAGGCTTGAGCAACCGTCATGCTCTTGGCTTCTAAGGCTCTGTAGGCTTCATTTGCGAGAGACTCTGGGAAGGAATTTAGAAACACTTGTTTAAGATTTACATCATCAATGCCTTGGAGACAGTAAAATCTCTCAGACATTCTGTTGTAATGCTTTTCGAGGTCTTTTGGACGGAAGGAACAACATTTCATTTTTAAGAACTCTTCTCGGGCTCGAATTGTATGATCCACAGGATTTCCAATGAATTCATAATAGATATTGTTTATGAATTCTTCTGGAGTTTTGCTGTTTAGGATATTCGTCTGTCTGTATTCACCAAGACTTACGTACCAATCCCGAAGTCGTCCTTGACATCTTGCCAAGAACCGTTTGATGACCATGTCGATGCTATAGTACTGGAGCTCTGCTGTGCACCAGGTCAGCATCTCAATGCTTCGGTCTCGCCATTTTGCTGGGAGGACGTCATCAAAGGTGAACTGTTGCTTTGAGTCTGTGTTTGGAGGAGCCTTTTCGTTTGTCTGAGGCGACGTTTGGGAGGCTTCATCTTCAACGTCAGAAACATAGACCCTTTCAGTGGTGTCCTCATTCATGAACAGATGCTCAAATTCATCTGTTGGAGGTACCTCTTCATAGGATTGGGAGGTGGAGCTTTCCTCAGAGACTGATGATGCATCATCTTGTGTTAGAGGAGCTATCACCGGGGCTACCATCGGTACGCTTTCTTTGCTTGTCTTGGTCAAGGCTTGCAAGAACGAGGAGATGCCATTTTCTCTGTTAGGCAATTTCTCCGGGGCTTTTGTGGAGGTCATCATCATGACATTATCACTCATGTCATGTTTGCTTCCTGATGGCTCTTTTCCTCTGCCTGAGGATGCTGCTTTGCTAGTACTTTCAGAGGATGTGCTTCGTGTTGACGAAGCTTTCCTAGCCTTGATCTTTGCTTGTTCCTTTGCCCAGAGGTTTAAGGATGGGGAGCTATGCAGGAATGAAGACGCTGGCAACGGTTGAGGATCAAAGGATGTTCGCACAAATGGCGTTGTTGGAAGTCTCCATGGATCATCAGCATAGGTGGAAACCCTTTGCTGCTTGTGTTGTCTTTCAAGATCTGCAAGTTGAGCCTTGAGGAATTTCATTTCTGCTTCCTTTTGTTGGAGACCTTGTGGAAGTTGCGGTCCTGAGGAGTTTTGAACTAGCTGGAGGAGTTCATGATGTAGCTCAAGTATTTTGGCTTTGACCTCATAGATGATACCCTCTAGCTCTTGAACTCTTGTTGTTAGATTTTCATGAGCCTTTGTGATATTGTTTTGTTGAGCTAAGATGGCGTTGAGAGCCTTGTTTTGGGCAACAACATTTTTACTTTGCCAATTCAGGGTGGCTTCAGCAGCTGTTATTGACTCAGGAACACCAGTTGCACCAACGGTTGTTGGGTTCTTGATTTTCCAGCTATGTTTGGTTTTTTGTTGGGTGCTCTCGAAAGAGGTTAAGGGTGGGAACTCAACTTGGTACCCTGGGAGGAAGGAAACGGAGGTGTTGTCCCGAGCATACAACACTCATCTACCTGGGTAGGTGGATGTCTCGGTCTGGAGGGTTGTGTCTGTTTGGGTTTTGGTTTTGAATCACCATACAGGACATAGTAGTCAAACTTTCCTGATGGTTCTCCAAGCAGACCAACATTTGGATCTCCAGCCTCGTATCTTTTCTTCAGGGCGTTTTGGGATCCCTTTTTCTTTTTCCTTTTGGTTTCCTCCTTGTACTCAAGTTCATATGCTTCGTCCAGGCATTCCTGGCAATCGCATGCGTCGAACGGGAAATGTGGTTCCTTTGTCGGTTGCAACATGCTTATCGTAGAGAAAATTTCTCTTCGATCGTGTCTTGCAAATCTGACCTCAACTTGTCCATCCTGGTGGCGGACAAAGTCAGGGGTTGTGGTTGTCTGAACCGGTGCTTGGTGGATCTGTTCATAATTGGTTATCCATTTTTCAGGTAGAAGCTTTGTAAGTTCTTCTCTGGATAACTGTTTAGGAACATATGTGCAGGTTGGTGTGGCGTTGGAGTCGATGTCTATGAGTAGAGCATCGCCAGAGTTATCCTGCGATCCGGGAACCATGATGTCCAAAGAGTGGTTTTGGACACGATATGCCATTTGGTAATGAAACGTGGCCTGAAAGGTATTGACCTGTGGCGTACCACCGATCTGGATCTGGGCTTTCAAGGCTGTGAGTAATGAAGGATCATTAAGTGGCATATTAAAGTTGGGATAGAAGGTGACGAAGACGGTTCCGGCGTTTAACGTGGTCTGGATGGTACCTATGCAGGCATGCTGGTACTCCACGAATCTAGTATCGACTAGGGCGATACGAGAGAAAGCAGGTAGTCCTTTCCTTCCGTGGAAAGTTAGGGCTAGTCTTATAGCACCAAAGTGGATATGTGTATATCCCTGGGATACACAGATCCTTGGAAGATCTGAGGGGAGAGTGAGAGGGACGAGGTGTTCAGAGGTTGTTGCTGGGAGTTGGTGTGAATCAAACTTGGAGGTTTGCACAAACTCTTTAACAACTGGGTTTGACGCAGAACTGACTAGTTGTTTTACTTTTTTGGAGAGAGAATTTTGGGGTTTTTTGAAGACACTATAGGGGTTAACTAAGGGTAGACTTGTAATAGGGACTTTAGATTCATCAGAGATATAAGAGATCTCATATAACTGATCAATCTTTGACGCAGACGACCGACGGAAACTGGAATTTGACCGAGAAAGACCCTGATCTGGATTCATATCTGGGTTTAGACTTCTAACACTTCTTATCTTTATCCTCAAGCCCGTACTTTGAGGAAATTACCGCGGACCCTTCCGACTTACGACTCACCTAACTAGCTTCTTTTGGACTCAAGATAAGAACTACAGCGTGTCGGACCAGACTGACAAGACCTTGTAAGGTTAGTGTTCAGTTGTTGAGAGATCAGCGCAAAGTCTGCAGACAACAGAGCTTACTAATCAAACCTTAGAAAGGGATGGCAGGAGCGCTATGGCTCTGATACCAGATGTGGGGGGAGTGTATGGCTGATTTATATAAATCCAGTAAAAGCTTTGGGGGAGGATAGGCTGACAAACATAAAAGAAAGGTATTGAAGAGAAAAGACTCAAGGGTTTGGACTCAGAAGGACTAGACTCAGATGAACTAAGAAGGACTCAAGACTCTGAACAAGACTCGATATTAAAAGTGAGAAGAGAAGAGAGAAGATAGAGAGAATTATAGAAGAAGATTTTATTTCTTTCCAAGGATGATTTACAACTGAGGGGGAGCCTTCCTTTTATAGACCAAGGAGAGGCTTGATTACATCATCCATGACATCATACATACATCACGCTTAATAATACATAGAGAAATCTAGAAAAAACATGACATAAGCGCTTACGTCACTTTAAGAGTGACTAAAGCTTTTCCTAAGCACACCGTTTACCACTTTAAGAGTGATAAAACTTTATTTAGTCCTAAGCACACCGTTTACCACTTTAAGAGTGATAAAACTTTATTTAATCCTAAGCACACCATTAGCACACTTAATAGTATCCGTAGCCCGTTTTTACTTTAGTCTTGCTGGGTCGTGAATCTCGATAGTAAACGGGGGTGTATTTTTGCTGTACGGTTTGTTGTTTTTGGCAGGATTTGGCACTGGGTCAGTTGGTTGAACGATCATGGGAGGGTGCGTAAATGCATGAATATTACTGAAATATTCGTTGACCGTTTTTTCCCATTCAATCATCTGAGGGTCCTCTTCCTTCCATGGGTATTCACCATTCAGTATTTTTGGTGGCAAATCTTCAATCTTTATCTTGTTTGCCTTTGCAAGGTTAATGCGAGTTTCCATCCAAGCTTCTCGGTAGTTGATCTTGTAGTAATATCCTGCAGGATTCATATCATACCAAGAGTGTATGAAATTGGGTGGCCCTGTAGGGTTTAGATCATAATTCTTCTTTTTAAAATGGCTTGGCTTGTGAAACAGAACCATGCAATGCTTTCTTGGGGAGTCCCTCATGAGATGGTCCCAGACATGAATTGGGAGGAACCATTCAAGGAACTTGGCAAAGTTTTCCTTCTCTCCTGATAAGCAGCCTAACTGATAATCTAAAAGATAGATTAACAGTTTGTTGGCGTTAAAGGCCATGGTTATGACAAAAGACTCTGCTAGGTACCACAGGAAAGCTAAGCCTTCATTTGATAACCCACTCAGGTCTTTGAGTCTGAACACATTTAGGAAGGGATAGTCTGGGAAAAACTTATCTCCGTCCATTAATGGGCCTTGTGTCTTGAAGGTGAGAGTGAGGAGGTTTTTGTAGTTCAGGAGGGATTCATCAGTGATGGCGTGTTTATCGACCACCTTGATGATTTCTTCAGGGACCTCTTTCTTTTGGAGCTTCTGGATGAGAGGATTCATGACTGCTTCTTTTAGAATGGAGGTGTTTGGGTTGTGGGAGTTCTTAAATTTGCTTGCCTTTAAATAGGCAACATCATCTGGGAGAGAATCTTTAAGGATCTTTTCTTTATCTTCTTGAACTGCTGTGCAGGATTCTTGAAGACTGGGTATCTTCTGTTTATTCAACCAGTAAAAGCTTTGGGGGAGGATAGGCTGACAAACATAAAAGAAAGGTATTGAAGAGAAAAGACTCAAGGGTTTGGACTCAGAAGGACTAGACTCAGATGAACTAAGAAGGACTCAAGACTCTGAACAAGACTCGATATTAAAAGTGAGAAGAGAAGAGAGAAGATAGAGAGAATTATAGAAGAAGATTTTATTTCTTTCCAAGGATGATTTACAACTGAGGGGGAGCCTTCCTTTTATAGACCAAGGAGAGGCTTGATTACATCATCCATGACATCACACTTAATAATACATAGAGAAATCTAGAAAAAACATGACATAAGCGCTTACGTCACTTTAAGAGTGACTAAAGCTTTTTCCTAAGCACACCGTTACCACTTTAAGAGTGATAAACTTTATTTAGTCCTAAGCACACCATTAACACACTTAATAGTATCCATAGCCCGTTTTTACTTTAGTCTTGCTGAGTCGTGAATCTCGATAGTAAACGGGAGCGTATTTTTGTTGAACGGTTTGTTGTCTTGGTAGGATCTGACATCGAGCTCTTTCTGGGGCCAGTTTGCTGGACGATCATGGGAGGGTGTGTGAATGAATGAATATTATTGAAATATTCGTTGACCGTTTTTTCCCATTCAATCGTCTGAGGGTCTTCTTCCTTCCACGGGTATTCACCATTCAGTATTTTTGGTGGCAAATCTTCAATCTTTATCTTGTTTGCCTTTGCAAGGTTAATGCGAGTTTCCATCCAAGCTTCTCGGTAGTTGATCTTGTAGTAATATCCTGCAGGATTCATATCATACCAAGAGTGTATGAAATTGGGTGGCCCTGTAGGGCTTAGATCATAATTCTTCTTTTTAAAATGGCTTGGCTTGTGGAACAGAACCATGCAGTGCTTTCTTGGGGAGTCCCTTATGAGATGATCCCAGACATGAATTGGGAGGAACCATTCAAGGAACTTGGCAAAGTTTTCCTTCTCTCCTGATAAGCAGCCTAACTGATAATCTAAAAGGTAGATTAACAGTTTGTTGGAGTTAAAGGCCATGGCTATGACAAAAGACTCTGTTAGGTACCACAGGAAGGCTAAGCCTTCATTTGATAACCCACGCAGGTTTTTGAGTCTAAACACATTTAGGAAGGGATAGTCTGGGAAAAACTTATCTCCGTCCATTAATGGGCCTTGTGTGAGAGTGAGGAGGTTTTTGTAGTTCAGGAGGGATTCATCAGTGATGGCGTGTTTATCAACCACCTTGATGATTTCTTCAGGGGCCTTTTTCTTTTGGAGCTTCTGGATGAGAGGATTCATGACTGCTTCTTTTAGAATGGAGGTGTTTGGGTTGTGGGAGTTCTTAAATTTGCTTGCCTTTAAATAGGCAACATCATCTGGGAGAGAATCTTTAAGGATCTTTTCTTTATCTTCTTGAACTGCTGTGCAGGATTCTTGAAGACTGGGTATCTCCTGTGATGATGAACTTCTGGGTTGCTTCTTCTGTTTACTCCCTGTTGCTGGCTTCGTGTGATTGGCTTCACGCCTTTCACGCCCTGATGGTTTTCCTGTTTCCTTTTTGACCCATATGACCTCTTTTGTCTTTTTGCCTTTCTTCCTTAGTAAGCTTCCTTTGTGACCACTCGTTATTTCTTCACGTGGGCCTGACTCTTCATCTTTGCTTTTCTGACTGATTCCTTTGTCTGCGACAGGAATCTGCTTTTGCTTTTGCCTTGTAGCCTCTTTTGCTTTTTTGAGCTGAGCTGGAAGATTCCTTTTGGGTGATAGAGTACACTTTTCTTTGAACTGTTCAGACAGAGAATCTTCCACGTGATCTTTCAGGCTGGGGTACTGTTTGTTGTTTTGTGATTTTTGGATTTTCTGAAACATTGCCGCCGTTAGTGACTGGCCGCAGGGGTCACCGTAATCATCTTGAGGACCTTCTTCCATCATGTAGATCTGTAGTGGCTCTTCTTCAGATTCAGATGTTTCACTTGTTTCTGATTCTTCACAGGAGCTATAGGAAATGGTGCATATCATCCTTTTCCCCGGCTCGTCATCTAAAGAGTATAAGGATTCGATATCAGAAACATCCACCGGTTCTACTTTGTTGATGGCTTCAAGAAGGGCTTGGGTCTTTCTTGTGTTTTTGCAGTCCTTTGCAAAGTGACCTTCTTTGTTACAGACATAGCACCGATTAGTGTTCCGACCTCTTTTTGATTTTTTGTTGAGAAACTTCCATCTTCTTTGAGAGTTGTGTTTGCCTGACATTGAATAGTAATCACCGGACTTCTTGAAATGGACAATCCTGGACTTCTTGTGAGGCTTTGAACAACTGCATGATGGATCATCTTTGCATTTTATCTTTAAGTGTTTATCATTGCACGCGGACCCGAGTCTTCTTCCAGTTTTTTCAAATTCAACCAAAAACTGTTTCTGGTTGCATAACTTTGTCAGAGCATTCTTGATGAGCTGGTAAAGGCCACCAAGGGAGGCTTGAGCAACCGTCATGCTCTTGGCTTCTAAGGCTCTGTAGGCTTCATTTGCGAGAGACTCTGGGAAGGAATTTAGAAACACTTGTTTAAGATTTACATCATCAATGCCTTGGAGACAGTAAAATCTCTCAGACATTCTGTTGTAATGCTTTTCGAGGTCTTTTGGACGAAAGGAACAACATTTCATTTTTAAGAACTCTTCTCGAGCTCGAATTGTATGATCCACAGGATTTCCAATGAATTCATAATAGATATTGTTTATGAATTCTTCTGGAGTTTTGCTGTTTAGGATATTCGTCTGTCTGTATTCACCAAGACTTACGTACCAATCCCGAAGTCGTCCTTGACATCTTGCCAAGAACCGTTTGATGACCATGTCGATGCTATAGTACTGGAGCTCTGCTGTGCACCAGGTCAGCATTTCAATGCTTCGGTCTCGCCATTTTGCTGGGAGGACGTCATCAAAGGTGAACTGTTGCTTTGAGTCTGTGTTTGGAGGAGCCCTTTCGGTTGTCTGAGGCGACGTTTGGGAGGCTTCATCGTCAATGTCAGAAACATAGACCCTTTCAGTGGTGTCCTCATTCATGAACAGATGCTCAAATTCATCTGTTGGAGGTACCTCTTCATAGGATTGGGGGTGGAGCTTTCCTCAGAGACTGATGATGCATCATCTTGTGTTAGAGGAGCTATCACCGGGGCTACCATCGGTACGCTTTCTTTGCTTGTCTTGGTCAAGCCTTGCAAGAACGAGGAGATGCCATTTTCTCTGTTAGGCAATTTCTCCGGAGCTTTTGTGGAGGTCATCATCATGACATTATCACTCATGTCATGTTTGCTTCCTGATGGCTCTTTTCCTCTGCCTGAGGATGCTGCTTTGCTAGTACTTTCAGAGGATGTGCTTCGTGTTGACGAAGCTTTCCTAGCCTTGATCTTTGCTTGTTCCTTTGCCCAGAGGTTTAAGGATGGGGAGCTATGCAGGAATGAAGACGCTGGCAACGGTTGAGGATCAAAGGATGTTCGCACAAATGGCGTTGTTGGAAGTCTCCATGGATCATCAGCATAGGTGGAAACCCTTTGCTGCTTGTGTTGTCTTTCAAGATCTGCAAGTTGAGCCTTGAGGAATTTCATTTCTGCTTCCTTTTGTTGGAGACCTTGTGGAAGTTGCGGTCCTGAGGAGTATTGAACTAGCTGGAGGAGTTCATGATGTAGCTCAAGTATTTTGGCTTTGACCTCATAGATGATACCCTCTAGCTCTTGAACTCTTGTTGTTAGATTTTCATGAGCCTTTGTGATATTGTTTTGTTGAGCTAAGATGGCGTTGAGAGCCTTGTTTTGGGCAACAGCATTTTCACTTTGCCAATTCAGGGTGGCTTCAGCAGCTGTTATTGACTCAGGAACACCAGTTGCACCAACGGTTGTTGGGTTCTTGATTTTCCAGCTATGTTTGGTTTTTTGCTGGGTGTCCTCGAAAGAGGTTAAGGGTGGAAACTCAACTTGGTACCCTGGGGAGGAAGGAAACGGAGGTGTTGTCCTGAGCATACAACACTCATCTACCTGGGTAGGTGGATGTCTCGGTCTGGAGGGTTGTGTCTGTTTGGGTTTTGGTTTTGAATCACCATACAGGATATAGTAGTCAAACTTTCCTGATGGTTCTCCAAGCAGACCAACATTTGGATCTCCGGCCTCATATCTTTTCTTTAGGGCATTTTGGGATCCCTTTTTCTTTTTCCTGCAACAAACGACAAAAGAATCTTACAGACAGACGCTAGTGATGAACATTGGGCAGCAGTACTAATTACAGAAGATGATGAAGGTGTCAGGAAAATAAGTGGATACAAAAGCGGCACGTAAAGAGTCAGAAAAGCATTATCACTCCACGTACAAAGAAATCTTAGCTGTGAAGAAAGGAATTGAAAAATTTCAATTCCATCTAGTCGGCTACAGTTTCTTAATTGAGATGGACATGTCCTCTTTCCCAAAAATGCTTGAATTCAAAAGAAAGATGCTCCCAGAACCACAATTATTACGATGGGCAAATTGGTTTTCCCAATGGAAGTTCACTGTTAAGCACATCAAGGGAAAGGACAATGTTCTTGCAGATTTTTTGACCAGACCAAAGGCCTATAAATACATGAGTTCAAACATGGTTCAGCATCATCACTCCCACCACAAAGACGTCCTACCAGCAATCTTCATGATGGAAGCCGCAAACTCTTGCACCCCAGAAGGAACTATTCCACTTGACCAGGAATTCAGAGAAAGGGAGGTTCCAGAAGAAATCGTTGAGGTAAGAGCAGACCAAGCTCTGAAAGACCGGTCAGTCTTAAACTACAAGACTTTCCTCACTATCACTCTAAAACATCATGGCTTGTTTATGAAAGGTTTAGTTTTCCATCCAAATTATCCTTTCATGAATGTCTTCCACATACGAGACTTGTACAAGCTACCAAAAGAAGCACTATGTTTCTTCTGGTACTTATTTGAAGCCTTTGCTATTGCCATGTCCTTCAACACTGCCAAGCTTCTACAGTACCTGATTGACTGCCAGTTCGGTCAATTATCAAAGGAGCAAAAGCATACTCTCACCCTCCTACAATGGTTTCTCCCGGCCCATCAATGGACGGGACAGATGGCTGCAGCTGCAGGAAGCAAAAGGTATTGCGTCATTGTGTTCAGAAGACCCAGGTGTTATCTCACACCCACATCAATTCCCCAAGACGGAAAAGCGGCCATTTACCATTCCCCTTTGTCTTTTATCTATGCATGGGTCAAACATAAACCTGCAACTTTCTCATTCAAGCTCTTTCATGAACAAGAATGGATGAGCATCCGGAAATGCTTAGCTGCCGCAAATGGTTTCAAAATAGAAGAGATGCCCAAAGAAGTTGTTGAAGGTGTAAATGCATGGAAAAATGAAGATCCACACTCGGAAATATGGAATGATGCTCACAGGGAATATATCCGAACGCATATTACCAAGGGGATCACCATGCTCACAGGTGATGAATTAGCTGTGTGGGACTATGATAAGGAATCAAGCTTAGATCCAGCAGAAGATCCGGACGAAGAAGAAGATTAATTAAGCTTTATAAATTATATGCTTAGGACTAAATAAAGTTTTATCACTCTTAAAGTGGTAAACGGTGTGCTTAGGAAAAGCTTTAGTCACTCTTAAAGTGACGTAAGCGCTTATGTCATGTTTTTTCTAGATTTCTCTATGTATTATTAAGTGTGATGTATGTATGATGTCATGGATGATGTAATCAAGCCTCTCCTTGGTCTATAAAAGGAAGGCTCCCCCTCAGTTGTAAATCATCCTTGGAAAGAAATAAAATCTTCTTCTATAATTCTCTCTATCTTCTCTCCTCTCTCTCTCTTTTAATATCGAGTCTTGTTCAGAGTCTTGAGTCCTTCTTAGTTCATCTGAGTCTAGTCCTTCTGAGTCCAAACCCCCTTGAGTCTTTTATCTTCAATACCTTTCTTTTATGTTTGTCAGCCTAACCTTCCCCAAAGCTTTTACTGGTTTTATATAAATCAGCCATACACTCCCCCCACATCTGGTATCAACCCGAGCTAAACACAAGGTTTTGATAGTGTTCACTCAGACCGTGTGATACAGAGAATTATAACCTAGTAAATAATATAAACAAATCGTAAATTTTGTTTATAAATATAAAAATGTTTTACCGGATAAAGTAATAACGAACATTTTTTTCTTCTTCATCTTTTCCATATTTTATTTACTAAAGTATGATAATTATAGGTGGCAGATGAAATAAGAAGTCGAATTTACATGAAAACTACGCAATAAATCTAAAATTGGTACAGATTATGATATTAAATAGATAAAACGTGTTATTAAATAGTATTCTAAAATATATTTTTTAAACCATTTTTATATTAATTTATTATAGTTAAGGAAGTATAAGAAATTGTCATGTAGCATTTAATGGAGTGTTTTATTATAATTTAGATTAGATGATTGGCTCGTAAACTCTTGCCTTGTTCTATTTTCTTAGTATAAACTTTAATCACTTCATTATGTTTTCATGGAATAAATCATAATCACATCACTAGAGTATATTGTCTTACCTTGTTTTCATTGAATATTTGTATCTTAATTTGAGATTATGAGTTACAAAACGTTTTTCTGGACGATGACAGTGTGTACTTGGAACTTTCAGTGGTTTAATTGTTCGCAACTTTGTTTAAGGTCAGTAATTAGCCTGGATCATATGGCAACTGATTCATAAGATGTTATTTGATACGGAATTCTACATATAATGTTACACATGTTGTTAGGGCTGGATTTTTATTATAGGTGATCCTTACACGTGATCCTAACCAGTGATCCTTGTTTCTTTGGCAGACAGTGATCCTCAGCAGGACTTCAGGATCAGGATCATGGACCATCAAAGGATCCTCATGCTAACGGTCACCTTCACTTAATGCAATGTTATTTTGCAGGAATATCTAGCAGGATACGCTCTAAGCATCATGATCAAGGGACGCGTCTTCACAATTATGGCAAGAGCTTAATCGGAGATAGACGTTGCACAGGATATGGAAACATGGCTTGATTTATGGGCGGCAATTTAGGCTAGATTGACTTTTATTTCTAAAGGGGTAATGAGCTGATAATTAGTCCTTTTACCTAAAATAGGTCACCTACACTTGTATAAATACCACTCTCCATCATTTGGAAGAGGACACACGACATACAACGCAACTCTCACACACTTAGACACTCGAAACAATAGTGATCCTTGTACTCAGCTCATTATCATCCGAAGTTGTAACTATATTTTTCTTATATTGAAGTTGGTGATCGGTAGTTACCATCACCCGAGGTTTTTTATGCCGGAGATCATACATTGATCAAGGGCTTTTTCCTCGTATAAATCATTGTGTCTTTGCATCTTTATCACAGAAGTGATCCTTTACTTTCATAATTAACCAAGCATCATACCCCGTTTACATAAAGTTTGGTTACATTATCCTTGTGTGATTTTTGACCAAAACAGTTTGGCGCCCACCGTGGGGCAATTGGTGCTTCATTCATAAGAAAACCTCTTTGTTCGAAATCATTTCAAAGAATTACATGGCTTCATCATTGAAAAACATGTCCACGGCAATGTCTGCAGTCACCTCGTCCCAGAACATTCTGCCTCCACCACTGGCAGGATCCCAGAAGAATGCTGAGAAGAGACAAACTCCTACCACTTCTAAAACTCCATCTCCTTCTGCTATGAATTCTTATATTCCCAGTACTAGTGATGTATTTACTTTGATTTTGCAGATGAAGGATCGTATGCAGCGGCAGGATGAAACTAATGAAAGGATCCTCAGGGAAATTGGAGATCTCAAAAGACAGAAGAAAACGGCAGAGGATCATTCTCCATTAATGCCCAAATCCTTGAGCTTTGATACTCCAATGATTACTTCTCAGCCATCAGGAATTCCAGACGTGCAAATCATGGGAGAATCAAGAGGATTGCACCACGGATCGACAGCAATGACTCAGGCATTAGGCTCACACTTCCAGCCGGCAGGATCCTACCCCCAGCATTTAGGATCCTTCATGAATCCGGGAGCCTATCCGGGGGCACAGCAGTTTCAAGGATCCTACTTTGTTCCAGGATCATTCCAGGGCCAAGGATCCTCCTTTGTTCCAGGATCATCCCAGGTTCAAGGATCCTCCTTCGTTCCAGGATCATCCCAGACACCAGGATCCTTCCAGATACCAGGATCCCTAAAAAGTTTGCAAACAGGAAGTCTGGATGTCCATCAAGGGGACTTCATTCCAATGCAGACCATTGCTTCCACTGGTCCCTCCGTTGTTCCAGAATCCCAGCAATATGGGTTCCCTAACTTGAACCCAATGGGAGGTAACACTTTAAATAATTATCCTACCACTAACCATGGATTCATGCAGGATACAGGTATCAATCATGCTATGGCCAGGGAGTTGCAGAAGCTAAAAGATATGATCTCAAGTGTTCCAGGGGTAGTCAAGCCTATCCCAGAGATTGCAGATGGAAGCCACAAGGTATCTCGCTTTGCACCACCAATTTGTGATGCAGAGGTACCCAAAAGGTTCCATATCCCTACCATGAAGCTGTATGATGGCACAACGGATCCAGAGGAGCATATAGCACAATACAGGGAGAGGATGGAGATCAATCCTATCCCAGAAAAGTTGAAGGAAGCATGCCTATGTAAAGGATTTGGATCCACTCTTACTGGATCAGCTCTTAAGTGGCTGCTGTTTTGGTCAAAAATCACACAAGGATAATGTAACCAAACTTTATGTAATTGGGGTATGATGCTTGGTTAATTATAAAAGTAAAGGATCACTTTCGTGATAGAGATGCAAAGACACAATGATTTATACGAGGAAAAAACCCTTGATCAATATATGATCTCCGGCATAAAAAAACCTCGGGTGATGGCAACTACCGATCACCAAACTTCAATATAAGAACAAAATGGTTACAACTTCGGATGATAATGAGCTGAGTACAAGGATCACTATTGTTTCGAGTGCCTAAGTGTATGAGAGTTGCGTTGTATGTCGTGTGTCCTCTTCCAAATGATGGAGAGTGGTATTTATACAAGTGTAGGTGACCTATTTTAGGTAAAAGGACTAATTATCAGCTCATTACCCTTTAGAAATAAAAGACAATCTAGCCTAAATTGCCGCCCATACATCAAGCCAAGTTTCCATATCCTGTGCAACGTCTATCTCTGATTATGCTCCTGCCATAATTGTGAAGACGCGTCCCTTGATCATGATGCTAAGAGCGTATCCTGCTAGATATTCCTGCAAAATAACATTGCATTAAGTGAAGGTGACCGTTAGCATGAGGATCCTTTGATGATCCATGATCCTGATCCTGAAGTCCTGCTGAGGATCACTGTCTGCCAAAGAAACAAGGATCACTGGTTAGGATCACATGTAAGGATCACCTATAATAAAAATCCAGCCCTAACAATTGCCCCCAAAATATAAGGAGTTTATTGTAAATTAATGAGTTGTATTTTGATCTTATCTCCAACGGGTAACTCCGAATAACTAGCCGTTAATATCGAACTAGCCGTTGCGATCATTACGTCATAGATGTGACAATCCCTGCAAATCATGATTATAAATAGGAGATAGGGTTGGGATCACTCTGCATTTAAATTCGAGATATCTTCCCTTTATAATCGCTGCCGAAGATCGATCAGGTATTCTCTTTTCTTCTCTTTTCATTCTTCCTTCTCTTGCTCTGTTTTTCTGCTGTGAGAATGTTGCTACGAAACTCTCCCCATAAGGATCACGAGAAGAGCAGTCCCCTGAAAAGCCAAGGGATCATTAAGGATTCTCCTACGGAGAGATGTTGCTTTACCGATGCTCATGTAGATAGGATTCGTCATTGTTTCCCGGCGGATGCTGTTTTCAAATCCTTCACATCCACTGCTTTGAGTGACTTTGTTTCAGACACCTGGGTGATCTTTCCTGCAACTCCATTTACCATAGGATATTCGTATCCTCTTCCGGCCTTCACCCAATCTTTCTTTTCTCTGACCGGCATATCTTATATCCAAGCTATGCCGATGATCTGGAGGGTCTTGTATACCTTCGAGAGGATCATCGAGCAGGAGGGGATTGATTTAGGGATGGCAGAGCTGGCCGCGCTTTATGATCTTACCACGTTTGGTACTCATCGATATTTGTTGAAACGGAAGGCCGGGGAGGATCACCCTGTTATGAAAGTTACCAAAAATGACGCAAATTGGAAGCGTCGTTTCTTCTTTGTGAGAAGGGATTCCCTCCCTAATGGGAATGATCTGCCCAAGGAGTGGGCCACTCATGGTAGGGTAGAGGATCCTCGAAGGATCACTATCAGTCTTGTCTCATATGATGAAGATCACTTATGTCTTTTTTCCTTTGTCTTTTGTGCAGCTATTTTCGTTGCTCACCTAAAATTGACCCCTGCTGCAAGAGAAAGAGTGTTAGCTTTTAAAAAGCTTGATCCTGAGATCAGAAGTTTTCAAGTCACCATCCAAGATTCTCAAGAAGTATCCTCCGCATCTGCCACAATGTCAAGTAAGTATCCTTACCAAAAAGTAAGTTATATGCAAAAATATTAAATAAGTTAGGGGACTTATCTTGTTTTGATTGTGTAGGTGCTGGGAAATCTGCTAAGTCTGCCAAGTCTGCCTCCTTGTTTGGGATTGATGATCTTGCCAACGTCAAGTCTTCGAAGAAGAAGACTTCTGTTGCTAGTCCTTCTGCTTCAGCCCCTAAATTACCCATTAGGGGTAAGGGAAAGAAGAGGAAGGTTTCTGAGGATCTTCAAGGATTTCCCCTAATTCGCCAACAGTTTCTTGATTCTGTCAACGAGGTTAGGATCACTGCCCCTGTTGGTTATCCTGATGGTTTTTGAGGATCACCCGTGTCTGACGTCATATCCTGTTGTTTTTGCAGAAACTTACTGAAATAGAATCTTATGTTAGCCACGTTGAAGATCAGGATCGCCAGATTGCCGACCTTCAACAGATGGGTGAGCTGAAGGATCTCAAGATCACTGATCTTGAGAAGGAGATCCGGGCTGTTAAGGATGAGGCTGTCAAAGCATTGATCAAGTTTGATTATGAGAAGCATGACATTACTCAGGACGCTAAAGTCTCTGCCGCGATAGCTATGTACAAGATACAACTGCAGATGGCTACGGAGGCTCAGGATCCTTCCTTTGATAAGAGCACATGGGATGTTGAAGGCTGGAAAGCAAGGCTAGCAGAGTTGGAAGATGACGATGATGCAGAGGATATCCCTATGCTCGAAGGTGGAGATGCTGGTAAGGATCAGGGGGAGGCAAGTGGAGCTGGTGGTGATGGTGCAGCGAAGGTTTGAGCTGCAAGATTGGGCGATGATGGAAACTTCTAGACATAGCCGGAGCCTAGTTTTTTTGAATTTTAATAGTAGTTTGTGGTATTTGAAACAATTATGGTCTGTAATCTCCGAACAATAGTTTTTAGGGTTGAGGATCCTGGATTCTTCGAACAATAGGTAGGATTACAAAAGGTGGAGGGATCCTCTGTTTGGGGGATGAAGCCTTTGTGATCCTGCCGCTTTTAATTTCCTGCACAATGCTAAGACCGCATAGACAATGGACACCCTTTGCCAACCCATGTGGACGGGCCACGTTTTGCTGGTAGAAACGTGGGTTGGCAATTTTGACAACTTTTTGCAAGGGTTAAAGATCCTTTTGCTAATAATATAACCTTAATCTTTCTGGCTTATCCTGTGTTGTTATCCTTTGTTTTTAGTTTCCAATTGTTTTAGAAATATATTTGTAACAATAATTAAGCAAACCATGTTCAAGAGATATAGGATATGATCCTGGATCAAATATCCTATAATCGAAAATTTTCAAGGAAGTTTATTTAAGGATCATAGGTTCAGTTGTCAAGGTCTAAAGGTTTTTCAAATGAATAATGAAATTAAAAATAGTTAAGGATCATACCTGAGGATCCAAGTTAGGATCCTAACCTTCAACCGAGACAGTCGTAGATAAGATTTTACTAGATAATAAGGATTAAGGATCCTTATGTGTTTTAATTTTGACAATCCTGAAAAATGAAGCACAATTTGGGACTAAGCCAATGTAAGAAATAAATTAGTAACTGGGGACATGCCCAAAGGATAACTGAGAATGATCCCGGAGGATCACTGGGGACAAGCCCAAAGGATAACTGAGGATGATCCCGGAGGATCACTGGGGACAAGCCCAAAGGATAACTGGGGACAAGCCCAAAGGATAACTGGGGATAAGCCCAAAGGATCGTATGTAAACTGGAGTATGGCCCTTACTGGCGACTATCCAAACTTAGTGACATGAAAATGTCAAAACCTTAGCTAACGTGAAAACGTTAGAAACCTTAGGAACGGATGTATGGTACGTCTACCATTATATGGAGGATCCTGGGTATAGCCAGTACGATGAGGTTGTCAGCCCCGGAAGTGGGTACTGGTCCCAAAGACGTGAACTATACCAGGATCATCGTGCGCTACTGGCGAAAACTGGGGATAATCCCAAGGACAACTGGGGTTGGACCCAAAGACTTGCGGTGCTTTCGAAGATCTTTGACGATACGCGGAGGATACCTGAACTAACATAACTCAAATGGTTCGTGAGAAGAGTATGAGGGATTCGTGATCCTCATCCTTAGGTAAAAAGTAAGAAAATGTAATAGTTTCTAGGATAAGCATATTACCAGAGTAAGGATCACTGATATCACCGGGATCCTTCAAGGATACTTTAATGTAAGGATCATATGCATGAAGGATCATGTTCACATGAAATATTTCTTTAAGTGAACAGCATTCCAGGCTCTTGGTAACAAGTTTCCTTCCATGGTTAGCAACCTGTATGCCCCCTTTCCTGCTTCAGCTTCAATCAAGTAGGGACCTTCCCATTTTGGTGCTAACTTCCCGTCGGCAGGATTGATAGTATTTTGAAATGCTTTTCTTAACACCATATCTCCGACTTGGAACTTCCTTATTCTGAAATTTTTGTTGTAGGCACCAGCCATTTTTTGTTGGTAGCTTGCCATCCTTATCCTAGCTAGATCCCTGATTTCCTCAATAGTATCCAAATCCTGAGCTAGGATTGTAGCATTTTCTTCAGGATCACGAGCACTTGTTCTAGCAGTTGGGATCACCATTTCTGTTGGGATCACTGCTTCTGCCCCAAATACTAAAGAGAAAGGTGTTTGACCAGTGGCATTCTTGGGAGTTGTCCTATCAGCCCATAGCACATAAGGTAACTCCTCTGCCCATTTCCCCTTCTTGGATCCTAGCTTCTTCTTCAGATTGTTGATGATGATCTTGTTGGATGATTCTGCTTGACCATTGGCTTGTGGGTGAACTGGTGTTGATGTGATCATCTTGATTCCCCAACTGTCACAAAAGTTAGTGGTTCCGCTTCCAATGAATTGGGAACCATTATCACATACAATTTCAGAGGGAATGCCAAATCTAGTTATAATGTTTCTCTTAATGAAGGATATGACTTCCTTTTCCCTGACTTGAGCGAAGGCTTCAGCTTCTATCCATTTGGAAAAATAGTCAGTCATGGCAAGCATAAATACTTTTCCACCAGGTGCTTTAGGAAGCTTGCCAACTATATCCATTCCCCATCTCATGAATGGCCAAGAGGATGGTATTGGGTGTAAAAATTCAGCTGGCTGATGGAGGATATTGCTATGTCTTTGGCAAGGATCACACTTCTTAGCATACTCTACAGCATCCCTTTTCATGGTTGGCCAGTAGTATCCTGTTCTAAGGATCCTTGAGAACAATGCTCTGCCCCCAGTGTGGTTTCCACAATCTCCTTCGTGGAAATCTTTCAATACTTCTTCAATTTCAGGATCCTCAATACATCTCAAATATGGTCCTGCAAGAGATCGCTTATATAATACGTTATTCAAAATTGTGAATTGAGATACCTTAATCCTGAAAGCTCTAGGATTTTCTTCCATTGGGATCTCCCCGTGTTGCAAGTATCTCATGATTGGTGAGATCCATGATCCTGAACAAGATTGAGCTTCTCCACTGGGGATCACTGCAGTATCCTCTTCTATTTCCATGGCCATTTGATTTTCAATAGCAGGAGCCAGGATATGGATTATAGGGATACTTATATCTTCTGGAATCTTCAAGGACGATCCTAGGTTGGCCAATGCATCAGCCTCTGTGTTCTCCTCTCTTGGTACCTGTGTCAGGCTGAAAGAGACAAAAGAGAGTGCCAATTCTTTGACTATCTCTAAATACTTGGTTAGTTTTTCGCCTTTAACAGCATAGGATCCATTAAAGTGATTAGTGATCGATAATGAATCTACATATACTTTAAGATACTTTACCCCCATATCCTTAGCAATTTGTAAGCCAGCAATTAAGGCTTCATATTCAGCCTCATTGTTAGTTGCTTGGAACTCACAGGCTATGGAGTGGGGTATTATGTCCCCCTGTGGCGATTTTAGTAGTATCCCGAGTCCTGTGCCCTTGACATTTGAGGATCCGTCAGTGTGTAATATCCAAGGATCCTTGGTTTCATCCAGCTGCTGGACCTCCAATTCTGCTTCTTTTTGTAGATCACTACTGAAATCAGCCACAAAGTCAGCTAGTGCTTGGGATTTAATGGCTGTTCTTGGTTCATATCTTATATCATGGGCGCTAAGCTTCACTGCCCACTTAGCCATCCTTCCTGACATCTCTGGTTTCCTGAGGACATTCTTAATTGGAAAATTAGTTTTGACAACAATAGTATGGGTTTCAAAATAATGCCTTAACTTAGTGGATGCCATGATTAATGCAAGAATAAGTTTTTCGAGGTGTGAGTACCTGGATTCGGCATCAAGTAAACTTTTACTTACATAGTAGATAGGATATTGTGTACCTTCGTGATCCTTGACAAGGACAGCACTTACAGCGGTTGAGGATACCGCCAGGTATAAGGATAACACATCTCCTTTTTCCGGTTTTGCTAATGCTGGTGCTGAGGACATATATTCTTTAAGGGCTTGTAAAGCGTTCTCATGCTTCTCAGTCCATTCAAACTTCTTATTCTTCCTTAGGATATCGTAGAATTCTTTGCATTTCTCTGAGGATTTCGATATGAACCTGTTCAGAGCCGCTATCCTGCCTGTCAACCTTTGAACATCCTTGGCATTGGCAGGAGATTTGATATTTATTAACGCTTTGATTTGTTCTGGGCTTGCTTCAATACCCCTCTGAGTTACCATATATCCTAAGAACTTTCCTGCCTTAACACCAAAATGGCATTTCGAAGGATTAAGTTTCATGTTGTAATTATCAAGGATATCGAATGCTTCTTCCAAATCCCTTAGGTGATCCTCAGCTTTCTTTGACTTGACCACCATATCATCTATGTACACTTCCATAGTTTTTCCAATTTGATCTTTGAACATCATATTCACCAGCCTTTGGTATGTAGCACCTGCATTTCTTAGTCCAAAAGGCATGGCAATATAACAATATAAACCGGTCGGGGTCATAAAGGCTGTATCCTCTTGGTCAGATGGTTTCATCTGAATTTGTTGGAATCTAGATGATGCATCCATAAAGGTCAACAGTTCATGCCCCGCCGTTGCATCCACCATGGAGTCAATGTGGGGTAAAGGGAAAGGATCCTTGGGACATGCCTTATTCAAATCAGTGAAATCGACACATACCCTCCACTTTCCGTTTTTCTTTTGGACAACAACCACATTGGCTAACCATTTTGGATATTTTACCTCTCTGATCATACCTGCTCGAAGTAGTCTCTCTACTTCTTCTTGGATAATGGCATTCCTTTCTGGTGCAAACTTCCTCCTTTTTTGATGGATTGGTTTGATAGACCTGTCAATGCCAAGTTTGTGAGTAATAATATCCTTAGATATACCTGTCATGTCTTCATGTTTCCAAGCAAAGGTAGGTTTTCTTCTTTTGAGGAAGGATATTAAGTCTTCTTTCATCTTGCCAAGGATCCCTGATCCGATATAGATTTTTGATTCAGGATCATTAGGATCCAAAAGGATTTCGTCCACATCTTGTTCCCTTGCCTCCAAGACATCCCTCGGAGGATACTGTAATTGCTATTGCTCCCTTGGCTTCGAGGTTGGCTTCATAGATGAGGTATAATAATCCTTAGCCTCCTGCTGATCACTGTCGATCTTGATTATCCCCCATGGGCTAGGGAGCTTTACACATTGATGGTAGGTGGATGGGACTGCTTTCATATCATGTATCCAAGGCCTGCCAAGGATAACGTTGCAACAAGATAAACAGTCAATAACACAAAATTTCTGATAATTATGTAATCCTTCCACGTAGATTGGGAGTTTGATGTCCCCCAGAGTTTTCTTTGTTTCTCCACTGAATCCTACAAGCACGGAGGATCTTGGTGTGATGTCTGATTCTGGGATACCCATTCTCTTCAGAACATCAAGCTGGATAATGTTCACTGAGCTTCCTCCGTCGATAAGGATCCTGCGGACAAAATGGTTAGAGATAAAGAGAGTGATAACTAAACTATCATGGTGAGGATCCTGAATGTTAATGCGATCATCCTCATCAAATGTTATCATCTTCCCTTCTGAGACACTTGATGTTCTAATAGGCCTTTCACCATTATCCATTTTTTATTCTTTTGCATGTCTTTTGGCCGCCGAGAAGGATGTACCACAGATGTCTGATCCTCCGGATATAAAGTTGATCACTTGTGCATTTGCCGGAGGTGCTGGAGCTTTTTCGGGGATCCTTTCAGGATCCTGGGTCCTTTGCTTTTTTCTCCCCAGCAATTCTTTTAGATGCCCCTTGCTTAACAGATATCCAATCTCTTTCCTTAAAGCTATGCATTCTTCAGTTAGATGCCCGAAATCCTCATGGTATGCACACCATTTTGACTTGTCTTTAGTGCCGGATGGTTTATCATTCTTCCTGGGCCACCTAGCTTTTTCACCTAGATTCTGCATTGCAAGGATTAGTTCATGATTATCAACGGAAAAACAATATTCTGAGATTGGAGGATATTCTTCATCATCCTCTTCTTGGTCAACATCATGCACATTCTTGTTCTCATTTTTATGGTAGGATTTGAATTTGTTGTTCTTGAAGGAGGATCCTTGCTTCTCCTGTTTTGAGGATCCTACTTGTCTCTCCTGGATCCTCTTGTCATCCTCTAGCCGGATGAACCTGAGTGCTCGAGTTCTTACTTCATCTAGATTCCTGCATGGTGTCATAACAAGATCATCATAGAATAATGAATCCTTAAGCAGTCCCATTTTGAAGGCTTCAACAGCCGTAGCCATATCCAAGTTGGGAATGTCCAAGGATTCTTTACTAAATTTAGTTATATAATCCCTTAATGATTCATTATGATTTTGAGTTATCCTGTACAAATCACTAGTTAATTTTTCAAATTTTCTACTGCAAGAGAATTGGTTATTGAATAAATTAACTAAATTAGCAAATGAAGTAATAGAGTAGGGGGGAAGACTTAGCAGCCACTTAAGAGCTGATCCAGTAAGAGTGGATCCAAATCCTTTACATAGGCATGCTTCCTTCAACTTTTCTGGGATAGGATTGATCTCCATCCTTTCCCTGTATTGTGCTATGTGCTCCTCTGGATCCGTTGTACCATCATACAGCTTCATAGTAGGGATATGGAACCTTTTGGGTATCTCTGCATCACAAATTGGTGGTGCAAAGCGAGATACCTTGTGGCTTCCATCTGCAATCTCTGGGATAGGCTTGACTACCCCTGGAACACTTGAGATCATATCTTTTAGCTTCTGCAACTCCCTGGCCATAGCATGATTGGTACCTGTATCCTGCATGAATCCATGGTTAGTGGTAGGATAATTATTTAAAGTGTTACCTCCCATTGGGTTCAAGTTAGGGAACCCATATTGCTGGGATTCTGGAACAACGGAGGGACCGGTGGAAGCAATGGTCTGCATTGGAATGAAGTCCCCTTGATGGACATCTAGACTTCCTGTTTGTAAACTTTTTAGGGATCCTGGTATCTGGAAGGATCCTGGTGTCTGGGATGATCCTGGAACGAAGGAGGATCCTTGAACCTGGGATGATCCTGGAACAAAGGAGGATCCTTGGCCCTGGAATGATCCTGGAACAAAGGAGGATCCTTGGCCCTGGAATGATCCTGGAACAAAGTAGGATCCTTGAAACTGCTGCGCCCCCGGATAGGCTCCTGAATTCATGAAGGATCCCATGTACTGAGGATAGGATCCTACTGGCTGAAAATGTGAGCCTGATGTCTGAGTCATTGCTGCCGACTTGAGATGTAATCCTCTTGACTCCCCTATGATTTGCACGTCCGGGATCCCTGATGGCTGGGAAGTGATCATTGGAGTATCGAAGCTCAAGGATTTGGGCATCAGTGGGGAATGATCCTCTGCCACTTTCTTTTGTCTTTTGAGGTCTCCAATTTCCCTGAGGATCCTGTCATTAGTCTCATCCTGCCGCTGCATACGATCCTTCATCTGCAAAATTAAAGCAAATACATCACTAGTACTGGGAATAGAAGAATTCATAGCAGAAGAAGATGGAGGTTTAGAGAAAGTGGGAGTTGATCTCTTCTCAGTATTTTTCTGAGATCCTGCCGGTGGAGGAGGCAAAGTGGTCTGTGATGAGGTGACTGCAGACATCGTCGTGGACTGTTCTTCAATGATGAAGCCATGTAACTCTTTGAAATGATTTCGAACAAAAGATTTTCTTATGAATGAAGCACCAATTGCCCCACGTTGGGCGCCAAACTTGTTTTGGTCAAAAATCACACAAGGATAATGTAACCAAACTTTATGTAATTGGGGTATGATGCTTGGTTAATTATAAAAGTAAAGGATCACTTTCGTGATAGAGATGCAAAGACACAATGATTTATACGAGGAAAAAGCCCTTGATCAATATATGATCTCCGGCATAAAAAACCTCGGGTGATGGCAACTACCGATCACCAAACTTCAATATAAGAACAAAATGGTTACAACTTCGGATGATAATGAGCTGAGTACAAGGATCACTATTGTTTCGAGTGCCTAAGTGTATGAGAGTTGCGTTGTATGTCGTGTGTGTTCTTCCGAATGAGGAAGAGTGGTATTTATACGTGTGTAGGTGACCTATTTTAGGTAGCTAGACTAATATTCAGCTCATTACCCCTTTAGAAATGAGATACAATCTAGCCTAAATAGCCGCCCATAAATCAAGCCAAGTTTCCATATCCTGTGCAACGTCTATCTTCAATTAAGCTCTTGCCATAATTGTGAAGACGCGTCCCTTGATCATGATGCCTAGAGCGTATCCTGCTAGATGCTCCTGCAAAACAATATTGTATTAAGTGGAAGCGGCCGTTAGTATGAGGATCACTATAATGTCCCATGATCCTGATCCTGAAGTCCTGCTGAGGATCACTGTCTGCCAGAGAAACAAGGATCACTGGTTAGGATCACGTATAAGGATCACCTATAATAAAAATCCAGCCCTAACAATTGCCCCCAAAATATAAGGAGTTAATTGTAAATAGACGAGTTATATTTTGTTTCGATCTTATCTCTAACGGGTGACTCCAAGAAACTAGCCGTTACACCCGGACTAGCCGTTGCGATCGTTACGTCACAGATGTGACAATCCCTGCAGATCATGATTATAAATAGGAGATAGGGTGAGGATCAGTTTGTATTTAAATTCAAGATACACTCCCTTTATATTCTGCACCGAAGATTGATCAGGTATTCTTCTCTTTCTCTCTTTTTTCTCTTTGCTCTGTTTTCTGCTCCTACTCTGTTTCCGTCCCGTCACAAATATGTTGCTCCAGAATTCTCCACACAAGGATTCCAAGAAGGATAGTCCCTTAAAAAGCCAGGGGATTATCAAGGATTCTCCTACGGAGAGGTGCTGCTTTACTGATGTTCACATAGACAAAATTCGTCATTGCTTTCCGGCGAATGCTGTTTTCAAGTCCTTCACGCCTACCGCTCTGAGTGACTCTGTTTCGAATACCTGGGTGGCTTTTCCTGCTACTCCATTCACAATAGGGTATTCATATCCTTTTCCATCGTTCACCCAATCTTTCTTTTCCTTGACCGGCATCTCATATATCCAAGCTATGCCGATGATCTGGAGGGTTCTGTATACCTTTGAGAGGATCATCGAGCAGGAAGGGATTGATCTGGGGATGGCGGAGTTAGCTGAGTTTTACGATCTCACCACATTTGGTTCTCACCGGTATTTGTTGAAACGGAAAGCCGGGGAGGATCATCCTGTCTTCAAGGTCACTAAGAATGATACAAACTGGAAGCGTCGCTTTTTCTTTGTTAGGAGGGATTCCATCCCAGATGGGAAGGATCTGCCCAAGGAATGGGCCACTCATGGTAGGATAGAGGATCCTCGAAGGATCACTATCAGCCCTGTCTCATATAATGAGGATCACTAATATCTCTTTTTATCTCTTGTGCAGCTATATCCATTGCTCATCTGAAATTAAGCCCTGCTGCAAAAGAGAGAGTCCTAGCTTTTAAAAAGCTTAATCCTGAAGTCAGAAGTTTCCAAGTCACCGTCCAAGATTCTCAAGAAGTATCCTCTGCATCTGCCACTATGTCAAGTAAGTATCCTTATAGAAAATAAATTATATGTAGGATTGTTTGATTAATAAAGCAACTTATCTTGTTTTTTGATTGTGTAGGTGCTGGAAAGTCTGCCAGGTCTGTCAAATCTGCTTCTAAATTTGGGATAGATGATCTCACCAACGTCAAGTCTTCGAGGAAGAAGGCTCCTGCTGCCAGTCCTTCAGTTTCAGCCCCCAAGGCACCTATCCGGGGCAAGGGAAAAAAGAGGAAAACCTCTGAAGATCTCCAAGGATTTCCCCTCCTCCGCCAGCAATTCCTTGACTACGTGAATGAGGTAAGGATCACTGCCCCTGTTGGTTATCCGTTTCGGATATCCTGTTTGTGTATCCTGTTTCTTTGAGGATCATCCGGTTCTGAACTTACCTTATTTCCCTCTTTGCAGAAACTTGCCGAGATCGAGACCTATCTTGGCCATGTTGAGGATCAAGAGAGCCAGATTGCCGACCTTCAACAAATGGGCGTGCTTAAGGATCTCAAGATAGCAGATCTTGAGAAGGAACTCCGGGCCACGAAGGATGAGGCTGCTCAGAGGTTGATTGATATGGATAACGAGAAGCAGGAGATCACCCAAGATGCCAAGGTCTCCGCGGCAATTGCTATGTACAAGATACAACTTCAGATGGCTGAGGAGGCTCAGGATCCTACCTTTGACAAAAGCTCGTGGGACGTTGAAGGTTGGAAGGCAAGGCTGGCGGACCTGGAGGACGAGGACGAGGCTGAGGAGATCCCCATGCTGGAA
Organism: Helianthus annuus; assembly: GCF_002127325.2. Classification (NCBI taxonomy): domain Eukaryota; kingdom Viridiplantae; phylum Streptophyta; class Magnoliopsida; order Asterales; family Asteraceae; genus Helianthus; species Helianthus annuus. Next base: position 189,029,918 of record NC_035441.2, on the reverse strand, counting down.
GGTGGTGATGCTGAGAAGGATCAAGGTGGAGATGCTGGTGGTGATGGAGCAGCAGAGGTGTGAGCTGCTGGATTGGGCGATGATGGATATTTTTGACTAGGCCGGAGCCCAATTTTTTAGGTTTGGTAGTGGTTTTTTTGTGGTTGTTGATGGTTTGAAACAATTATGGTCTGTAATCTCTGAACAATAGTTTCTTAGGGTTAAGGATCCTGGATCCTTTGAACAATAGGTAGGATTACAAAAGGTGGAGGGATCCTCTGTTTGGGGGATGAAACCTTTGTGATCCTGCCGCTTTTAATTTCCTGCACAATGCTAAGACCGCATAGACAATGGACACCCTTTGCCAACCCATGTGGACGGGCCACGTTTTGCTGGTAGAAATGTGGGTTGGCAATTTTGACAACTTTCTTGAAAGGGTTAATGATCCTTTTGTTTAATAATATAACTTTAACTTTTCTGGCTTATCTCGTGTTGTTATCCTTATCTTCTTGTTTCTTAGTTGTTTTTGTAGTATATTTGTTAAAGTGGCAAGAGTTGAAAATATATTTAATAAATTTAGGATATGATCCTAGATCAAATATCCTGATATTGAAAATATTCAAAGTATTTTAGTTCAAGGACCATAGGTTTGGTTGTCAAAGTATAAGGGTTGGTTAGGATAATGAGTATAATCAAAATAGTCAAGGATCATACCTGAGGATCCAAGTTAGGATCCTAACCTTCAACCGAGACAGTCGTAGATAAGATTTTACTAGATAATAAGGATTAAGGATCCTTATGTGTTTTAACTTTGACAATCCTGAAAAATGAAGCACAATTTGGGACTAAGCCAATGTAAGAAATAAATTAGTGACTGGGGACATGCCCAAAGGATAACTGAGAATGATCCCGGAGGATCACTGGGGACAAGCCCAAAGGATAACTGAGGATGATCCCGGAGGATCACTGGGGACAAGCCCAAAGGATAACTGGGGACAAGCCCAAAGGATAACTGGGGATAAGCCCAAAGGATCGTATGTAAACTGGAGTATGGCCCTTACTGGCGACTATCCAAACTTAGTGACATGAAAATGTCAAAACCTTAGCTAACGTGAAAACGTTAGAAACCTTAGGAACGGATGTATGGTACGTCTACCATTATACGGAGGATCCTGGGTATAGCCAGTACGATGAGGTTGTCAGCCCCGGAAGTGGGTACTGGTCCCAAAGACGTGAACTATACCAGGATCATCGTGCGCTACTGGCGAAAACTGGGGATAATCCCAAGGACAACTGGGGTTGGACCCAAAGACTTGCGGTGCTTTCGAAGATCTTTGACGATACGCGGAGGATACCTGAACTAACATAACTCAAATGGTTCGTGAGAAGAGGATGAGGGATTCGTGATCCTCATCCTTAGGTAAAAAGTAAGAAAATGTAATAGTTTCTAGGATAAGCATATTACCAGAGTAAGGATCACTGATATCACCGGGATCCTTCAAGGATACTTTAATGTAAGGATCATATGCATGAAGGATCATGTTCACATGAAATATTTCTTTAAGTGAACAGCATTCCAGGCTCTTGGTAACAAGTTTCCTTCCATGGTTAGCAACCTGTATGCCCCCTTTCCTGCTTCAGCTTCAATCAAGTAGGGACCTTCCCATTTTGGTGCTAACTTCCCGTCGGCAGGATTGATAGTATTTTGAAATGCTTTTCTTAACACCATATCTCCGACTTGGAACTTCCTTATTCTGACATTTTTGTTGTAGGCACCAGCCATTTTTTGTTAGTAGCTTGCCATCCTTATCCTAGCTAGATCCCTGATTTCCTCAATAGTATCCAAATCCTGAGCTAGGATTGTAGCATTTTCTTCAGGATCACGAGCACTTGTTCTAGCAGTTGGGATCACCATTTCTGTTGGGATCACTGCTTCTGCCCCAAATACTAAAGAGAAAGGTGTTTGACCAGTGGCATTCTTGGGAGTTGTCCTATCAGCCCATAGCACATAAGGTAACTCCTCTGCCCATTTCCCCTTCTTGGATCCTAGCTTCTTCTTCAGATTGTTGATGATCTTGTTGGATGATTCTGCTTGACCATTGGCTTGTGGGTGAACTGGTGTTGATGTGATCATCTTGATTCCCCAACTGTCACAAAAGTTAGTGGTTCTGCTTCCAATGAATTGGGAACCATTATCACATACAATTTCAGAGGGCATGCCAAATCTAGTTATAATGTTTCTCTTAATGAAGGATATGACTTCCTTTTCCCTGACTTGAGCGAAGGCTTCAGCTTCTATCCATTTGGAAAAATAGTCAGTCATGGCAAGCATAAATACTTTTCCACCAGGTGCTTTAGGAAGCTTGCCAACTATATCCATTCCCCATCTCATGAATGGCCAAGAGGATGGTATTGGGTGTAAAAATTCAGCTGGCTGATGGAGGATATTGCTATGTCTTTGGCAAGGATCACACTTCTTAGCATACTCTACAGCATCCCTTTTCATGGTTGGCCAGTAGTATCCTGTTCTAAGGATCCTTGAGAACAATGCTCTGCCCCCAGTGTGGTTTCCACAATCTCCTTCGTGGAAATCTTTCAATACTTCTTCAATTTCAGGATCCTCAATACATCTCAAATATGGTCCTGCAAGAGATCGCTTATATAATACGTTATTCAAAATTGTGAATTGAGATACCTTAATCCTGAAAGCTCTAGGATTTTCTTCCGTTGGGATCTCCCCGTGTTGCAAGTATCTCATGATTGGTGAGATCCATGATCCTGAACAAGATTGAGCTTCTCCACTGGGGATCACTGCAGTATCCTCTTCTATTTCCATGGCCATTTGATTTTCAATAGCAGGAGCCAGGATATGGATTATAGGGATACTTATATCTTCTGGAATCTTCAAGGACGATCCTAGGTTGGCCAATGCATCAGCCTCTGTGTTCTCCTCTCTTGGTACCTGTGTCAGGCTGAAAGAGACAAAAGAGAGTGCCAATTCTTTGACTATCTCTAAATACTTGGTTAGTTTTTCGCCTTTAACAGCATAGGATCCATTAAAGTGATTAGTGATCAATAATGAATCTACATATACTTTAAGATACTTTACCCCCATATCCTTAGCAATTTGTAAGCCAGCAATTAAGGCTTCATATTCAGCCTCATTGTTAGTTGCTTGGAACTCACAGGCTATGGAGTGGGGTATTATGTCCCCCTGTGGCGATTTTAGTAGTATCCCGAGTCCTGTGCCCTTGACATTTGAGGATCCGTCAGTGTGTAATATCCAAGGATCCTTGGTTTCATCCAGCTGCTGGACCTCCAATTCTGCTTCTTTTTGTAGATCACTACTGAAATCAGCCACAAAGTCAGCTAGTGCTTGGGATTTAATGGCTGTTCTTGGTTCATATCTTATATCATGGGCGCTAAGCTTCACTGCCCACTTAGCCATCCTTCCTGACATCTCTGGTTTCCTGAGGACATTCTTAATTGGAAAATTAGTTTTGACAACAATAGTATGGGTTTCAAAATAATGCCTTAACTTAGTGGATGCCATGATTAATGCAAGAATAAGTTTTTCGAGGTGTGAGTACCTGGATTCGGCATCAAGTAAACTTTTACTTACATAGTAGATAGGATATTGTGTACCTTCGTGATCCTTGACAAGGACAGCACTTACAGCGGTTGAGGATACCGCCAGGTATAAGGATAACACATCTCCTTTTTCCGGTTTTGCTAATGCTGGTGCTGAGGACATATATTCTTTAAGGGCTTGTAAAGCGTTCTCATGCTTCTCAGTCCATTCAAACTTCTTATTCTTCCTTAGGATATCGTAGAATTCTTTGCATTTCTCTGAGGATTTCGATATGAACCTGTTCAGAGCCGCTATCCTGCCTGTCAACCTTTGAACATCCTTGGCATTGGCAGGAGATTTGATATTTATTAACGCTTTGATTTGTTCTGGGCTTGCTTCAATACCCCTCTGAGTTACCATATATCCTAAGAACTTTCCTGCCTTAACACCAAAATGGCATTTCGAAGGATTAAGTTTCATGTTGTAATTATCAAGGATATCGAATGCTTCTTCCAAATCCCTTAGGTGATCCTCAGCTTTCTTTGACTTGACCACCATATCATCTATGTACACTTCCATAGTTTTTCCAATTTGATCTTTGAACATCATATTCACCAGCCTTTGGTATGTAGCACCTGCATTTCTTAGTCCAAAAGGCATGGCAATATAACAATATAAACCGGTCGGGGTCATAAAGGCTGTATCCTCTTGGTCAGATGGTTTCATCTGAATTTGTTGGAATCTAGATGATGCATCCATAAAGGTCAACAGTTCATGCCCCGCCGTTGCATCCACCATGGAGTCAATGTGGGGTAAAGGGAAAGGATCCTTGGGACATGCCTTATTCAAATCAGTGAAATCGACACATACCCTCCACTTTCCGTTTTTCTTTTGGACAACAACCACATTGGCTAACTGTTTTGGTAAAAAATCACACAAGGATAATGTAACCAAACTTTATGTAAACGGGGTATGATGCTTGGTTAATTATGAAAGTAAAGGATCACTTCTGTGATAAAAGATGCAAAGACACGATGATTTATACGAGGAAAAAGCCCTTGATCAATGTATGATCTCCGGCATAAAAAACCTCGGGTGATGGCAACTACCGATCACCAACTTCAATATATGAAAAATATGATTACAACTTTGGATGATAATGAGCTGAGTACAAGGATCACTATTGCTTTTGGTGTCTAAGTGTGTGAGAGTTGCGTTGTATGCCGTGTGTGTCATGTGTGTTCTTCCGAATGAGGAAGAGGGGTATTTATACAAGTGTAGGTGACTTATTTTAGGTAAAATGACTAATTATCAGCTCATTACCCCTTTAGAAATAAAGATAATCTAGCCTAAATTGCTGCCCATGAATCAAGCCATGTTTCCATATCCTGTGCAACGTCTATCTCTGATTTAGCTCTTGCCATATTTGTGAAGACGCGTCCCTGGATCATGGTCTTTAGAGCATATCCTGCTAGATGTTCCTGCAAAACAATATTGTATTAAGCGGAAGTGGCCGTTAGTACGAGGATCACCATAATGTCCCATGATCCTGATCCTGAAGTTCTGCTGAGGATCACTGTCTGCCAAAGAAACAAGGATCACTGGTTAGGATCATGTGTAAGGATCACCTATAAAAATCCAGCCCTAACAATTACCCCCAAAATATAAGGAGTTAATTGTAAATAGACGAGTTATATTTTGTTTCGATCTTATCTCTAACGGGCGACTCCAAGAAACTAGCCGTTATGCTCGGACTAGCCGTTGTGATCATTACGTCAGAGATGTGACAATCCTGCAGATCATGATTATAAATAGGAGATAGGGTGAGGATCAGTTTGTATTTAAATTCGAGATACACTCCCCTTATATTCTGCACCGAAGGTTGTTCAGGTATCCTCTTCTTCTCTCTTTCCCTTCTTCCTTTTCTTTGCTCTGTTTTTTCTACTCCGTCTCTGTTTCTATTCCGTCACAAAACATGTTGCTCCGAAATTCTCCACACAAGGATTCCAAGAAGGATAGTCCCTTAAAAAGCCAGGGGATTATCAAGGATTCTCCTACGGAGAGGTGTTGCTTTAGTGATGCCCACGTAGACAAAATTCGTCACTGCTTTCCGGCGAATGCCGTTTTTAAATCCTTTGATCCTATTGCTTTGAGCGACTATATCTCGGATGTCTGGGTGGCTTTTCCTGCTACCCCGTTTGCTATAGGGTACTCGTATCCTTTTCCAGACTTTACCCAGTCTTTCTTTTCCTTAACCGGCATCTCTTACATCCAAGCTATGCCGATGATCTGGAGGGTTCTTTATACCTTCGAGAGGATCATCGAGCAGGAAGGGATTGATCTGGGGATGGCGGAGTTAGCTGAGTTTTACGATCTCACCACCTTCGGTTCTCACCGATATTTGTTGAAACGGAAAGCTGGGGAGGATCACCCAATCTTCAAAGTTACTAAGAATGATACCAACTGGAAACGTCGGTTTTTCTTTGTTAAGAGGGATTCAATCCCGGATGGGAAGGATTTGCCCAAGGAATGGGCCACTCATGGTAGGGTAGAGGATCCTCGAAGGATCACTATCAGTCCTGTCTCATATGATGAGGATCGCTGATGTCTTTTTTTTCCTTTGTCTTTTATGCAGCTATTTCCATTGCTCGTCTGAAATTAACCCCTGCTGCAAAAGAGAGAGTGTTAGCTTTTAAAAAGCTTGATCCTGAAGTTAGAAGCTTCCAAATCACTATCCAAGATTCTCAAGAGATATCCTCTGCATCTGCCACAATGTCAAGTAAGTATCCTCATAAAAAGTAAATTTTATGTAAAAGTATTTAATTTAATAAGGGAACTTATCTTGTTTTTGAATTATGTAGGTGCTGGAAAATCTGCCAGGTCTGTTAAATCTACCTCCATATTTGGGATAAGTGATCTTGCCAATGTCACGTCTTCAAAGAAGAAGACTTCTGTTGCTAGTCCTTCTGCTTCAGCCCCTAAATTACCCATTAGGGGTAAGGGAAAGAAGAGGAAAGTTTCTGAGGATCTTCAAGGATTTCCCCTGATTCGCCAGCAGTTTCTTGATTCTGTCAACGAGGTTAGGATCACTGCCCCTGTTGGTTATCTTGATGGTTTTTGAGGATCACCCGTGTCTGACGTTATATCCTGTTGTTTTTTGCAGAAACTTACTGAAATAGAATCTTATGTTAGCCACGTTGAAGATCAGGATCGCCAGATTGCCGACCTTCATCAAATGGGTGCGCTGAAGGATCTCAAGATCACTGATCTTGAGAAGGAGATCCGGGCTGTTAAGGATGAGGCTGTCAAAGCATTGATCAAGTTCGATTATGAGAAGCATGACATTACTCAGGACGCTAAAGTCTCTGCCGCGATAGCTATGTACAAGATACAACTGCAGATGGCCACGGAGGCTCAGGATCCTTCCTTTGATAAGAGCACATGGGATATTGAAGGCTGGAAGGCAAGGCTAGCAGAGTTGGAGGACGAGGATGAGGCTGAGGAGATCCCCATGCTGGAAGGTGGTGGTGCTGAGAAGGATCAAGGTGGAGATGCTGGTGGTGACGAAGCAGCGAAGGAGTAGGCTGCATGATTGGGCGATGATGGATATTGTTGACTAGGCCGGAGCCCAATTTTTTAGGTTTGGTAGTGGTTTTTTGTGGTTGTTGATGGTTTGAAACAATTATGGTCTGTAATCTCTGAACAATAGTTTCTTAGGGTTAAGGATCCTGGATCCTTTGAACAATAGGTAGGATTGCAAAAGGTGGAGGGATCCTCTGTTTGGGGGATGAAGCCTTTGTGATCCTGCCGCTTTAATTTTCCTGCACAATGCTAAGACCGCATAGACAATGGACACCCTTTGCCAACCCATGTGGACGGGCCACGTTTTGCTGGTAGAAATGTGGGTTGGCAATTTTGACAACTTTTTGAAAGGGTTAATGATCCTCTTGTTTAATAATATAACTTAACTTTTCTGGCTTATCTCGTGTTGTTATCCTTATCTTCTTGTTTCTTAGTTGTCTTTGTAATATATTTGCAAGAGTTGAAAATATTTAATAAATTTAGGATATGATCCTAGATCAAATATCCTGATATTGAAAATATTCAAAGTATTTTAGTTCAAGGATCATAGGTTTGGTTGTCAAAGTATAAGGGTCGGTTAGGATAATGAACATAATCAAAATAGTCAAGGATCATACCTGAGGATCCAAGCCAGGATCCTAACCTTCAATCGAGACAATCGTGGATAAGACTTTGATGGATAATAAGGATTAAGGATCCTTATGTGTTGTTTCTTTGACAAACCTGAAGAAGGAAGCACAACTTGGGACTAAGCCAATGTAAGAAGTAAATCAGTAACTGGGGTCATGCCCAAAGGATAACTGAGAATGATCCCAGAGGATCACTGGGGACAAGCCCAAAGGATAACTGGGGACAAGCCCAAAGGATAACTGGGGACAAGCCCAAAGGATCGTATGTAAACTGGAGTATGGCCCTTTCTGGCGACTATCCAAACTTAGTGACATGAAAATGTCAAAACCTTAGCTAACGTGAAAACGTTAGAAACCTTAGGAATGGATGTATGGTACGTCTACCATTATACGTAGGATCCTAAATATAGCCAGTACGATGAGGTTGTCAGCCCCGAAAGTGGGTACTGGTCCCAAAGACGTGAACTATACCAGGATCATCGTGCGCTGCTGGCGGAAACTGGGGATAATCCCAAGGATAACTGGGGTTGGACCCAAGGATCTGTGGTGCTTTTTGGAGATCTTTGACGATTTGCTGAAGATACCTGAACTATCATAACTCAAATGGTTTGTGAGTAGAGGATGAAGGATACATGATCCTTATCCTTAGGTAAAAAGTAAGAAAATGCAATAGTTTTAGGATAAGCATATTACCAGAGTAAGGATCACCGATATCTCCGGGATCCTTCAAGGATACTTCTATGTAAGGATCACATGCAGGAAGGATCATGTTCACATGAAATATTTCTTTAAGTGAACAACATTCCAGGCTCTTGGTAACAAGTTTCCCTCCATGGTTAGCAACCTGTATGCCCCCTTTCCTGCTTCAGCTTCAATCAAGTAGGGACCTTCCCATTTTGGTGCTAGCTTCCCGTCAGCAGGATTGATAGTATTTTGAAATGCTTTTCTTAACACCATATCTCCGACTTGGAACTTCCTTATCCTGACATTCTTGTTGTAGGCACCAGCCATCCTTTGTTGGTAGCTTGCCATCCTTATCCTAGCTAGATCCCTGTTTTCCTCAATAGTATCCAAATCCTGAGTTAGGATTGTAGTATTTTCTTCAGGATCACGAGCACTTGTTCTAGCAGTTGGGATCACCATCTCTGTTGGGATCACTGCTTCTGCCCCAAATACTAAAGAGAAGGGTGTTTGACCGGTGGCATTCTTGGGAGTTGTCCTGTCAGCCCATAGCACATAAGGTGACTCTTCTGCCCATTTCCCTTTCTTGGATCCTAGCCTCTTCTTCAGATTGTTGATGATGATCTTGTTGGATGATTCTGCTTGACCATTGGCTTGTGGGTGAACTGGTGTTGATGTGATCATCTTGATTCCCCAACTGTTACAAAAGTTAGTGGTTCTGCTTCCAATGAATTGGGAACCATTATCACATACAATTTCAGAGGGAATGCCAAATCTAGTTATAATATTTCTTTTGATAAAGGATATAACTTCTTTTTCTCTGACTTGAGCGAAGGCTTCAGCTTCTATCCATTTGGAAAAATAGTCAGTCATGGCAAGCATAAATACTTTTCCACCAGGTGCTTTAGGGAGCTTGCCAACTATATCCATTCCCCATCTCATGAATGGCCAAGAGGATGGTATGGGGTGTAGTAATTCAGCTGGTTGGTGAAGGATATTGCTATGCCTTTGGCAAGGATCACATTTCTTAGCATACTCTATAGCATCCCTTTTCATGGTTGGCCAGTAGTATCCTGTTCTAAGGATCCTTGAGAATAATGCCCTGCCCCCAGTGTGGTTTCCACAATCTCCTTCATGGAAGTCCCTCAACACTTCTTCAATTTCAGGATCCTCAATACATCTTAAATATGGTCCTGCAAGGGATCGTTTATATAGCACATTATTCAAGATTGTAAATGGAGATACCTTGATCCTGAAAGCTCTAGGATTTTCTCCCATTGGAATCTCTCCGTTTTGCAAGTATTTCATGATTGGTGGGATCCATGATCCTGAATAAGATTGAGCTTCTTCACTAGGGATTACTGCAGTATCCTCTTCTATTTCCATGGCCACTTGATTTTCAATAGCAGGAGCCAGGATATGGATGATAGGGATACTTATGTCTTCTGGAATTTTTAAGGATGATCCTAGGTTGGCCAATGCATCAGCTTCCGTGTTATCCTCCCTTGGTACCTGTGTCAAGCTGAAAGAAACAAAAGAGAGTGCCAATTCTTTGACTATCTCTAAATATTTGGTTAGTTTTTCACCTTTAACAGCATAGGATCCGTTAAAGTGATTAGTGATCAATAATGAGTCTACATATACTTTAAGATACTTTACCCCCATATCCTTAGCAATTTGTAAGCCAGCAATTAAGGCTTCATATTCAGCCTCATTGTTAGTTGCTTGGAACTCACAGGCTATGGAGTGGGGTATTATGTCCCCTGTGGCGATTTTAGTAGGATCCCTAGCCCTGTGCCTTTGATATTTGAGGATCCGTCAGTGTGTAGTATCCAAGGATCCTTGGTTTCATCCAGCTGCTGGACCTCCAATTCTGCTTCCTTTTGTAGATCACTACTGAAATCAGCCACAAAGTCAGCTAACGCTTGAGATTTAATGGCTGTTCTTGGTTCGTATCTTATATCATGGGCACTAAGCTTCACTGCCCACTTAGCCATTCTCCCTGACATGTCCGGTTTCCTGAGGACATTCTTAATTGGAAAATTAGTTTTAACAACAATAGTATAATGCCTTAACTTAGTCGATGCCATGATTAATGCAAGGATAAGTTTTTCGAGGTGTGAGTACCTGGATTCGGCATCAAGTAAACTTTTACTTACATAGTAGATAGGATACTGTGTACCTTCGTGATCCTTAACAAGGACAGCACTTACAGCGGTTGAGGATACCGCTAGATATAGGATAACACATCTCCTTTTTCCGGTTTTGCTAATGCTGGTGCTGAGGACATATACTCTTTTAGGGCTTGTAAAGCATTCTCATGCTTCTCAGTCCATTCGAACTTCTTATTCTTCCTTAGGATATCGTAAATTCTCTTGCATTTTTCTGAGGATTTCGATATGAATCTGTTCAAAGCTGCTATCCTGCCTGTCAGTCTTTGAACATCCTTGGCATTGGCAGGGGATTTGATACTTATTAATGCTTTGATTTGTTCCGGGCTTGCTTCAATGCCCCTCTGGTTACCATGTACCCTAAGAACTTTCCTGCCTTAACACCAAAATGGCATTTTGAAGGATTAAGTTTCATGTTGTAACTATCAAGGATATCAATGCTTCTTCCAAGTCCCTTAGGTGATCCTCAGCTTTCTTTGACTTGACCACCATATCATCTATGTACACCTCCATAGTTTTTCCAATTTGATC